>NC_050581.1:154056585-154356585 GCF_011100635.1 Trichosurus vulpecula
ATATACCAGCTACCTGAAGAATGAAACAGCAGACAACAGTGCTGTATTGCTCATCACTGTATAATGACATTTCTACTATAGTAAGTCTCACAATATAGAGTTCTTGAGCCTAACAGGTTAGAGGTGGGTCACTGATAGGCAGAGGCAATCCCAGACTCTCTGGGTCTTCAGGTAGCTGCCTCCAGGGAAGGGGAGATGGGTCATTAGATGACATGATGGGAGTCTTTCAGCTGTCCAGCACAGAGGGGGCATAGGAACCATTACATAGGTAGAATATGCTGGGTTATAAGTTTATGGGGTAACAACCTTGCTCTCTCTCCCTCCAATCTCCCCCCCGCCCCAATACCTTTTCTAGTTGACTTTTATCAGACTGTGAATGTTCACATTCTGAACCATCCTCCTTCGAAGGTCCCTCCAGGGAGGAAGACTTGCCACTATCGGCTTTCCGTTTTTTTCCTCCCTGTGCTTCAGAGGAAAAACAACAAACAATAATCCTGCCCAGAGAACAATGCTGTGCATGGGAATCATTACAAGACAAAACAACTTAACATCCTGCACCCCCCTCCCCCTCCATTATGGCATGTTCCCTTTTCCGAAGCCTCACGCCAAAGTTTCTTTGTGATGTTGAGGTGCTCTCAACTGTCCAAAGCTACACTAGCAAAATGAAGCTGGGACATGTCCTCTCAATGCATATCTCATAACTGTTTGTCATCTAAGGACCAGCCCAGCTCAATTTACATAGACTCATCACCAGAGGGCTAGCTACCAGGAAACTCATGAAGATGTAAGGCATGAAGGGACAGACTCTGGTCTTCGTCAATACAAGGAGTAACCACGTGGAAGAAACATAGCCCCTTATGCACAGTTAGAACACTTCCCAAGAAGGGGCTGGAGGCCACAGTCCCCTCTAAACTCCTCATGCCTCAGGGCACCTGGCATATGAGTCAGAGGTTATGCACATGATAGCCAAGGCCACCAAGTCAGCTCAAAATAACCCATGATGAGGCTGAATGTAGGAAAAAAGAAATGCTTACCTTTTTCTCCCTTCTTTTTGTTTTTCACTGTAACAGCAGTGCTAGTGTGAGGGCCTCCATCTAAAGTCTCCAAGTCAAAATTTGCAAGAAGAGGGACATAGCTAGGAGTAACTGAGACAGAGAGAAGAGAAGCTCGCTAGCAATCATCACAGAGCAACTCCAGTCATGGGCACCCTACCACTGGACTTCAATGCAGCCACAAAGGCTTATACGAACTGCTGGTCACAGCTCAGTTTTTGTGAGATGATGCAAAACAAAGCTATATTAATTGGCTTGCCATGAAATTCAGCAAGCTGTTCAAGAAACCTTATACAGAGAGATTACGTTAACTGAGCAAGTAAAAAAAAAATTCTAGCCAGTAACAGGATCCTTGTAGATGAGAAGCAAAAACATACAGGTCCCCATTTCTGGCTTCCCTCAAAGTCAGCTCTACTATATTTACTTATAAGAGCTGACACTTATTTGTGACTTAAGGTTTTTCAATGTGCTGCAAGACAGTTAGCTGGGCTAAGCAGTGGAAAGAGTGTTAGGCCTGGAGTCAGAAAGACCTGAATTCAAATCCAGCCTCAGACACTTCCTAGCCATGTAATCCTAAGCTGTCTGGCTCAGTTTCCTCAATGGTCAATGGAGATCATAAGAGTGCCTATCAGGGTGAAGGCTGTGAAACTGTGAAGATTAAATGAGATAATATTTGCAAAGCACTTAGCACAGTGCCTAGCAAATAGCAGGAGCTTATTAATCACTTGTACCCTTCCTGATCCCTCGCTTTACAAACACTGCCTTCATGCAATTCTCTCACAATTGCCCCAGGATGTGGGTATGATGGGTTCTTATCCCCATTTACAGATGAGAACATGAAAGCCCTGAGAGGTTAAGGGACTCCCTCCATGGTCACACATCCAGTAAATGGTACAGATGGGATCAGAACTTAGAAGTTTCTGGCTCTTCAAGGTCACATTCTTCCATCATCCCACGCTAGTTCTCTTATTTCAAAGACAGCGAAAGAAATGAAAACAACATCTTCTAGGAATGATCTATCACTAACAGGTTCTGTTTCCCAGGAATACAGATATGGGATTATCTAGAAATCTGGCTTAAAGTAGCTTTACAAAAAAATACAGAGACAATTCATTGGTTAGATGTTTTTTATATTAAAGGTACCGCGCTAGGAGCTGGGGTTACAAAGATTAATAAAGTGAGTGTTGTCCCATCTTCCAAGGACTTTATCATCTAAGCTGGGAGACATAACATTTCCACAAAAAAGTATGACATAACATAGAAATAAATGTTCTTTGGTATTAGAGATGACTTTCATCAGGAAGAAGAGGAGAGGAAAAGGAAGATTCATGGAAGAGGGAGATACTTGATATGGGTCAAAAAGGGTCTGAGCAAGCAGGGTTGAGGAGGCAGGGCCTTCTCAGCATTAGGCAGGTCCTACACAAACTCCTGGAGCTTGGGGAATATAGGACAAGACTGGGAATAGCTAGTAGTCTAGTTTGGAGAGAATACAGAATGCATAAAAGGGAATAAAATAGGTAGACTAGAGCCTGACTGAAGAGATTCTTAAATGCCAGGCTGAAGAAATAGTATTTTATTTAGAGACTGCAAGGAATCATTGAAGGCAAATAATATGGTCAGACCTAGGCAAGAGGAAGATGATATTTCTAGTTGTATAGAGGATGAATGAGGAAAAAGGGTTTGTGGGGGAAGTGGACAGGGGTAAAGAAGCTGGAAGCAAGCTAGCAGATCATCAGATGATTCCAATGGCCCAGATGAGAAGGAATAACGGCTTGTCCTGGGTGCTGGCAGTGTATATAGAGATGATGGGATGGATAAAATACACCAGAGACAAACCTGACATCGTGGAAGCTGACTGGAGATGTCAGAGAGTCAAAGATGACTCAGGTTTTAAATCTGAGTGACTAGGAGGATGGTGATGTTATCAACAAAAATAGGGAAGTTGAGAGGAAAAGCAGGTTGGGGGAAAGATGGTACAAGCTCCACCTTGTAGGTGGTGGCAGTTAGGTGGTACAGTGGAGAGGGAGCTGGGTTTCAAGTCAGGAACACCCAAATTCAAATCCAACTTCAGAAACTAACTAGCTGTGTGACCCTGGGCAAGTCCCAGGCAGTCTGCCTCAGTTTCCTCAACTGTAAAATGAGAATAGGACCTCTCACAGGGATCAAATGAAATATTCATAAAGCACTAGCCAGTGCCTGGCACATACTAGGCACTTAAGAAATGCTTATTTCCTTCCTTTCTTCCTTCTATGAGTTCTATATTTTTTCCAAACTTGTTTTCTTCCCTAGCCCCTAGCATAGTGTTTTCTCCATGGTGAGTGCTTAATATTTGTTGAAAGAGTGGAAGAAATGAGAAAAAAAGCATAAATATAAGACTTTAAAAGTTCAGAAAGGAACATGTAAAAACAGGGCAACTTTATCACTATAAATTTAAAATACTTTCAAAAAAACCTTCATGTAATAAGTTCAGTTTCATATGGGATCCTCTTTTTGGTTCTTTTTGTATCAGGATGTTTGTGTCTAGTAATGATTCACTCCAGGGTCTGGTTAAAAAAGAGTCCCTTCTATGTACCAAGGCTAATGCGTCTGTATATTTGCTTGATGTCATGCCTACCAGTCTTCCAGCAGACTGCCCCCACAATTTCTCAATAATCTTCCATTTCACCCTACCTACTGTCCTTTCCCTGCTAAGTGTGGAAACACACTTAGGTTTCCACAATCCTTAAAAAAAATCTCCCTGGAGAAATCTGTCTACTCTTTGCCTTCACTCTCTTTCCTCTTATCCACTTGTCGACTCTTTGCAGCCTGGCTTCTAATGGCATGTCACTGTTAAATAGCTCTCTTCAAAACTCCTCTCCATCTCTTCATGACTGAATTGGATGCTCTTTTCTCATTCCTCACCCTCACTGAGCACCCTGCAGCATAGGACACTTCTGACCCCCTGATCTTCTTGGAGAATCTTGCCTAAATTTCTCTGTCTGACAACGCTTCCTTAGACTCCTTCATTGCATTTTCTCTGAATACAGGTGTACCTCAGGCTCTGTCCTAGAACCTCTTTTTGTCTGCTTTTCCTCTCTTTGGGACCATATCAACATCTATGGATTTAATTATCATCTCTATGCAAATCTACACACTCAGCTCTCAGTTTTCCTGGGCTCTAATTCTGCATAGCAAACTGCCTATCATACTATTTGGAATTGGCCACCCTGCAGGCACCTCCAAATGAATATACCCAAACACAGCACTCATGACCTTTTCCCACAAAATCACTCCTCCTCTAAACTTGCTGAAATTTCTGTAGAGGTATCACCACGCTTCCAGTCACCTGTGTCTCCAACTTCTGGGGCATCTGTGATGCCTCACTCTCTATCACCCCATTTAGCCAACTACCTGCCAAATCTTACCATTTCTACCTCCATAACGGATCTTACATTTGTCCCCCTTTTCCTCTCATACGCTTGCTCAGGCCTTTTCAAAAACGTTTACCTACTCTACTGCAGTAACCTCCAGATTTGTCTGTCTCAAGTCTTTAAACCTTCCGGAGCCGTCTAAATGATTTTCCTAAAACACAGGTCTGACAATGTCATTTCCCTAATCAATAAATTCCAGTGGCTCTCTATTATCTCTGGGGTCAAATAAACACTCCTGTTTGGCATTTAGAGCCCTTCACAATCTAGACCCAACCTATCTCTCCAGCTCTATTCCAATGCACTACCTTACTCCACTCTATGGTCTGCTCCAACTGGTTTTCTTGCTTTTCCTCATACCTGTAATACTTCCTCTCCAATCTCTACACCTTGGTACAGGCTGCCCCTATGCCCTTCCTCACTGTCACCTTGAAGGATCCCAACTCAAGTACCACTTCCTTAATTTCTCCCTGCTATTCCCTCCTTCCCACCCAACACGAGCTTGTATTTATTTTGCATATAGTTTGCCTATGCTTATGCACGTGCATGTTGTCTGCTCCAACAGAATGAAAGCTCTTGGAGGGCAGGGACGGTTTCATTTTTGTCTTTGTATTCCCAGCTCCCAGCACAGTGCTGGCTCAAAGTGCTTAATAAGTCAAATGCTTGTTGACTAAATGAATGGCTGATGGAATTGTGAAACTTGGATATAAGGGAAAGTTATCTGCCAGAAGAAAGGGCAGAAAGGCTCCCCAAGCTAAGAAGTGGGCTGTTTTTCTCACCTGCCAAATACTTTTCCAGTAGTGTCTGTAACTCTGTGATGTGCCGTAGGCGGATCAGCACTTTCCCCTTCATCTCAGCTGACTTTTGTTGGCAGAAGGCATTCACGACCTGAAAAGCCCATAAGACACCCTTACCATGAGCTCCATGATAATAATGGCTAATAATTATGTGGGTTATTAACATCTGCAAAGCAATTTACATAATTTATCTCATTTAGGCCTCACAACTCTGAAGTATGTCCTCTAGTCATCATTACACTCACTTCATAGATGAGAAAACTGAAGGTCAGAAACAAAGACTCGCTTGCCCAGGACTAGCCCACTAATAAGAACTGGAGAGGAGATAAAAAACTAGGGACCTCTCAGCTTCAGGCTCAGCGCTCTTTCCAGTACACCAAACAGCCTTTTAATGAATAAATACTAGCTGGTCCTTCCAAGAGTTTCTTAGTTGCCTTTTCCCTTCATAAGCAATTACTGAGCTCAGGGTTGAGAAAGCCATGTGGACAGGATTTCTGCTAGACCTAGAGCCAGGGAGACCTTGGTGCAAATTCTGTCTTAGGCCTGGGCCAAATTTTCTTCTTCTGTGGATCAAAGGAGTCAGATCAGATGCCTTCCCAGGTCCCTTCCAAATCTACACTTATAACCCTATGAACCTCCTCTTATTCGGGCCTCTGTAGCATTCATATTTCTCATGACACAGTAACTTATGTACTTGCTTTAGCCCTGCACTATCACCAACCAGGAAATTCCTGAGGACAAGGCTGCTCACGTGTCTCCTCCATTACCTGATGCAATGACTCGCACACTGTAAGAATAGACTAAAGGTTGAAGTGAATTTGTTTATGATAAGATGCTATTCAGCAGCACAGCTGGGGACTTGTAGCCTGGAGATCACCCCAAGAGCAGATTGCTGGGATCATAAGACATGGGTACAAAGATCACAGGCTAGGTGTAAGGAAACCGAGGTGTGATCACTAACTAGCTGTGCGGACTTAGGAAAGTCATTTAATTTCTCTGGGCTTCATCTGTAAAATGAGGCTAAAAAAACTTCTATTGAACCTCATAGGATTATGATAGCAAATGAGACAATGAATGTAAAGAGACCTGGAAAGTAAGAAATACTAAACAAATATGAGATGCTGTTATTAACAACTGTCAAAAATCTAAGAAATATAAAATGGAAATATTTCCCAGATTTAGGTGCAAGGAATGGAAGGAGGAACAAATATATTTATTAAACAACTCCTGGATGTGGAGCACTGGACTTGCTCCTGGGGAAGTACAAAGTCTAGACAAGACAGATCCTGCCTACCAGGACCTCCTTCATCCTCCTCAGTAGGTGTGTGCTTACCTCCCGGAACCAGTTAATAACAAGGAACAAGAGTGAGCATCTAAAGGAACGCTCCTGTACAGAGAGGGATCCTAGCTTCTCCTCAAGATCCAGGTCAGTGAGGTATAAAGGGCAATCTGAAAGAGAAGAAAAAAAAGTTTTCCTTTCCTTCAGTTCAAACTAAAAGGTCTAGATCTTGCTACCTTTAGGAGCTGATCCTACTTCCTATTTGCTACCTTTCCTCACACTTGGCAAAGGATTCCTTCATGGATAATAACATTACTTCCCTTTCATCTCAAGAATAACTCTCTTTTCCACAGCAAGGTGGCCTTGTCACCATGCACACGGATGTAGCCTCCCCTGCCATCTATTGAAAAGATAAACAAAGATTACAGAAAAATGAGACCCAAAGCTTTCTTGTGTACCTAAAAGACCATCAATCTCCTCCAAATCTCCATGTTGTTTTTCCACACAAAGCCTCAATAACCGGAAATAGGGTGACAGGCACACTGGAGACACTAACCTAGAAAAAAGAGTAAAGACTTCTCAGTTTCCTTTTACAATTTCATTATACATATACACATATATATGTAAATTCAATATAATTAAGGAAGTCCACCACTAGTAATAAGGATTTTGCCAGAGGAAGCCAAATAATTTTAGGGACGGAGGACTAGGTGAAGAGGTATGCTTAGTAAATATTTGCTGGTCTCATTGAAGGTAGGAGGTGCAGGTAGTGAAGCTGACAAAAGCAGGTTGAAAGGGAAAAGGGAAAGGAACAGGTAAGCACTGGCAAAGGAAAACTGCCCATTTTAGTATTTATTGTTAAGTGATAGGGACAAATAGCCTCCTGGACAAGGAAGCATCCCCATTTCTTCTGTCCTTTCCACTGCAACCAGCCCAGGAGAACTATTCTTGCTCGTGTCTGAGACCTCAAAGAATTGTGGGCTTGCCAGTAGACATTTAAGATGTAGACAGGGGTTTTGGAAAAAAAGAAACTTCACTGACTTTTGGTCTTGGTCTCGAGAAGTCATTACACCCATATTGTTCCCAAGATCGTGACGCAGGAGAAGAGGCAGAAGGTTGATGGCAATTCCATCCTGACTCTCATCTTCATCCAGGCCATACAAAGCTTTTACTGGGAAGGGATAATCACTGTAGAGAAAAGAATCACCTCATGTTCCCCGGAACAAGCAGTAGCTGAGGTTGTGGGGGAGTATTACATCAAGTTAATGACCCTATACTTGACACACTTACTGGCTGTGTGACCTTGGGCAAGTCACTTAACCCTAATTGCCCTGCCTTCCTGAGCCAAAAATAAACAATAAAAAATACTCTTAAAAAAAAGTTAATGACCCAACTCTAATCTGATTTGGAAGAAGGAAATAACATAGAAACAGCTCTCTGAGCAAGAGGGAAACAAATACCACTGTGGGAGACTCTTGTTACTTAAGATGGCAGCTCTGGGAATGGAAGGGCTTTTTGATTTGGAGGAAGATAATCCTGCTATTGATTTTAAGATGTTTGAAAAACCCTGAATGCCAGATTAAATGCCAGATTGTGGCATTTATTAATGCGAGGGAAAGAAAAGCCTACTTAAGGGTGGAACCAAACTAGGGGACAGAGAGTACTTACCTAAGCTTCGGAAGTGCAGAGAGGTCCACCACAAATGCATCCTGGAAATCATTACATATGGTCTGTTCAATCCACTCCTTCAAAACACAAAGAAGCAGGTTTGGGCAAGAGACCACTAAGAAACAGCAGAGCTGAGGGCTGGTGCTTCCCAAAGAGCTCAGACACACCTCACAAGGATGTTCTTTTCCACTTCTGTCCTTCTCCATTGCCCTCCCCCAACCTCCTGGTCAGCAAGGATCATCTAAAGTACCCACAACTACAGAGCCAGCCTCATGCATCACTTGGTTGAAGTCATTCAGAACACTTGGCCATACCAGGGTTTTTGGAGGCAATTTTCCTTTTGCAATCAGGTTGGCAAATTCATCATAATACAGTGCAGAGGCCTGGGGAGACTGTTCACTGCAAGAGTGCACCAGTTGTAATAAAGAGGTCATCTATGGAAGTAGGAAAAGAATAAAACCTACCTATGAGTACATTAAAAGAACAACAGCAACAATGAAACAACCACTTTCCCCTCCCCAGCCTCCATCCTGACCCCCACCTATCCTACATGACCAAGCCCCCCCCAGTGAGGCATTGTGGGGGCCCCCAAGCACACTTCCTTTCCAAAACCCTCAACACCTTCTCATAAGGAAAACACCTTGCTCTTGTTAAAAGCTTGTTTCATTCCACACAAGCCAATCCCACAGTTCTGGTAAGTGACTGAATCACAGATCTAGAGGTGGAAGGAACCTCAGAAACCATCAGATTCACCCCCTTCATTTGAGAGATGGCTCAGAGAGATTAAGTGACTGCCTGAGGTCACACAAGCACTAAGTGTCAGAGATTGCATTTGAAGCCAGTCTCATGACTCCGGAGCCCCTGCTGCCTCCTGAACAAGTCACGCTGGGCCATCTTTGGAGTCACACTGACCACCTATTTCTATCTTTGTATTGGCCACACCTGCAAAGCTCTTCATTCCCTCACCTCCAGCAATCACAGAAAAATAGTGCCCCTTTCCAAAGGTGTTGTGATAGTAGACAAAACAATGTAAATTCATGCACTTGGGAAACTTGGGTGAGTGGAGCCCACTCTTCCCTCCTTCCCTGACTTAGCTGTGAGGGAACCATCAAGCACCTACTTACATCTTGTTCTAAGCAAAGAGGTCACTCACCTGTTTGCAGCGCTCACTGCTCAGTTCTGCTCCATCTGGGGTCACGCCAGAAGCCTCACTTTGGAAAACAGTAAATAACCTCAGTTCTTGTTCTTCCATTCAGTTAAAGAAACACTCATTAAGTACCTTCTATATTCAAGTCTCTACTAATTAGTCTACTAAAAGTCTATTCTGACATGCTTTAAACCTGGGGTTTAGCAATGGATGTGTTTTCTGTTGTCTGAGGACCAATCAGACTAGTTAAGTTTAGAGAAACAAATCACAAGCAAAATGATCTCACTTTTTTCAGCCACAGAAACTAATTAAAACTATCTATTAAGGAGTTGCTATCTACCTTGGCGGAAGGAACATCAATACCAATAAAGTTATATATGTCCTGAAGATATTCTATGACTGTTGGTAGTTACTGTGGATACAAGGATTTAAAAAAAAAAAAAAAGATGGCATTTCTAACCTCAAAGAGGTTACAGTCCAGTAAGAGGATCAGACATAAGAAAAATAACAATGACACAGGTTAGAATGGAATCAAATACACAGGAAAGTCCAAAAAGAGGAGCACAAGAGGTTTGTAGTAAGAATTGTCATTTTTAGCTGGGAAGGATTCATGAAGGAAATGGCACCAAGCTAAGCCTGAAGTGAAGAGAAGGGATTCCGCAGGTAGTGACATAGGAGTAGTCTGTTTTAGACACAGGGGATGGCATGGGCAAATGCAAAGAGGTGAGAGAGGAAAAGAAAAGACTGCAGACTGGATTGCTGCAAAGTTCATTTTGGCTGGCAAGTAAAATATCCGATAGTAAAATGTGAGAAATAAGGCTAGAAAATCAGGTGTGAGTCAGATTTTGGAGGACCTTCAAAGCCATCTTAAGGTATCTATATTTTACTTGGAAGGCAATAGGAAGCCACATTGGGTGTTTTAAAGCCAAGGAGTGGGGAATCAGTCAGTCAGACCCATGCCACAGGATGATTACTTTAGTAAAAGTGTGAAGGCTAGTGTGGAGAGTGGAGAGATGGGAAATACACAGAGAAATCAATTAATAAATAAATAAATAAAATAAAACAATTTATTCTAATAGTTGAGATCTAACCAGGGTCTGCACTAGAGCAGCTGCAGCAGGAATAGAAAGAAACATATTGTGGAGACAGAACCAACAGAACTTGAGAGCTTGCTAGATGTGAGGGTGAGGAAGTGCTCCTGAGTGACCCCGGGGTAATGAGCCACACTGTTGGTAGAATCGAAGAAGTTAAAAGCAGGAAAGATTTTGGCAGGAAGACAATGAACTCAGCTGTACAAATGTGGTGCTTAGCATTTTGCCACAAAAGAGTCAATGCGGCCAATTTTCCTGAAGAGGGATAAAGGCACAGGGGAGTATTCATGGGAGTTGCACTCAGTGTGGGCTGTAGCACTGAAAATCCTTATCAAGAGAAGTCCACCGATGTAAATAACTACTAACCAAAGAATATTAGGAAGAGTAACTAAGAGAACTATTACTTCTGTAGCTCGTTAAGGTTTAAAAAAATGCTTTCTTCATCCTATGCTGTATATAGGCTGCACTACTACAAATATCCCCTCTTACAGATGAGAATCTGAGGCGGAGTGATTAAATGACTTCTCCATAGTCACAAGGCTAATAAATGGCTGCACCAAGTCTTAAATCCAGGTCTCCTAATTCCAAGTCCAGTGTTCTTTCCACTTCAACCTGAAGACATTAGGAGGACTCCAAAAGTGTCTCCTGAGCTCTCAGAAACACCCTCACAAAGCAATTCCAAGGAGAAGTCACCAAGCCTCAAGCTCATCCCCTTACTAGGCCCCCAATCCCTTTGCTGTCATTTGGGACAGACCAGAATCTGGAAGCTCAAGTACAGCATTAGTGGAGCAACAGACACAATGTCACAGACAGCTTGAAAACAGCATTACAAAAATGTCAGTTCTTATTTTACTGGTTAGTACTGAGAAAAGAGGACGTGAGATGCTGGGAAAGGAAGAGCAGAATGTGAAAGGATGTTGAGCTATGAAAATATTTTGGGGACCTCAGCCCCAGCCAATCTCTAGAATAACTATACAATTCCTGTCTTATACATAGCTCCCAAGTCTGAATCTCCAATCCATGAGTCATTTTGCATAAACTGGAGTGTCCCATTTGGTTTTATAAATTCATTTAATAAAGGAAGGGGAGAACAAGCAGTTGTTGATTTCCTTCTCTTTGTACATAGATGAAGGCCTCCCCAGGGGTCATTTTTCTCTACAGCAATCAACTGGTATGATTTTTATTGTACCATGAACATATTTATAAGAGCTATAACTAGTAACAAACTCCTGCTTGTTTAACAAGTTAAACAAACTGAACTTTTTCTTTTACTTGTGAAAGCAATGAAATCTGTCAGACAGATCTGTGCAAAAATGAAAAAAGAGCTAGACTTTGGGTGGACCAGTGAGAGGAGGTTAGCATTATTATCATGGTTCATAGTATCTTAGAGAAGTAAGTGGCAGGAAATATAGAACATGGGATCTTAAAGTAGAAAGGGACCTCATTGTTCATCTAGCCCAAACTATTCATTTAACAGATCAAGAAAGAGTTTAAGGGATCTCCCAAAGTCATACAGCTAACTGGTGTCAGAGTTAAGCCTAGAACCAAGATCCTCCTGACTTTCAGTCCAGGGCTCTGCTCTCTTTAATGAGGGTTATGGTTCTCCTTATGCTACTCACAGCTCTGAGACTTTGGACAAGTAAATCACAGCCTCCCTGGATCTAGGCTATAGCAAAGTGGGGATGATACCACCTAGCCTGCCTAAAAACAGAAGGGTGGACCTGATGATCTCAAGGTCCTCACCAATTCTATGATCTTATGACTATAAGGCCAATTTCTAACCTACAACTTTGAGAGGCACAAACTCAACCCGCTCTCACCTGTCTGCTGCCATACTACCCACCATGGTGATGGCACCAATAATCCCAATTAGTTTGTATTTGAATACAGTACTGGAAAGCTGCTTTCGAATCACCAGGTACATATCATCCTACAAAGGATACAGAAAAATAAGGAAAAAAGTTGTTAGTTATCCTTAATAAGCTATTAACATGTTTTCCAACCAGTCTATAAGTGAATACGGAAAACTAAAGTTACTTCTTCGTTTATATGTAGAGGCATCAGGGACATGTATATAAACCCAAACATATGATTTTTCTAAAGAAAATTATCTATCAGCCTATTTCATGTTCCTGGAATCTGTGTTGCTAGAATTAATAGAAAGGCTCATGTGGCATGATGGAATCTGCAGCATCCAGGACAAGACCTAAGGAAAGAATATTGGAATTCCCACCTTATGGTATTCATCTTTGTAGTTTTTTCTTGACCCTAAATTCATGTTTTCCATATGTTGTTTCTTCAAATTCCCCAGGTTTCACAAAGCATTTTGAGGAGTTCCAGGAAAGAAAAGAAAGCATGGGCATGGGCACCACACTGACTTTTGCTTCTTGTATTACTTCCAGCTCCTCTCTCAACATTACAACTCTTATATAGGTCCTATATGATGAGCAACGTAGAAAGGTTCCTTATTCCTAAAGGCTTCAAAATCACTGCTCTAAATAAATATACAAGAAGATTTGTCTGCTTGTTTGTTGGGATCTGTCTATGTAAAAACAAGAAGTATTAATAAAATTTTAAAAATTAAATTAAAAAAAACAACAACCTAAAAGAACCTAAGTGAGAAAGCCTCATGCCAGGAAAAAAGACAGGAATGGGTACCCTCTGACTGGGCACTACACAGGTTGTCCTTAGCTTTAAGAGACATGCCTTCAGAGAAATACTTAAGAAAATATAAGGTGTAAAATCTTTTGAGGAAATCCTATTCAGTATTCTACAAAGAGCAGTACTGAAAAACACTTTAGCAGAAATACAATGAAGCTGTTTGTTACTGAAAGTTAAATTCCACAGCAACTTTCATATAAATGCATGAACGGATCCCAGGAATTTTGGATTCCAATACAATCTGCTCATCCACTTCAACATTTATTAACAAATATATCTCAAATACATATGAGGTGGCAAACATAAAGCACCAGGGGAGGTGCTAGTGAGGATACAAAGAAGAATATAAGATTATAGTCTGTCCTCACCAAGCTGACACGCAGAAGGGAAGAGAAAACAGAACAAATAATTTTAAAAGGCAGAACTAGAAGCATTCAAATACAGTTAGACAAAGGCCTATGGGAGTTGAAAGAAAAAGTTGCTTCTGGCTAGGAGAAAAAGGATCAAGAAAGTCGTCATGGCAGGGATTTGTATTTGAGCTTAGCCTTGAAGAACAGGCAAGAGTCCAGTGGATGGAGGCTGGGGGAAGAGTATCCATGGTGGAGAAGACCATGAAAAATACACAGAGGTGAGAAACAGAAGAACACACTCAAGGATCTGAGCTGTACAAGTTATCTGGAGCAAAGAGTATATAAACTGAAACAATGGAAGAAAAGTAAGACTGGAAACAAAGGTTGGACCAAAACATAGAAGTGTCTAAATGCCAAGGGGAAGAGCTTGGACTTAATTTGGTAAGTAATGAAGAGTCACAGAAAAGCATTTAAGCTGGGTGAGGGGTGACATGATCAAGCTGTATTTTAGGAAAATTAATTCAATCTCATTAGCTAAGCAGGGATAGCCCTGGCTAGTTCTTGGATGACAGACAGCTTCCGTGCCAGGCATGGCAAATATATGACCCTGAGTTACCAAAGGTTAAGCCAGGGAAGTACTTCTGACAGGATCTACCATACTGGAAAGGTTTTACATAAAGTCATGGCGACAGACTGTCTACTTTTTGATGATCAGCCTAGCTAAGTATAAGAAACTCACCCTCACTAAGCTAGCTATTTGGTGATTAATTCTTTGGCCATTGTAACCCTTGAGAAAGAAAAATACAAAATGGCCCCCAGCCCTATGTGGCCCCCTTCTGTTTCTGCAGCAGTGGTGGCAAAGTGGCAGAAAAGGGGCAGTGGGTACTAAAAATCAAACATATTTGTCTATAAGCACTGATTTAACTGTTGGTACATTAAATTTAAGAGCTTTTCTTGTCTAGGGACCAATGATCCTCATCAGTTCACATGAGTTTAATGATCTTTAAGCTGATGATCTTAGACCTACATATCCAGCTCTCACCTCTCTCCTGAGATCAAGTCAAGCAACTGCTTATTGGCCTGTTTTGAGCTCAAAGTCCCATCTATGAGCCATCCACACAAAGACAATAGTTAACCCCATGGAAGTCAATGAGGAGACAGGGAGAAGGAGAGACAAAGGAGGAGGGGAGAGGAAGAGAGAGAGAGAGAAAGAGAGAGAGAGAGAAAGAGAGAGAGAGAGAGAGAGAGAGAGATAGAGAGAGAGAGAGAGAGAGAGAGAGAGAGAGAGAGAGAGAGAGAAAGATAACGAGAATGAACACAGAGAAGGAGAAGAGGGCTCAGCTTAAAACTTTGGGGAACACTCACATTCAGAAGAGTGACAGGGATAATCAACCAGCAAATGAGATTGAGGAATGGTAAGAAAGGTAAGAGGAGAACCAGGAGAGAGTAGTGTCATGAAAACCCAGAAAGGAAAGTGGACAACGGTGTCTAATGTAGCAGATAGGTTGAGAAAGGATGAGGACCAAGAAAAGTACATCAGATTTGGCAATTAAGAGATCATTGCTAACTTTGGAGAGAGTATTTTTAGTTGAATAGGGCTGGAAGTTAGATTCCAAAGGGCTAAGGAGTGCTTGAGAGAAAGGAAGTAGAGACAGTATGTATAGACAGCTTTTTCAAAGAATTTGGCCGAAAAATGGAGGAGAGATAATGATGACAGCTTCCTTCCACCATGGTGGTTCTTACCTGAATGTGGCCGCTGTTTTCATGTCCCTTGCTAAATGCCAGTGTACTAAGAACATGGAACAGTTTTCGTATCTGAGAAGGAGTCAAATTATCTAGATAATCCAGAATGCCCTGTGAAGGAGACAAACCATGGTAATCAGACCATGAGATGCAGGGACTGACACTTTCTAGAGACCAAGGTAGATTAGCTGCCCAGAGTACAGTAGAAAACTCCTGGATTTGGAGTCAGACCCAGATTCTTCTTCTAGCTCTGTTACTACCTGCTCGTCCTTGGGCACATCACATCCACTCTGAGCTTCAGTTTGCTCATCTGTGAAAGGAAGGAATTGGACTATATCGTCTTGAAATCTCATCGGTCAATGGTTAGATACACATGTATATGTACATACATATGTGTGTGCATGCACATAATGCACAGGTTCATAAGACAGTGCAATAAGCTCCAGTTTTAACAGGTGATGTTACAGATTTCATCTGTGAGTGAGGACTTAACCGGAGACCTCAGGTTATTCATTTATCACTTCAATAACCAAGAGGAAAAACCATTGACTCTCATAGCGAATCAAGCCCAGCCTCTAACCCTTTTCCCCACCAGCTCAGCTCACAGTTCCGGCTTCCTCTCCTGTTGCTTCATGGATGTGCTCTACCTCCCCAAGAAGATCAGGGATCATAGCACAAGAGGTGGAAGGAAACTTTATGACCTGACCAAGGTTACACAGGTAGTAAGTGGCAGCTGGCACTCGAACTCAGATCTTGAGGCTCCAAATCCAGAGCTCTTTCTACACACGGCATTGCCTCCCCTAGTCATAATCACTTAGCCCTGCTATTTAATAGCTGTGTCACTATGGTCTGCACACAGGAGGAGGCAGTAAAACATGCACTTAAGTGAACAGATACATCCTGTCAAAGAGGCCCAGGGCTGAGGAATATTCCAGGACTGAGGAGAGAGAAAAGCACCTTGACAAAGACAGCGTATAGTCTCACAGCAGACAGATTGAGAACCACCAGCTCTGAGAGCACCTCTAGAGCGATATCTACTTCAGCATCATTCCCGCTGCAGACGTGGGTCACTAAAGCGCCAATCACTTCCTGCCAGGAGAAAAGAAATGAAGAAAAGGTGAAACAAAAAAATACAGTACAGCGGTCTTGTGCCCATCTCTTCTCCTACCCTCCAGCAGACTGTGCCTAGCATGTCTCAGTGCTAGCCACATTCCCTTGAGGATTATACAGATATAAGTGTGCTCATACCCACCACATATCTTGACTCACTCCCTTCACTTTTAACTAGACATGAGACTGTGGGCACATTGCTTCCCTCTCTCTACTTCAGTTTTTTTCTCTGTAAAATGAGGAGGCCCAACTCAGTGAGCTTGAGGGATCCTTCCCACTGCTAAAATCCCCTGTTCTACATTTCTGGTGAGAAGCCTTGTGATCTGGTGGACGGTGTACTGGCCTTGGAGGCAGGATGACATGGGTTCTGGTGCCACCCCTGACACAGCCTGTTTCTGTGTGATCCTGAACAACTCATTTAACCTCTCACTACTCTGGAAATTCTTCAAGTTTCTATGTCACATCAGAGAGAAGGTACCAACACTGTTGTTAGTAGAAGCTCCTCACCAGGTACACTGTGTACTAATGACAATCACAGATACGTTCCAAATTTTTTCATATGTTTATATGTGCGCGAGTGTTTATGTTTCTATCTCTATTTGTTTATTCATACACACATTAAGTTAGCTCTTCTGATTTCGTCATGGAGCCTCAGTTCTATCTCCTTGGAATCCATGCCCTTTCCCTTTTCTAATCCAGGTGTGGCTAGAGGCGATGAATGCTGAATTCACGGTAAGCAAGATTGTACAGCACTCTTAAAAGCTCATGAAGAGGAGGTGACAAGTACATTTAGGCAATCAGCTAAAGTATGGATTTTACTAGGCTGTCATCTGTAGTAATTCCTTACACAGCACAAGTTAAAATTGTATTCCAGCAAATGTAATTGAAGACAACAATGCTGCAGAGATAGCCTTCCTCAGTTCTGAAGATCTTTCTCAATCTAAGTGCTCTAAATCCCTCCTATAGCAGACTCCTGGTATTTTTTGTTTTGTTTTGTTTTACTTCCCTCTCACCTCTGTATTTAGACTGATTAAATGCTAAAGTTGGAGGAGTCCTTATCAGTCTCCAAGCCCAACACCTAGCTAGGTTGTACAGACCTGAGCTCAAATCCTGCCTTCAGAAACTTACTAGTTGTGTGAACCCTGGGAAAATCACTTAAGTGCTCTGGGGCAAATTTAGTAAGCAGTAGCTAGGTGGTGTAAAGGATAGAGTGCTTGACTTGGAGTAAGAAAACATGAATTTGAATCCTGTCCCAGACACTTACTAGCAAGTCACTTAACCCCTCTTATGCTCAGTTTCCTTATCTGTAGAGTGAGGAGATTAGACTTGATGGCTTCTGAGGACACTGTCAGCTCTAACTCTATGATATTGTGATCCTATAATTCTCATTTTACAGGTAAGAAAACTGAGGCCCAGAAAAATGGAGTGTCTTGCCTCCGTCACACAAGAAATGAGTCACAGAGCTCATGGGCACTAGGAGTCTCCTGACTCTTGGGCCGATGACCTTTCCACCCTACACAGTATGATTTGCCCAGCACCATTTTCATAATCTCTCCCCAAAGAGCTACAGTTGCTACCACTTTCACTTCATGGCTCATGTTCAGGGAAAGGAATCTTGGAAGGAGTTTCTTATCCTGAGATCCATGAACTTAAAAATTGATAACTATATTTTAATATAATTGGTTTCCTTTGTAATATTATGCATTTAAGACTATTATTCTGAGAAGGGGTCCAGGGGCCCAGATCACAAAAAGGTGAAGAACCCTGTTCTTGGAGCTCATGCTCAATCTGCTGACACACTCTTATGTTTTCTTCAAGAAAACAGTTCCAGGATCAATAGATAACTAGATTATTTATAATTAACTTATGAAACTATGCCTCTCTCCTTATCACACTGAAATCTAAAATTATTTAATGATCCCTGCTACATGGAGCCCAATTAAAAACAACAACCACCACACTTCAGTTCAGAAATTAACTGATGGTTGTCATTACAGCCAAGCCAAGAAATGCTACAACAAAACTAATCAACTCAAATGCTAAGTCTGAATCTTAATTTTTCCAAATAGCAAAAAAAAAAAAAAAAAAAAGAAACAAGTTATCCATTTAGAACTCTATCGCTTCCCCATCCCCCCAACCTGTGTTCCAGAATACCTGTTGATAATATGTGTCAAATGACATAAAGGCATATTTGTAAAGAAGGCTGCCAAAGGAGATCACACTCTGGTCTGTGGAGTGCAGCAAACTCTGAGCCAGTGACAAAATGGATGGAAAAACATCTCTGAGAACCTGAAAGAAAGACAGTCAATGGGATAGGGAAAAGACATTCAACTTTTTGGACCTGAAAAATTGTTAATGCAATGCTTCAAGGTTTACAAAGTGATTTAATATAAACTATCCAGTTTGATGGCTACAATAACCCTGTGAGGTAGATTAAGTATTAGTAACATTATCCTCTTTACAGATGAAACTGAAAGAGACCGAATGGCCTGTCCAAAAGTAGAAAGCGAGAAGTGGGTGGGTTGGGGCTCAATTCTGACTGACTCAAAGCTAGTACAATTTCCTTGACATCAAACTGCTTAATTTGCCATTTCTGGGCCTTTCTCCTCACCTCTCCTCTGGACCCCAGACACCACCTGTTCTTTATCAGAAGGGACCCCACCATTAGGAGGCTAAATTCTGCTTGAAGGTTTAAAGTGAAACCAAGTGGTCTGAGGTAACAAACTTTATAAAGCTGCTTTAGCCTGAAAAGGACCAGGGGAGGACTGCTGACTTTCTTCCAAGACTGGGGAGCTAGATGGACATTGGTGGATACCTACCTCACAGGGTTGTTGTAAGCAAACTTTAAAGCACTATGTAAATGTGATTTATTGCTATACCATTTAAATAAACAACTTCTGAGTCAAGCTTCAACATTTTTATCAAAAAACATTTACTAAATATCCAAAAGGATATGATATATAGGCAAGATACAAAAAAAACTTAACAGAAAGTTCCCTGGCCCTCTGAGAGTTTATAACCTACGACAGAACAGTATAGTGACAAGAAAGGGGAGGGAAAACAAATGCAAGCATAGATTAGTGCAAAATGATAAGGCTGAACTAAAACATTCCTGCAGCCAAAAAAGCCTGGAAGGCTCAATTCAATAGCCTAGTCAGAATTTCTAGGAAGTTACACTGTTAATTTCATTCTCAAGGCTGGGAAAACACTCATCAATACTTAGAAAATGCAGTAAATATTTAATGCTGGAGAGATCCTGAAAAGATAGGCACACCTGCACATTATTTTTACTATAAATGAATCTCAACTATTCTCAAAAACAAATTGGAATAATGGTTTAAAAATAATTAAAATGTCCATACTCTTTGACCCAGCAATGCCACTGCTAGGCATATACCCCAAAGAGGCCAAAGAAAGAAAGTTCTCATTTACACCAAAATACACAGCATTCTTTTTTGTGGAAACAAAAAAATAGAAACTGGATTTTGTGGTACAATACAATGGAATACTACAGGGCCATATGAAATTATCAAAATGATGAATTCAGAGAAGTACCAATCAACAAGCATTTATTAAGCACCTACTATGTTCCAGGTACTGTGTTAGGTGTGAGGGATACAAAGATAGAAATAAAACAGTCACTGAAAGGAGTTTACATTATACCTGAACAGATAGGTCCATATAAAAGTACATTCTGGTGGGTTAGGGAGGAGCACTAGCACCTGTGGGAGATCAGGAGAGGCTTCCTGTAGAAAGTAGTGATGGAGCTGAATCCTGAAGGAAGGGATTCTAGAAAACAGAGTGGAGGATGCAGGGCCCTCCAAACATGGGGGAAGGCCAGTGCAAAGCCGTGGAGATGAAAGAACTGTAAGAAAGCCAGTTTGGGTAGAAAACAAAGTGCAGAAAGGCAGGGTGGAGGCTGGTTAGTTGGCTGAGCTGCTCTTTCTTCTTTTACTCTTTTTCAGAAGGGAAGGCTCCCTGGACAGGGGCAAAGGGAGGAAGAGATTCAGAAATGAAGGCGACATAAAAACCAAAGCAATCCACAGAAGTAAGATCTTTTACAATGCCAGGCTGTGGCTTTTGTATTTTATCCTAGAGGTAACAGGGAACTATTCTATGCTTCTGAATAGAGATGTGGCACAATCGGATTGGTGTTTTAGGAATAGTAGCAATTTGGTGGCTGTTTGGAGAAGATTAGGAAAAGGAGATTAGGGGCAGAGAGATCAGTCAAGAGGCTCTTGCAATAATCCAGATGAGAAATGATGGGATCCTGAACTAGGGTAGAAGCTGAGTAAAAAGGTGGGCACAGATGCAAGAAATGTCATGACAGAAGAAATTCAACTAGACTGGCACCTGATTGGATGTGGGTGGGGTGAGAGAGAAGGAAGGGAGAGTCAAGGATGATTCCAGGGTCGTGAACCTAGGTCACAGGAAGGATGATGATACCATCAACAGAAAGAGATAAGTTTATGACCATTCTTGAGAGCAATTTGGAACTCTGCCCAAAGGACTATAAAACTGTGCATACCTTGATCCAGCAATAGCACTGCTAGGTCTACATCCCAAAGAGATCATAAAAAAGGGAAAAGGACCCACATGTAACAAAAATATTTACAGCAGCTCTCTCTATGGTGGCAAAGAATTGGAAATTGAGGGGATGCCCATCAATTGGGGAATGGCTGAACAAGTTGTGGCATATGAATGCAAAGCAATACCAATGATGACCAGACAGACTTCAGAAAAACCTGGAAAGACACATATGAACTGATGCTGAGTGAAATGAGCAGAACTAGGAGAACACTGTGCAATGACTGGCTTTGATACACTCAGCTCTTCTCAGCAATGCAAGGATCTAAGACAACTCCAACAGGCTTATGACAGAAAATGCTGTATACATCCAGAGAAAGAACTATGGAGTCAGAATGCAGATCGAAGCATACTATTCGCTCTCTCTTTTTTGTCGTTGTTTCTTCTTTCTCATGGTTTTTCCCATTGGTTCTAATTCTTCTTTACAACATGACTAATGTGAAAATGTTTAATATGAATGTATAACACAGAGCCTATATCAGATTGCATGCCCTTTTGGGGTGAGGAAGGGGGAGAAAATTTAGAGCTCAAAATCTTATGGAAGTGAAGGCTGAAAACTAAAAATAAATAAATAAATAAATAAATAAATAAATGAATGAATGAATGAATGAATAAATAAATAAATAACTAAATGTGTTTAAAAAAAGAAATAGACAAGTTTACAGGGATGGGTTAGGGAGAAAAATATCCTATTTCGGATATACTGAGTCTGACTTGCCTATAACAAGATTTACAGGTAGAAATGTCTAGTAGACAGCGACAAGCGCATTGATGTTCAAGAGAAAGACTGAGATTGGGCATATAGATTAGGAGTCTATATAGAGAGATAATGAACCCAAGGAGTTGATGAGATTACCACAGAAATACAGAGTAGAATAGAAGAGGACCCAGGACAAAGCCTCAAGGGATACCTCCACTTTTAGTGTACAAAAAAAAGAATAGTGATTCAGCAAAATGGTCCAACAACCAAGGAGAACAGTGTTACATAAGCCAAAGAAGGCAAGAATTTCCAGGAAAAAAAGGGGTGGTCCATAGGACAAAAGCCGCAAGGCTGTCAAACAGAATAAAACCTGAAAAAGGGCAGATTAAGCAGATAAAGATCGTATGCAGAAGAGGATGGTTTCAGTTAAGAGGTGGAATCAGAAGGCAGACTGTGACTGAAATGTGAGGGAGATGAGAGGAAGCAGAAGTAATGAGTGCAGACAACTTTTTCTAGGAATTTGGCTGGGAAAAGAAGAGATATAGGACCATGCATTAGCTATTACTCTAAGCGTCTGAGCTGAGGAGGGATTGATAGGATGCACCTGTCAATATCACGGCCAGGAGTTTGAACTAGAATGACCTCCAAAGTCCAACTTCCAAGGTCTTTGAAACTTACCGAAGCATACGTGCAGAACGTGCTCTGAAGCAGCTGCTCAGGGATGCTTCCGGACTGGACCTTGTTTCTCAGCACCTTCTCGATGCACTTCTTGCTCTGAGTGTTTACACTATAGATGATCAGAAGCATCAGCAGGTCAAGAACCTTCCACAAGGAAAATGACAATGAGATGAACCAAGTGAAAAAGCCCAACCAAACAGCTAAGCCTGAAGTAAGCCCAAAGAGCCACTCAAGGGACACCTTGAAGAGCCAGCAGAGGAGACAAAGTGGTCCCACAAATGGCAAGAGAGGTAGAATGGAGTTCTGGTTCTCTGGGAGGAGTCAGGATTTCCAGAACCAGAGCAGGACTGGGTCCAGTCCAACAGACTTTCTGGCAGTGGATGGAAATTTTAATTCTGCCTTGTCAGATGTCTGTTACTAGTGAAATAAAGAATGGAGAGCACGGGATGGGGGGTGGGGGTAGTGGAGTGCAATGTGTGAGAATGAATCTTAGTTAAATAGGCAATTCCTCCATTTTCCACTTTCTTACCAATGAAGACTGGGTCTTAAGAGCGCAATAGGAAGATTCATTTAGAATTTACAATTTTTCTTTTTTGGTCAGTCAAGGTCCATTATAATTACAATGAACAAAAGAATGGAGGCACACCATCTGAGAAGTTCCCCCCCAGATGACCTGACATCACCAATAAAGGTATCTAGAGTCACTATAGAATGAACACAAACCCCGATGAATGACTATGTTTCTAAGAAAGGCTCAACCCCCAAATGCATATGATTAGGGAATTATGGTACATAAAGGTCACCTTGTGGTCAGACACAGAATCAATGTTTTCAATTGCCTAGAGAGAGAACAGAAACAAAAGGATATTTAGAAGTAGGATGTAGCACCTTATTTTATTTCAACGTTCCCTCAAAAACAGAGCTGACAGGTCTAGATGGCACCTTGTATTGTTATTTACTTCTCTAAGTACAGGTCCTCTCTCCTCAACTAGATTATAAAGGGTGCTAGACCACAACTAGGAGACCCAAGTTCAAATCAAGACTCCAAACCTTGCTAGTGGAGTGACTCTAGGTAAGTCACTAAGCCTGTTGCCACACCCATATAATGGTGATAATAATAATACATAATTTACCTCATAGTATTAAGTGAATGAAATACTTTGTAGATCCTAAGGATCCCTATCAATGTGAATCATCACTATAGTGAGCTACTTCAAGTCTCTTTAGGACAGGGGACTTTTTTGTATGCCTAGAGCCTAACACAGCGACCAAAACCCAGTAGGTATGCACTAATTGTCTACCAATGATAAAATGAAACTTAACACATAGAAAATAGCCTTTTTTCCTGAGCTTTTCTTTTTACTCACTTTTCCAACCACAAGAAGTTAACTGTTCATCCAGTCATTAAATCTTTAAGTTATATTTCTTTTTATAATACTTCTTTCTTAGGACTATAGAAAGCCACTACCAAATCTCACCACTTCTTTCAAAACATTTATAAAATCAGTGCCATTTTCCAGTTATACTTTTTTCACCTTATTATCAACTTCCAGCCTACATGTGGCCTTATAGAAATCTTTGGAAGGTGGAAACACACTTAAGTGTGATGATTAATAAGAAGTTAATTTCTCTGGTAATTTCCTTCTAAATTAATAAAACCACTAACCTTCACATAAACAGAGGGATCAGTTTGTCCGGATCTCACCCATGTGCTCTTACAACAGTCATCACTTAACTGCAGAATACCTGACTAAGGTGAGCAGGGAAGGTGGTAGCAGAATCCAAAAGGCTCACTTGCCTTTATGGGGATCCAACCCATAATGACATGGCCTAAACAATGGAGCTAACCAACCACAAAGGTCTCGTTAGAGGACTGGGCAATTACCTTAATCCATGCTTCTGAAATGGCCCTCTCATATCGGACAGCTGACTTGATCACATCAAAGAGGAGAGAAACACAGTCCTGATTGCTGTTCTCTTGATTTCCAGAACTATAAGCAGAGAAATAAAACCATGTCCATCTATGTCCATGAACCAGAAGCGTCCCTCTCTATCAAGGTTCAGCTAGGCTGCTTTCTGGAGACTGCCCAGCTAAGTGCTCTGCCCTTCAAACATCACTCCGGACACTGACTTCTTGGATGACCACAAGAGAAGCTTTGTTGCTTGGGTAGAAAACCAAAGAGACCAGGAGAAAGATGTGTCAAGGACTACTATACCTCACATGACCTTTATTTTTCAGCTTGCTTTGGGAAGTTTGCAGCTGAGGTGGCAAAATACAGTATTCTAGATCCAACTTTTTCCGAAGTTCAGAAATCACCTGCAGAAAGCAAAGGATTCCTAGTGTGTTCTAATCATTTACAATGGATAACCTCAAACCACTAAAATGACATTGACTTAAGTTTTAAATGAGATACCAACTTTTTAAAGATAAAAGATTGATAATAATGAGGTGATATAACCTTCAAAATGCTAAGTGTTTGACATTTTGTAAGAAGAGAGCAAATATGATCTCATGAGAATGAATATGACCAGCAGTGCCATTCTGTACTCCCAGGTGCTACCTTGACTCACTAATTAGTCTGGAGATGGGGGTTGGGGGTAGGAAACAGGGGACAGAGGATGGGGATATGGGGGACAACAAATTCATGGAAAAATAAGCCATTTTTTTCCTAGTTCTTTGAGTATGAGTAAAAACTACTTTATGACTCTAAGTTTCTCTTCCATTTCAGAATAGAAACTCCCTCAAGATTGAACTGGAATCGATATACGTTGCTGTGTTTAGCACCATTCTAGGTAGCTGGTGAGTAAAAAATACCAATGTACCTCTAATGCATCTGTCACTGTGACTGCATGAAGAATGAACTTGATTATCACAGGTAAATTGTCCAGTGTCACAGCTGACAGTTTAGCCATCACTAAGTGGCGCACCTAAAAGGGAAAGCAAGACCACTTTAGTCTCTTAAATTTAATACTCAGACCTATCAAACTGTGAAAAAAAAAAGAAAACTTTCTCAGTGCCTCGCTTTCCCCATATGTAAAGTGGGGAGGAAAACACCTGACTCTTAACTGAAATCTCAAAGAAACTGAATGCTAAAAAGGTAATTACTAAAGACACATAATACATATAATGCTATTATTATCTTCTCAGATTTTGGAGCCTGAATTTTCCATAGTCAGAAGAAAGAGGTGGGGAGGGAATGCATGGGAATCCATTCTTTCTATGTACAGTATTACATAAAGTTCAGGCTTTTAGAATTTACTACAATAACAACATCAAAACCCATCTCTCTCTGCCCTAATCTGAGTATCTAACAAAATGGACCATTACTCTGCTGCAGCTTAATTTACAGCCCATCTTGAAATCAATTTTCTATTTGCCTCACCTGTCCTAAAAAAGAGTAACAAGGTAAGGTACTTTCAAAATGCAATTTTCACTACAATGACTTTCTTAAAAAGCATTGTTCCTTGAAAAACTGGCAGAGAGCTGGCTCTCAATTCTTCCTCCCCTACCTTAGAGAGAAGCTTTGGATCAAGGCGGAGGCTAGAAAGCACATCCAGGATTGGGACCGTTAGTGTTGTATTCTTCGTCAAAAGGTCACTGTGCGCAAGTAAGAATTACATAAGAAATTAACAGAGAAGTAAGTGAATGCAAACTTAGGAAAATCTCTTCTTTAGAATGTGGGTTCAGATCACATTCAGTTTCACTGTTATGGTGGACATGGTAAAAAGCATCTTTTTTCTTTTTCAAAGGGTTGAATTAGTAAGCCACACAGGTATGCAAGATGACTATGAAAACCCCACTCTAGAACAATGTGGAAAATATCCTGGTGGATGAGAAGATGCTGACTCCTCTTCAAGGGAAAAGAGGGAGCCACTGCCACAATATCTCCTCTGCTCTTACCAAGGACTTAAACTGACAAAGTAAAATCTTGCTTTTAAAGCAAGTAAAGAGGAAAATGTCCTCCTCTCCCATCAATCCACATTCTTTCCTAAAAAAAAAAAATCTAGAGAGGCAATGGTGTGTAAATAGAACTGGTGTCACGGTAAGGAAGACTCAGTTCCAATCTATGTATTTTAGGCCAAGTATACCCTCGCCTCCTATGAAAGCTTAAGATTTGGAGAGATTCAGTTAACAAGACAGAAGGTGTTTGGTTTTTTTTTTAAAGCACACAAACTAAACCTCCTTTACCAAATACCAACAAACCTTTAGTCAGGGGATACATTAACAACAGGCACAGCTCTCCAAGTCCCTGCCCAAAGGGACATGTGTACACAAGCTGATAATGGCACTAGTGTACGTGGGAATAAAAAAAGTTCACCAGGTCCAAAGAGCCACACTTCCTTGATACTAATTTATACAACAATATGGACTGGACCTGATTGGTACCTTCTCTGCAACTTAAAATTCTCAGAGTGGCCTAGAGCAGTGAGGTGCTTAGTGACTTGCCCAGGGTCACACAGCCAAGTATGTCTCAGAAGGAGGATGTGAACCCTGGTCCTCTTGGCTTCAAAGATGAGTCTCTTTACATCACGCCACTCTGCCTCTCTTGACAGCTGGTTTATATAGGAGTCACCAAAAATGGGACCTTACTGCACTTAGTTTATCTGCATTCTGGGTCTCTAAGTAATGGCTGTAAATCATTAATAACCAGGCTATGTAGCCTGGATGGTCCCAAGGCCTGGTCAGAATGAGCCCATTCTGGCTATGTGACCCTGGCCAAGTCCCTCAACCTCTCAGTATCCTGACATCTCTCTAGATTGAAGAACAGTTGCCAGTCTGCATTAGTAAACAGAATTTCCCCATCAGGAATTCCTATACAAATGAAATCCTAAGTCCAAAGTTTTACATACCCCATGAAGTCTGCCTCTGCCTAGCTCTTTAGTAGCTTCTTGTTCATCTCTCAAATTTCAGTTTTCCGGCTACCTGCACATCTCCGTTTCTGCCACTTCTCTGTGCAGAATACAGTATGTATAGTACTTCTCCACTAGCATGTAATCTCCTTGAGGACAAGGCACACACTTTCTCCTTTTTTAAAGAACAACTCCCTGAAGAATACTAAAGACTTTGTACAAGGTGGATGTAAACACTGTGGGTGAAAGAACATGGACACTTTCTTCTTTGTCCACAATGTGCAAAGCAATGGTTTCAAAAGGTAATCAGTCCTAAGAGGAATCAGATCAGGTCAGTGGAGAAGCCCTGCTGGGCTCCAGATTCCATTTCCTCTAAAGTAGCGATGTTTTCCCCTGGAGAGCTGGCACAAGCCCTGTACTATGGTGGTGGGGTGAGGTGGGGGGAGGGCGGGCGGTGAGGGGCGTTGCTGCAAAGCTTCCTCTCCTCACACTGCCCACAGCCTAGCCCTGCCCTTCTCCAGGAGCAGCACATTTCAGACTTCCCATGAACATCTAGGCCTGCTAAAGACTTCTTGTTTCCTAAGAGAACACAGAAATAATTCTAAGAAGCTGTGGGGGTCCCAGAGGGTTGGAGAACCCTAGAGACTCTGGCAGCCTCCACGAACAGAGGATCTGAGTCCAGAGTGGGTGGGGAGCAGTATCACAAAGAATATTCCTCAGTGGTGGAAAACTCAGATTCATGTAAGGCAATAAGGATGTACAATAATAGAGACTCTTGGCAAGTACATCTAGATTTGGACACAACTACTTTTCCATCAAAATAGTACCCGATCAGTAGAAAATGACATCCAAATGCCTTTTTCCTCTATATCAAACTGCAGCAGGGTGCTGTTACCCATCTGTCTCCATCTGTCCAGAGTTTGTCAACACTGTCACTCAATCTGTGAGCATGGAGTTCTTTTTATGTTGTTATTTTATGTATTATATGTACACATCATTTTACCTATTACAAATGTGTTATTTTATTTATAATATACAGGCATACACATACATTTGTATACATACACATACTATAGCTGTATCATGTATATATTTATATAGTATGCTGCATGCATGTATAACACATATACATACACCTATGTACATACATCTATAGGTGCTAAATAAAATTTTTTTTGAGCATGGAATTTTTTAACCACAAATTGAAGGAAATGGGAGTACTATGAATGGAGTAAAACCCTACTGATGCACCTGGAAGAAGGAATCCTCCCCTTTAGGTTAGGAGAATTGTCACTTGAGTATGCTTTTCCTTCATCACAAGTCCACTACAACCTTTTAGAAACCTGGCTGATATGTTTAGAGGACACGTTAATGAGGCCAAGCTCTTTGGTCTCATCTGCTGCAGGCTAGGCCCTAATGCCAAACAACTGCACTCACAAAAGCAATGACTCTGGAGGGAAAGGACCAGGCCTCTAGTCCCACCTCTGCTTCTTGATGCTCACATGGCTTTGGCTAGTTCACTTAACCTGCCTGGGGCCTCAATTTCCACATCAGTCCAAGTACAAGTTTGGAATCAATGGCCTCTGAGGCCCCTGCCAGGTTTAGATCTATGCACATCACTGGGAAAATAAGCCAAAACACATTCATAGCCCAATGATGGGCCAGCAACATCTTAATGGAAAAAAGATGACCCTCTCTTTTCAACCAAAATGACAAAACCCAGTCCTAGGACAAGATCCTGCTGAAGGCATTCTCTAACCATATTTTGTACCTCAGCTCCCCAGCCACATCACCATGTTGAGAGTCTCCAATTATCTCAGGCAAACTGGTTATGAGGTCATGCTGCAGGGTCACAGGTGCAATACTGATCAGCTGCATAATCTTGGTTGTAAGGTCCTAGGAAGTTTAAAAAAAAACAAACCAGCAAATTGTGAGAAAAGCCACCAGAGAAAGGCTTTCCATCCCCATCTGTGAGACATGGCATAAAACTGATATTCTGCTCTTAATCATGCAGAATTAATCCCAAAGACTGTTCCGGTGTAACTAGGCAAAACTTCGGGTAAAGCTCTTCCTGAACTTAAAGGCTGTGGGGGGAAGAGAAGGGAAGTGAGATGGTTGGAAGGATTAGGAGAAAGAAAGAAATGAAATGCCTCAAATGAACCTCCTCTATGAACCCTCCCTCTATTCCTTTAGCTGAATGTGCATTCTCCATCTTCAGAAATCCTCTAAGCCGCTCTGTTTAACCCTTTGGGGGGCATTTCTCACATTCAGTTTTGTGTTATGGTATTTATATTTGTATTATAGTTATTCCTGTCTGTCTTATCTCTATGTAAGATTCTTAAGGACAAAGACAATGTCTTATTCATTTTGTAGCACACTGAGCACCTAGATCCTCCTTTGCCCATCACTGGCTCTCATATATGTTAAATATTTTATCCCAAAGTATGTATTTCTTTTTTTAAAAATTAAGATTTTTTATTTTCAGTTTACAACACTCAGTTCCGCATGATTTTGAGTTCCAGATTTTCTTCCCCCCACCTCCCTCCCCAAGAAGGCAAGGAATCCAATATATCTTCTACATATAACTTTGCATTGAACTTATTTACACAATAGTCAAGTTGTAAAGAAGAATTACGACCAATGGAATGAATCATGAGAAAGAAGAAACAAAACCAAAAAAAAACAAAAACAAAAGAGGAAAAAAAAGAGAGCAGTTTGCCTCAATCTGCATCCAGTCTCCATAGTTCTTTCTCTGGATGTAGATAGCTCTCTCCATCATGAGTCCTCTGGAGTTGTCTTTGAATCTTGTATTGCTGAGAAGAGCAAAGTCTATCAGGGTTAGTCATCACAGAATCCATATATCTGTGGTTGTATATAATGTTCTCCTAGTTCTGCTCCCCTCACTCAGCACTATATCATGTAGCTTTCTCCAGGTTATTATGAAGTCCTTATCTTCCCCATTTCTTATAGCACAATAGTATCCATTACATTCATATACCACATCTTGTTCAGCCATTCCACAATTGATGGGCATCCCCTCGATTTCCAATTCTTTGCTACTACGAAAAGAGCCTCTATAAATATTTTTGTACACACGGGTCCTTTTCCCATTTGTGTGATCTCTTTAGGATACAGCCCTAGAAGTGGTATTGCTGGGTCAAAGGGTATGAACCTTTTTAGAGCCCTTTGGGCACAGTTTCAAATTGCTCTCCAGAATGTCTGGATCAGTTCACAACTCCACAAGCAATATAAGTGTTCCAATTTCCCCACATCCTCTCTGGCATTTATCATTTTCCTGTTTTGTCATTTTAGCCAATCTGACAGGACTGAGATGTGGTACCTAGGAGTTGTTTTGGTTTGCATTTCTCTGATCAGTAGTGATTTCGAGCATTTTTTCATATGCCTATGGATATCTTTAATTTCTTCCTCTGAAAACTGCCTGTTCATATCCTTTGACCATTTCTCAATTGGGCAATGACTAGTACTCCTACAAATTTGGCTCAGTTCCCTTTATATTTTAGAACTGAGGCCTTTATCAGAGACACTGGTTGTAAAGATTGTCTCCCAACTTTCTGCTTCCCTCCTAATCTTTGTTGCATTGGCTTTTTTTATACAAAAACTTTTCAATTAAATATAATCAAAATTATCTATTTTGCATTTTGTAATGCTCTCTATCTCTTGTTGTGTCATGAATTCTTTACTTTCCCATAAATCTGATAGGTAAACTATTCCTTACTCTCCCAAATTGCTTATAGTATCAGCCTTTATTCCTAAATCATGAACCCATTTTGACTTTATTTTGGTATATGGTGTAAGATATTGGTCTATGCCCAGTTTCTGCTCTACCATTTTCCAATTTTCCCAGCAGTTTTTGTGAAATAGTGAATCCTTAGCCCAGAAGCTGGATTCTTTGGGTTTATCAAAGAATAGATTGCTACAGTTGTTGACTACTGCGTCTTGTATACCTATCCTATTCCACTGATCCATGACTCTGTTTCTTAGCCAGTACCAAGTAGTTTTGATGACTGCTGCTTTATAGTACAGTTTAATATCTGGTATGGCTAGAGCACCTTCCCCATCATTTCTTTTCATTAATTCCCTAGATATTCTAGACCTCTTGTTCTTCCAGATGAATTTTGTTATTATTTTATCTAGCTCTGTAAAATAGTTTTTTTGTAGTTAGATTGGTATGGCGCAAAGTATGTATTTCTTGCCCTGACTTTTCCATTTTTGCCTGTATTTTAAGCCACCCTTCCCTTTTCCTGGACCACCAGGCAGAAGAGGCTAACCACCGAGATGTTGCTCCTGTCTCATATCCCCAGCCCACATTTCCATTACCCATGGGCCAGTAGGATACACTTTCAGTAAAACCTGAATACTGGATCCCACAATCAAAGGTAGCCCCTCCAATGGACCTAAATATCTTGAGCTATCACTTATAGGACTGGGTTACGAGACATCACCATCCTCAGACTTCTGGGGACCACACCCTTGCCTGTCTCAGACAAGCGGACAACCCTTCCATCTGGCCCTGACCACTACTTAAATGGCTCAGCTATAGCTCCCCCATACCTAGCATGACTGGTAAACAATGCCACTGGTCCCAGATCTCTAAGACAAGCCTCCAGCAGTCTGGGATCCCTAGGCCTCAGTGTCACAACTCAGACCACCTGTCTACAATAACATTTACCGAATCCCTACCCAAAGGCCACTCAACCATAGGTGAACCTGCATCACACTTGAATAACCCATAAGCTGTGTTCCTGTCAGACTGGGTTAAATAACCCCATCTCAAGGCATTATCTGGGCCTCAAACTTCTATATCACTTCAACCGATACCTGGCTAATGGGCCACACACAGTTACCTAGACCTGACCTCCAGGCTAAAGCTATGCCATACCCCAATGCCCAGGATAGGACTCTGTTTATTCATTCATTCAATATACCTTTAAACACCTACTATGTACCAGATATGAGAGATACAAAAAGAAAAACAAGATAGGCCCCATTCTCAAGGAGCTTACGTTCAGTTCAGGGTAGGTGAATATAGGAATAACTTACACAAAGATAAGTAAACACACATAAAAAACAATAAAATAAAAAAAGACTACGCTACCATAGTTGGGTAGGCTTCTATGTACCTTATTAAAGCACTTAAACATTGCCTATTTATAACTGAAAATATAACAAGTAAAAAGATGATAGTCTACATTTTCCTGCTATGAAAATGATAAATATGCAGTATATGAGGAAATATGGAAAGAACTACAGGATGTCATTCCATTTTTTGGCTTTCATTTATATTTTATTACATTCTCAAGATTAAAAATTCTTTGCATATTTGTTAGATTGTTTTTGTTGTTAAGTTTACTTTTCAAATTTCTATCCCTTAGGTAATAAAATCTAATTACTACATTCTAACAAAAATTATTTTGGATAAATTGTAAAAAGTTAAGCAACACCATCACTCTCAATGATCATTTCTCAGTAAACTGTACTACACGGGAAAAAGGAATTGATAAAAAAAAAATGTAGCTAAAGGGGAAGAGGGAGGAGCCAGGATGGCAGCTAGAAAGCAGGGACTTGCTTAAGCTCTCCCCCAAATTCCTCCAAACACCTGTAAAAAATGGCTCTGAACAAATTCTAGAGCTATGGAACCCATGAAATAGCAGAGGGAAGCAGGTCTCCAGCCCAGGACAGCCTGGATACACTGGGAAGGGTCTATCACACAGTGTTGGGAGTGGAGCGCAGCCCAGCCCAGCGTGGGCCGCGCCAGGACAGACCAGACCGGGAGTCGACAGGAGCAGGCCTTAGAGCCATGAATCATTGAGCTGTGGTAGTTACCAGACTTCTCAACCCACAAACCCAAAGACCACGGAGCAGGTTAGTGGGTAAACTGCTAGACTGGGTTAGAGAGCAGTCTGGCCATCAGCCCCGGGGGTGGCGGAGGTGGTGCAGTGGTGAAGCTCCAGCATTAGCTGCTTCCGGAGTCCCTGGCTCACACAGTGGGAGGAATCAAGCGGAAGACCAGAGTGGGAGTGAAGGGCTTGTTTTGCCCTGCTCAGATCTGGGTTGCAATCCTGGTTGGCGGTTCTTGGGGGAGGAGGAACGCTGCTGTGGCAGAGCTTGAGGTGACAGTGGAGTAGAAATAGCTCTGAAAACAGCAGCACGGCCCCTAAAGCTTGGGACAAAGCACTCTCTACTCTACAAGCAGTTATACCCTGACAAAAAGTTCAGAGTTCAAGTAGTTGGCTAGGAACATGGCCAGGCAGAAAAAAAGGGTGCAGACTCAGACTCAGACTCAGACCCAAGAATCTTTTTTTGGTGACAAAACATATAGCCAAAAGAAGTCAACAAAGTCAAAGGGCCTACATCAAAAGCCTCCAAGAAAAATATGAATTAGTCTCCGGCCATGGAAGAGCTCAAAAAGGATTTGGAAAATCAAGTAAGAGAAGTAGAGGAAAAATTGGGAAGAGAAATGTGAGTGATGAGAGAAAACCATGAAAAACAAGTCAACAACTTGCAAAAGGGGACCCAAAAAAATACTGAAGAAAATAACACCTTAAAAAATAGATTAACTCAAATGGCAAAAGAGCTCCAAAAAGTCAATGAGGAGAAGAATGCCTTGAGAGGCAGAATTAGCTAAATGGAAAAAGAGGTCCAAAAGACCACTGAAGAAAATACCACCTTAAAAATTAGACTGGAGCAAGTGGAAGCTAGTGACTTTATGAGAAATCAAGATATAAAACAAAACCAAAGGAATGAAAAAATGAAAGACAATGTGAAATATCTCATTGGAAAAACCACTGACCTGGAAAATAGATCCAGGAAAGATAATTTAAAAATTATTGGACTACCTGAAAGTCATGATCAAAAAAAGAGCCTTCACATCATCTTTCAAGAAATTATCAAGGAATACTGCCCTGATATTCTAGAGCCAGAGGGTAAAATAGAAATTGAAAGAATCCACCAATCGCCTCTTGAAAAAGATCCCCAAAAGAAAACTCCTAGGAATATTGTCACTAAATTCCAGAGTTCACAGATCAAGGAGAAAATACTGTAAGCAGCCAGAAAGAAACAATTTGAGTATTGTGGAAACATAATCAGAATAACACAAGATCTAGCAGCTTCTACATTAAGGGATCAAAGGGCTTGGAATGTGATATTCTGGAGGTCAATGGAACTAGGATTAAAACCAAGAATCACCTACCCAGCAAAACTGAGTATCATGCTCCAAGGCAAAATATTGACTTTCAATAAAATAGAGGACTTTCAAGCTTTCTCAGGGAAAAGACCAGAACTGAATAGAAAATTTGACTTTCAAATATAAGAATCAAGAGAAGCATGAAAAGGTAAACAAGAAAGAAAAATCATAAAGGACTTACTAAAGTTGAACTGTTTTGTTTACATTCTTACATGGAAAAATGATGTGTGTAATTCATGAGACCTTTTTCAGTATTAGGGTAGTTGAAGGGAATATATATATATATATATAGACAGAGGGCACAGGGTAAGTTGAATAGGAAGGGGCGATGTCTAAAAAATTAAAATCAAATTAGGGATGAGAGAGGAATATATTGAGAGAGGAAGAAAGGGAGAAATAGGATGGGGTAAATTATCTTACATAAAAGTGGCAAGAAAAAGCAGTTCTGTTGGAAGGGAAGGGGGGCAGGTGAGGGGGAATGAGTGAATCATGCTCGCATTGGATTTGACCTGAGGAGGGAATAACACACACACTCAATCAGGTATCTTACCCCACAGGAAAGTCAGGGGAAGGGGATAAAAAAGGGGGAGATGATAGAAGGGAGGGCAGATAGGGGAGGAGGTAATAAAAAGCAAACACTTTTGAAAAGGGACAGGGTCAAGGGAGAAAATTGAATAAAGGGGGACAGGATAGGATGGAGGCAAATATAATTAGTGTTTCACAACATGAGTATTGTGGAAGTGTTTTACATAATGATACATGTGTGGCCTATGTTGAATTGCTTGCCTTCTTAGGGAGGGTGGGTGGGAAGGGAAGAGGGGAGAGAATTTGGAACTCAAAGTTTTAAAAGCAGATGCTCAAAAAAAAGTTGTTTTTGCATGTAACTGAGAAATAAGATATACAGGGAATAGGGCACAGAAATCTATCCTGCCCTACAAGAAAGTAAGGGGAAAGAGGATGGGGGGAGTGGGGTGACAGAAGGGAGGGCTGACTGGGGAACAGGACAATCAGAATATAGGCCGTCTTGGAGTGGGGGGAGGGTTGAAACGGGGAGAAAATTTGTAACTCAAAACCTTGTGGAAATCAATGTTGAAAACTAAAATATTAAATAATAAAATAATTGTTAAGAGAAAAAAAAAAACTAATAACCTGGAAAGAACTACACGATATGATGTTGAGTGAGAGGAGCAGAACCAGAACATTGTACACAACCACAGACATACTGATTCTGTGATGACTAACTTTGATAGACTTGGCTCTTCTCATCAATACAAAGTTCAAAGACAGTCCCAAAGGTCTCATGATGAAAAGAGCTTTATACATCCAGATAAAGAACTATGGAGTATGAAGGAAACTATTTGCTCTCCCTCTTTTTTTTCTATACATATTTTTTTGATTCTGATTCTTCTTTCTCATGATTCACTCCATCGATCATGGCTCTTCTTTACAACTTGATTATTGTGTAAATATGTTTAATGAAAAGGTATATGCAGAACATATATCAGATTCCTGCAGTCTTGGGGGGAGGGGAAGAAAATTTGGAACTCAAAAACCTGTGGAACTGAGTATTGTAAACTAAAAATAAAAAAAATTAAATATAAGAAAAATAATAAAGGGGAAAAAAACCAGGCAAATTACAAAGTTTTTGGACATGGTCAATATGGGAATTTGTCTGATTTAACTATGCATATTTGTTACAAGAGTTTTGGTTTTCTTTCTTGTCCCTTTCCCCCTCCCTCCCCACCCCCACTTAAGAGAAGAGAGATGGGAAGGAGAGAAAAAATACTTGTCAATTAGAAAAAAGATTTTAATTTTTAAAAGTCTATCCTTACATATAGTTGGAAAATAAATCAAAAAGGCCATAAGGCATACCTTGCCATCAATAATCCTGTCAAGCCATTTCAACTGATTGATAATAAGCCGAGGCATGTTGAGTCCATCATTATTAATGCTGAAATGTTAGAACAGGGGAAACACAAGGAGTTTTAGCCCTTTTTATATATATAGCAAATCCTAATGTCATACAGAAGTTTTCTTTCTACTAAGTATGACTTTCAGGAAAGTTGGAGCCATTTCAAAGAAAGCTTCCTTGAGGAGACTCCATTTCAGATCACATTGGGTTTCTCTGTACATCTGCCACTTACCTCTCATAAAGAAATTCTGGCAACTTTTCAAATAAGATTCTGATAATGGCAGGCTGTAAAAAATATATATAGGTAAAAAGTCAGCCTACTCCAAAATATTAAGAGAAAACCTATAGTGACCAATGTCACCAATGTTCCCCAACAAGCCCAGGAAAGCCCATGTTAAACCATCAGAGAAGCTCTTACTATATATCTCAGTTTACAAGAAAGATATCTAGCTTTAAAACAAAAACTGCAAGAATCTGTAACTTGTCCTAATGACCAGCAAAGCACCATGAATAACTAGATACTCGATGAAGATTTAGTAGTAACAGTGCTAACTGCAAATTCAGTAAATGGAATATTTAAAACAGTCATTGAGTAATAACAAGAAGTTTAACTAAGGACCAAAAAGGTATCTGAAAGGGTTGTCAGTCAAGAGGAGGAGGAATTATCCTTGTCCTGCTCAGCTCTGGATAGCAGAACAAGGACTGAGGGAAGGAAGATGCAAAGGGCAGATTTAGGTGTGATATAAAGAAAGCTTCCTAATGACTGACACTCTAGCTGGGAAGGACCACCTCACAACTAGTGAGATCCCACTTGGCCAGAAGTGTTGGAGGAGGGGCCAATTGACCCCTGGTTGGGTGTACCATAGAGCAGATTCATGTTCAAGCACGACCTCTGAGGATCTTCGAACTCTGAGATTCTCCACTGAAGAACTACACTGACTAAATCATACTCAGGGCTTCCAATGGAATGAAAAAAGTTAAGGGTAAGGGAAGAAGACAAAACAAACTGGAAAAGAGGAGAGTTGGCAGAGAAGTACGAGGCCCAAAGGTGAGAAACTGAGAGGTTAGGGAGATGAGGACAACAAGGACTTGGGAACAGAGAGGTCTATTGGATGAAACAGAGCAGTTGTATGGCCTAGAAACTCACCCAATGGAATTAGATCCAGTTAAGCAGCAGCACAGCTCTGAGTGGTGCTGGGGGCACATGGCACTAAATGCACCTTCAATCAACTTTGAAAACAAGGTCAGCTGAGGTTGGGAGACAGCCATGACACTAGGGGCCCCGGCATACTGCAAGGCCAGCAGGGATAGGAGAATGGTATGTGGAGAAGCACTATCTGGTAGCTTCCTATTTTGATTGTTCTTACTAACTAGGTGTGAAGTTTGATTGTTTCTATACTGCTGAAGGACTTCATATATTATCAGCAATCTCCAAATTTGCCTTCTGTCTATTACTTCTGTCTTTGCACAAGGCCATAGAACAGTTGGACATGCCAACATGACCACTGCATTCATCTCTTGACAGTACTTGAATCATTTACACCAACTACAGCCCTTTTAATATTTTTATTTGGGGGAAAAAAGTCAAAATCTCACCTGTAAATTGTCAATCCCCAGCAGTAGTTTAATGAGGCTCTTATAGTAAGGAGTGACCGTGCTGTAAAAGAGAAACACAGACTCCACTCTAAAGGATGAGCAATGAAAAGATGGCCCTTAACCAAGAAAGCAGTTGATATGTTGTGACACACTGGTTTACTGAAAGAAGTCTAGAAAAACTCTGGCTCTTAACACTCACAGTCATCACCTAGAAGCTGAACTATGGGGGGGTGGGGTGTGGGGGGAATGCAACATGATGAAATATCAGGAAATTCTACCCCAAAGAGATACTGCACCCTAGTCATACCTCACCTATACTAGATACACTTCCCTTTCCACACCTTGTTTCCTCTTCTTGTAGTCGTTCACAAGACAAGAGGCAGTTCCTGAAACAGTCTCGATCTTCTATGTATGACTCCAGGCCACTGATAAATTCCTCCACGGCCTTCAGGAAAAGAGGAAAAAGGAATAAGACGTTTGAAAGCAAGGGTTCTTAACCTGGGGTTCATAAAATTGTGCTGTTTTCTTTTTTTAATTTTGATAACTGAATTTCTTGGTTGTTTGGGGGGAGGGGTGCAACTGGGGTTAAGTGACTTGCCCAAGGTCACACAGCTACTAAGTGTCTGAGGCCAGATTGAACTCCGGTCCTCGTGACTTCAGGACCAGTGCTCTATCCACTGTGACATCTAGGTGCCCCAGATAATTGTGTTTCAATATAAGTGGTTTTCTTTGTAAGACCATGGGCTTACAGACCACTTATATATACATATACATACACATACACATATATATGTATGTATATGTATATAGATAGATATAGATATAGATCTATGGAGAGGGAGGGGGGGGGGAGAGAGAGAGAGAGAGTGAATGCTAAAGGGGTCCATTACACAAGAAAAGTCAAGAACACCTGATTTAGAGTTTTCTTGTCAGTGGCAAAATATGTCTCTAACCTATCTCAACTCTATAATGGTCTTATTCAGACTGTTGTTTCTTTAGTATAAAGCATTGCTGGTAAAAACAGAAAAGCCAGGGCAAGAAATACATACTTTGGGATAAGAAGGGTGTTTCCTCAAGGCTTGAGAGAGCTTCCTTTGGAAAATTACTTGATCCACAGCTATAGAATAAGAAATAAAAAGTTGGCATCAGATACAATGACCAAATTAAATTTCAAGCAGATTGTCTTTAATACAGATTATTATTTCAAGTTCTATAACCCTCCCCAATGCCATTAATTTTCATAAGGTCCCCTGTTTCTAGCCTGAATGGGCCAATAGAAAGTCTTTTAGCTTAACATCAGCACCAAAACCATCCAAGCTCTTAAGAATACAAAAATGGGCTTTGCCAGAAGATTAACAAATGCTCAAGAAACATATGTATGTAAAAATATCTTTCCCACCAAAGTTTTAACGCTACAAAGCAACATCAGGATCTTCCATTTCAATGGGATTCCTCTTTCTCCAACAATGGTGCAGGAGTGGGGAACCTGTGGCCTCAGGGCCACATGTGGCCCTCTAGGGCTCCTTAATAAAAGGATTTATTCTGTGAAGTTCAAATTTAGTCAAAGGGATGCATTTGAGGACCTAGAGGGCCACACGTGGCCTCAAGGCCACAGGTTCCTCACTCCTGGGTTAAACAATCTATGACCTTGAGCGCTCCAAGTATTACCCTTTATGCTGTTATGAACTTAACAAATATAAACTATGAACTTCTTCATGAGACAGGTGACCCATTGGACAGAGTGGTGGACTTGAAGTCAGGAGGTTAAGCCTTGCCTCAGTCACTTGCTATGTGACCTAGGCAAATCACTTAACCTCTCAGTCTCAGTTTCCTCCTCTGTAAAATAGGGACAGTAATAACGTCTTATTCACAAGGTTATTGTGAGGATCAGATGAGGTATGTAAAGAGCTCTGCACATTTTAAAGTACTATATAAATGCTACCTATTATATTTCCTTAGGAAAACAAAAAAAAAAAGATTGTGACACTTCAAATCTATTATATACAGCTAATTTTAGAAGTATATATATCACATTTAAAAAGGCATATCCAACATTGCCCTTATCTGTGTCCCCTCTGAACTGCTTTCTTCCTTCTGTGCATTTAAAAAAATATTTCATCAATACTCTTTTTTTTGGTATCACTATCATTAAATTATTACATACTTTAAAAACCTATATGTAACAGATTTTCATGGAATCATATACAATCCTTTTTTTTGTATTTTGTATTAGGAAATGCTTATGTTTCTTGATACTTGTCAAGTTTATTAAAAAAGGAAAATTAAAAAAAATTTTAAAGACCTAGAACATATATCTTCTGGAAAACAATTCTCTGCTGGACCCTGGATAGCAGCATTTTCCCTACTCGCTCCCACTTCTTCCCAGCCTTTTCTATTCTCTGTAACATTAAATTTCAAAAACATATAGCTTAATCCTACAACGTCCACACCCACACCCACACACATGATAGCAATGTGATATCAAAGCCTATGATAAAGATAAGAATATTACCTAGTTGATTTTGCCTCTCCCCAGTTTTAAGAGTAACTCCTGCTGTCTTGAGAAGCTTTACAAAAGCACTATCATTCTCTACGACTTCATCCTGAGCAAGTGATTTCCTCGGCTTTTTATTCACTTCATTCTTCTTGGCTTCAGAAAAAAGAAATGTCTCATAGACTCCATGAACAGAGAAGCAGATGTTAAATGCGAACAAAACAAGAAACTTAATGTGTCCCCCAAAGACGAGATCTATGATAAAACCCCTAAGTATAAAAGTGGTTAATCACTGCTCAAATAGAGAAATTATATCAATGAATATGACTCTTTCCATGTGTTAATTTTTACCCAAGGAACTACAATTGTATAAAATTTGCAGCGAAGAAATGACAAGTGTTTAAGGATAAATATAAGGAACATGGACTTCTGTCTTTCTTATGCGCAGAACTCAGACTGACTTCAACAGGAATTCAAAACATATTGAATAAGCAGTAAGAACTAGAAATAACATATGATCTGCCTCTCTTTCCATCCTCCCTTTTCTACATCTCTCTTTTCCTTCTACTTCCTCTTTGTCCCCGACTAAAATTTAAAACAAAATGCTGGAAAAAGAAAAATAAAATTTCTTAAAATGTTGCTATGTTGCTATGGCTTTTTAGTCATCCATCCAGCCATGATTTCCATCCTCTCTCTTTCAATGCAAATAAACATGGATATGAAAAAAAAGAAACAAAATTGATTTATTGCACATCGCCTAAACCCTAGTCTCTTCCCAAGAAGGTAAATACAGAGGTTTCTCACCTTTGGCAATATATGAGATAGCATTATCTAAGCAGCCCATTCACTTTTAGTCAGATTCCTAGATTGTTCCCATTTAGATTTAAACATTTTTCAATTAGAAAAAAAAAAACATGTTTTAGAATGCCTTTTAGAATGCCATTGTTAATCATCAAATTTTCTATTACTAAAACAAAAAAGTTCATTATTGCTAATTTTTTACATTTGGAAGTGTTTCTGCTGCTGCAAGTATACAAAAGGAAATACAACACATATTTTGAACCAATAGCTCGTCAGACGCAAATTCCCCAAACTAGACAAGTTAATAAGCTCTACAGTTATAAAACTGGACAATTAATACACTAGAATTCTCTTTACACTGAAACCAACCATTATCCACTATCTCTTATGCTTGGTATTGTTACTCAAGAGTTTTAGGTAAATAAACCATCTTCCTAATATAAAAAAAAGCCATCCTTCCACCTCGATTATAAGCTCCTAGAGGGTAGGGACTGTGTATTGTATATTTTTGTATCCTTCTCAATACCAAACACAGAGCTTTTTGCAAAATAGTCACTTAATAAATGGAATAGAAACCAAAGTTTCATTAGAAGTGTTTCGTAGAAACCCCTTCCTGATACATGAATTCTCTATATAACACCCCCAACAGCCAGGTACTCAGCCTCTGCCTGATTCCCACCAGTGACAACCCATTCCAAATACTGGCTGAATGAAATGAATGACTATTCACATACTGGAGCAATCTTCTGTCAGGCTCTTTCTGTCTTCAGGTCTTGAGAGTCTTCTTTTCCCAAACATTGTCGACAATATCTTCTACGGCCAAAGTCACTTCCTATAGTAATGTCAGAAAGGATGTTACCCTCCAGATAGGTTTTGAATTCCTAAAGAAAGTTGGATCTCAAAGGAAAAATGTTTCAGAGTCATATGGTTTCCCTCTATATTTCAGCCTCTTCCAGTAGTGCATGAACCACAATTTGCTACTAGGCTCTCCTTTTGGGGGTCCTTTGTTTTAAGTAACAATAGTTGAGGGATCCTGGCTTCTCAGAATATCCTACAGTACACACATGGCAGTCCTGGCAGTCCCTAATACAGTGTACTATACACTAAAAATTCTTGACAGATGTTTTTGCTGGCATAAAAATAAAACTTTCTCACAGAGAGAAGTCCAGAGAAAGAATATAGAATATAGAACTAGAAGAAAGCTTCCCCTCCCAATATTCTAAGCCCTGTGCTAAGTGCCGGAGATAAAAAGGAAAACAAAATTTAAAAACAAAAACCAGTCCCTGCTCTTACAGCCCTCAGTCTAATGGGAAGACAATATGCAAACAACTTTGTACAAATAAAATACATACAGGATAAAATGGAGATAATTTCAGAGAAAAGGTACTAAAATTAAGGACTGGAAAGGGCTTCTTGCAGAAAGTGAGACTGAAGGAAGCCAGGAGAAGGAGATGAGGAAGGAGAGAATTCCAGGCATGGGAACAACCAGTGAAAATATCTGAAGTTGGGAGATGCACTCTTGGCCAAGGAAAGGCAAGGAAGACATTATCACTAGATCCCCTTTATTTTACAGATGAGGAAACTTAAGGTTCATAGATGTTACAGTGACTTGTCCAAGGTACCAAAACAGTGAAAGAACTAAGATCCAAAGAATTAAAAATACAGGGTTCTTCCTAGTATAGCAATAACCTGGTGATGATGTCTAAAACTCCATTCCTCTGAATTAAGCATCACCATTCCGGGCTCCTCTCTGATGATACAAATACTTCCAGGAGTATTAATTCTCTAACCAATGTTAAGAGTTTAAAGCAATCATGTGGGTCAGGGACTACCCTTAGGCAAAGTCGTAAAAGAGGAAGTTTTTGTTAGTATTCATTCTTGTTCTTCAGTTGTGTCTGTCTCTTTATGACCCTGTGGACCATAGCATACCAATACTGTCTGTGGGATTTTCTTGGAAAAGATACTGGAATGGTCTGCCATTTCCTTCTCCAGTAGATTAAGGCAAACGGATTAAGTGACTTGCCCAGGGTCACACAGCTAGTAAGTGTCTGAGGCCATATTTGAACTCAGGTCTTCTTGACTCCAGGCCCAGTACTCTATCCACTGAGCCACCTGGTATTCATTCCTCCCCATCTATTTGGCACATCATATTCTTGCTTTAAGCTGGCTGTCAATTAATATTTACTAAGTATTTACATATTTACATAATACATATTTACATAATACATAATTTACATATTTACATAATACATATTTACTATGTATCTTTCTTTGTACTCCCTGCAACTCAAAAGTTACATGTATGTGTATGACTTTGGGGGCTGTGTGTGTGTGTGTGTGTGTGTACAAAGATACATAGTCTCAGTTCTCAAAAATCTTATGTTCTGTGAATATAAGGGGAATGTTTATATAATACATAGTATGTATATATGTGTATTCTATGTGTATATGTATGTGTGTATTCCCAAGTCTTGGTGCAGTTTTAAGCCATATATATAGCTCAATCAAACAATAATCATTTATTTTGCCTACGTGCCTGCTGCTGTGCTAGTCGCTGGAGATATAAAGTCACAATGGAAGACAGAGCCTGTCCTCAAGCAGCTTATAGACTACCTGGGGGAAGACATGTACCTACATAAGGCCCATGTTACATACACGACTGCCTTACTTTTCTATTATATCCCCAGCACTTAGCACAATGTAAACGCTTAATGCTTTATTAAGTAAAAGATCAGCTTACAGAAAATAGCTGCAAAAGGTTAATAATTGATTTAAAAAATTCAGTGATTATCGATACACTAATCTGGAGTCCAGACCTTACACACGAAATAGACAACACAGCATAGTGAGTAGAGAGCGCAGAGCCTGGAGTCAGAAGGACCTGGGTTCAAATTCTGCCTCACACACCTAGTGTTACCCAAAGCAAGTCCCTTAACCTCTCTCCGCTTCAGTTTCCTCATAAGTTAAATGGGGATAACAAAAAACCCTACTTCTGACTAGGACCGTAGCGAGGGTAAAGCGCTCAGCACAGTGCCTGGCACATAGTACTCGATACATAAATGTTACCTGTTGTTATTATGTAAATGCTAGGTATTATTAATAAGGGAATGGGAGTGGGGGCACTAGCAGCTGGAGGAGGAGGGAGAGCTGAACCCTTGGAGAGACCAGAGCTAGATTCAAACCCAGGTCCTCGGATTCCGGGCAGCCTCGGGGACGTCGCGGCGGCATGTGAGAGGGCTCGGGCCCCGGGGGTCCGGGGCTGGTTCCAGGCCACCCCTCCCCCCACCAGCGGCCCGGGTTCACGCAGGGCCGGGGAGCTCGCTCTCTCTCCCAGCCCCGGGCCCGAGAGTGGGAAGGGTCGGCCTCGGAGGTCTCCGCGCCCGCACCTGGACGAGGTCGCCGCCTCCTCCGGGGCTGCTCGGCGAGGGCCGGAGGCCTGGAGCCTCGGACGTCCCCATTCACTCACTCACTCACTCACTCACTCACCCGCCCCGCTCCGGATTCCACTCCGCTTGACTTTCCCGCCCGACGACTATACCGGAAGGGGCGGGCCTTTCGCCGCGCCGTGACGTCATCGGCGGGCGCCGTCACTGCGGGCCCGGACGCGGCCCCCGGGACTCTGAGAGGAGGGGTGGGCAGGGCAGGGCAGGGGAGCTGGCCGGCGCAAGGCGCCCGGGGAGGTGAGGAGGACACAGCGGAGGTCGCGACTGCTCGCCCCCAGGGTCCTTGCGGGGAAGGAGGCTCGGAAGCGGCCGGAGTTCCCCGCGGGCATCCCTCCCCAGTCTCCCCGTCCACGATGGCGGAGCCCGAGCTGCTGCTGGACTCCAACATCCGCCTGTGGGTGGTCTTGCCCATAGTCTTCATCACCTTCTTCGTGGGCATGATCCGCCACTACGTGTCCATCCTACTGCAGAGCGATAAGAAGCTCACGCAGGAGCAGGTTTCCGACAGGTGAGGAACCTCGCCGGGCCTCAGTGGCCCTCGCTGTAAAAACCCCGGGGCGGGGCTGTATACCCCGCCCCCCGGGACCCTCGTGGCTCCAGATCCCGCGCCCCGAACTGCCCCTAGGTCCTGATGGGCCGCGTCTTTTTAACAGAGAAGGCAAGAGGCAAGTGGGCAAGCACTGATTAAGCGCCTGCGGTGTGCCAGGCACTGGGCTAAGCGCTCGGCGTACCAAGAAAGGCCAGCCCTGCCCTCAAGGAGCTCGCAGTCCTGTGGGGGAGACAATGTGCAAACAACTAGGTGCAGACAAGACATGGAAAGTATAAACTAGAGATAATCAGCAGAGAGAAGGCACTAGCGTTGAAGGGGACCAGGGAAGTCCGCTTGTAGAAGGTGGGATTTTAGCTGAGACTTGAAGGAAGCCTGGAGGGAGGGAGAGAAATCCAGAGGCCCAGAGAAGGAAGATGACAACCCGAGGAACTTCATAAATTCATGAGATTTGGAACTGGAAGGATCATCTAGTCCTGGCAGCTGCATATTGACTTAGAAAATTAGATTTAATATTATCTATGTTGTGTTTTTATTTATTTTGTTAAAAATTTCCCAATTACACTTTTATCCCGTTGGGCCCTACTTGGGCTTTGATACATCTGAATACCCTCATTTTGTAGTCGTCAGAGAAGTGGAAAAACTAGGTAGGAAGACTTAAAATGCACTTCTGTCGACCCTTCTGGCCATCAAGTTAGGTCCCAGGTAGCCACAAGCAGGCCTTCTGAACTAACATAAAAGGTCAGCTCAACATAAACACAAGAGAAAAGAAATTTGGTAAAAAGTAAAGGGGTATGATACGATAGAAAGAACCCCAAACTTGGGGTCTGGAGACCTGGATTCAAATACTGGCTATTACACTTACTAGCTGGGTAACAGTGGGTGAATTATTTAACCTATTTGAGTCTTAGTTTCTTCATTTTTTGCATTTATATTTTGAGAGCCCTGTGTGATGACTGGCTTATAGTAAGCACTTAACAAATATTTGTTAAATTTTGTATATTTGAGGAAAGGTTTGAGTATTTGGAATGTATTACCTCATGAGGTTGTTGTGGGTAAATGCTGTGTAAATTTTAAGGGGTGTGTGTGTGTGTGTATGTATGTGTGGATGTGTGGGCAGGCGCGGGCCAGCTAAGGTGGCTGAGTGCTGGGCCTGCAGTCAGGAAGACCTGAATTCAAGTCCAACCTCAGACACTCAGACACTTACTAGCAGTGTATCCCCTAGGCAAATCACTTACCTTCTATTTGCCATAATCCACTGGTGAAGGAAATGGTGGACCACTCCAGTATCCTGGCTGAGAAAACCCAATAGTAGGGTGACAGTCAGACACAACTGAACACGACTGAATAACAAATAGGTGAACTCTCTCTCTCTAGAGTCTCTGCTACTAATTCAGTGTGACTTTGTGAAAGTCACTTAAGTCACAACATCTATAAGAGAGGGGTTTGATTAGATGATATCCAAAGTTTGGTCTAACTCACACTTTTTAGGACCCTGTGGTTTCTGGAGCAACTCAGAAGCCAACAGGTTGGGACCACTGCCTTATCTGCTTACATGCCATTACCAGAAATAGTAGTTCCGTTAGGAACTTGAAGTTAAAATAGCTACTCCATGTGGTTAGATGTCAGTTGAACTGGTTTTGAAAGGAGACTCTGAATTGTAGCTATGTCTAAGTAAAACCTAAGTGATTAAGAGAGGCCTATTAATATAAGCAAGGAGCTTGTATTCCTTAACTTAAAGGGATATTTTATCTAGGGTGTTTTGCTTTTTTTTTTTTTTTTTGTCACATTCCCCATTATGACATTCTAGCTTCTATTGGCTCAGAGTGCCTTGTAAACGTCAGGGGAAGGGAAGGGGCAGAAGTAGAGAGTGTTAAGAAATCCTTCCCACAGCTGCCTGTAGGCCAGACCTGTATTACCGTCTCATCCCTTTTGACTCATCCCAGCCCCTGAGAAAACAATGAGGTCCACAGCATATTAATTCTAGTGTCCAGATGTAGCCCACAGAGGCTCTTATTTGGTGAAGAGTGTGAAAGGGAGAGGGAGAAGAGATTAAACAAAGACTTCAAGAAACATTTATTAGACTTACTATATGCTAAGCATGCCTCTGGGTACTGGGGATTCAAAGACAAAAACATCCCTGCTCTCAGGGAGCTTACTTTTATAGGAAAGGGAAGGCTACTTGTATCATAAATACAAAATAACTACCAAAGGGACAGAGAGAAAGTATTAACAACTGGGGGGGGTGGGATCAGGAAAGGTGACACCTGAACTGTGTTTCAAAAGAAGCTGTGATTCTATGAAGAGGAATTGAGGGGGAAGAGTATTACAGGCCCTGGGGGGGCCACTTCTTCAGTGGCCTGGAGGCAGGAGATGTAAAGGGGAGCTGCTGACAGATCAGTGTCACTGGAATGGAGGGTGTCAAAGGAGGTAATGTGAAATAAGGCTGAAGAGGTAGGTGGTAGCCACACCATGGAAGGCTTGAAGTGACATGGTGAGCATTTTTTATTTTGTTCAAGAGGCATAAGGAAGTTATTTGAAATTTTTGAGCTGAATTTGAAATTTTTGACATAGTCAAATCTGTGTTTTAGAAATACTAATTTGATAGTTGTATGGACTATGGATTGAAGATAGGAGGGACTGGAGGAGGGAGATAAACTAGGAGACCTTGCAATAGTCCCAGCAAGAAGTAATGCTTGGGCTGACTTAAGATTGAGGCTGTGTAACTGTGTAAGAAACATTGTAGGGGGCAGCTAAGTGGCACGGTGAATAGAGCACCGGCCCTGGAGTCAGGAGGACCTGAGTTCAAATCCAGCCTCAGACACTTGATGCATACTAGCTGTGTGACCTTGGGCAAGTCACTTAACCCCAGTTGCCTGGCCTTTCCCCCTCAAAAAGAAAAAAGAAAAGAAACTGTAGAATCCATAAGACTTGGCAGCTGTTTGGATGTGTATAGCAAGGGAACAGGGAAAATCAAGCATGATTGAAAGGTTCTGAACCTGAGTGACAGGAAGGATATTAGTGCTGTCAACAGAAACAGGGAAGTTTGGAGCAGCAATGGACTTGAGGAGAGAAATAAGTCCAGAGGCTGTATCAGAGAAAATGGCACAAAGAGGGTTTGGGGGCAGAAACTACAGGAGTTCTCTTTTTTCACCCAGTTGGAATAATTAGTTTTAATTAATTACATTGTTAAAAAGACATTTTTGTTTGGGATATTATGAAATAAAAGATCATCTGGCTTGTGTTACTGAGCTGCAATTGGTTGGAGAGCAGTTCAGAGTGAATCTTGTTCTAAGTTTGGTGAAAAGTTTCAAAAAAAATTGTGCAATTTTAAGAATGAGATGTATTGTGGCCATAGCCCCAAGACAATGAGGGTTTATTTTTAGCCAGTATTGAAGAATGCTTTTGTCTCTCTTACTCTCTGTGCTATAAAAAGAATACTTTTTCCATTAATGCCTTTTTGTGGCCTGTTTGAATTCCATATCCTTGAATCCCTCAGACTTTTAAAACTTTTTAAAAATGTCCAGCTTAATTCTGGGGATACATGACTATATGATAGACCGTGGCAGACAGAAATTTCATCCATTGGGGGCATGATCATTTTCTGTCTGTTCTGAGTTTTTAAAAAAATATATTTCTTGTTTCTATGAGTTCATCAGTAATTATGTAACCAATATTAATGGAGCCATAAAATTTAGTGATATGTTTGTTCTTACTATTTTTACTATGCATCTTTTTTTAGAGTTGGACACATGTTCGTCTTAATGTCCTAGTCTTGTGTTGAAGTCACAATTTCATTGGTTCAAATGCTAAATGAATCTGATGCTAAATGAATAAGAGACTGTCATGCCACTTTACTAAAATATGTGTGTGTGTGTGTGTGTGTGTGTGTGTGTGTGCGCGCGTTTGTGTGTGTGTAGATAGATAGATAGATGCAGAAGATCCATAGAATTAGATCTGAAAGAGCCCTGAGAAGTCATCTAGTCCAGTCCCATTTGGTTAAGGGGAGTTGGGTTAGATCTTAGAGAAGAAAAAAAAGAAGTGACTTGGGAATGCATGGGAAGGCTCTGAGAGAGGGAATAAAGTGTTTTTTTCTTTCCTGGCTTGCATGGAATTTCAGGCTATACATGCTATAGAACAACATGCTATGTACAACATGCTATAGAATGAATAGCATTAGTGGTTTGTTGCCATTTGTATTATCATCGAACAAGAAAGAGAAATAAAGAAAACAGAGAGGCTCATGAAAATTCTTTAACAAGGGGGTAGGGGGCAGCTGGGTGGTGAAGTGGATAGAGCATTGGCTCAGGAGGACCTGAGTTCAAATGTGGACTCAGACACTTGACAATAGCAAGTTACTTAACCCTGATTGATTCACAAAAAAAAAGGCAAAGAAAATGATTGGTCCAGAGGGCAGACTTTACTTAAACAGGCTGATGCTTTAAAAAAAAATTATGAAAATGCAGAAAAGAGGCATTTCAAATGGAAGAATAATGAGAAAACTCCCTGGGGAGTTTTTCTGTCTGCCCTGCATGTCTGTTGGGCAAAAAGGGACAATCTTGAGCCAAAATCGTTCTAACATGATTAAACAAGAACAAAAAGGAAAAAAGCTGGCAAATGGGAAGTACTTTTGCCAATTGTCCATACCCAGGGAAAAACAGAAATGTTAAAATACAGGAAAGGAGAAGACTTGGAAGAGAATGGTTATCAAAGTCTGCTTTGTTATGGTTGTCATCATTCAAACAGCACCTAGTACAAGTGATTTATTAGATTAGGTTTGTGTTTCAAGAAGGATCATGTGACATTCTGAATTTAGGGCTACTTTGTACCTGACCATACTTGGTGAAAATCTCTCCTCTCCACCATACACAAGTTTAGGTGTTGTTGCCAAAGGCACTTCACAGAAGTGAATGTGAATAAGCTGGACCTTGTGACACAGGAGGCAAAGCTGTCTAACAAAAACATGCACAGGTTACCTACGATGAGGAAAGTGATAGATTGATAAATGCAGTCTTGCTTGTCTTTTACTCAGACGTTCCACATCCTCTAGAATTATTATTAGGGAATCTACAATATATATCTAGAAAACAGTAGTTATGATTTTTTTAAAAAGTCACATGACATACATTCTGCCTAATTTGGGCATAATTGAGGTCTCCTATTATCAGGAAAATCCTGTTTGTTACAATGTATACTGATAAGTTTAAAAGGCCTGATTTATTTTTTGGAGGCGGGAGAGGTAAGGTGGGAGAAGGGCTACCGTGTGTCTATACTTCTTATCCTGTGTATGTGCATTAACTCTTCTACTTCCACCTGCCTTCTCTAGCTTCACTTTAACTTGCCTTTCAGCAGACATTCAAGCATTACTGGGCAGAATCTTGTCCCAGGTGCTGAGATGCCAAGATGAACAGTTCCTATGGTGCAGGGATGCTTATCTGATACTTTTTCTCTCTTCCCCCACAACCACCACTCTATAACCAATTTCTATCCCAGTTTATTTTAGCTTCCAAGGTGACATTAAATATCTATGACTCTAGGTTGCAGGGCAAAAAAAAAATTGTTTATCTTTGGAAATTAATCTATGTTAGCCCATGTGAATAGTATTCTAAATATTCAAATTAAGAGGAAGAGCAGTAGCTTCAGTGCTGCAAATGAGGATCTGTCTTTAGCTGGAATGAATATAAATAACTGAAAGAGTTAAATAGTTTGACCTTCATGTTAGTCTGTAGGTTTTGAACCTTTCTTTTTTGCCCAGCATTGTTGAAGATACAAAAGAAGTCCACAGCTTGGCCCTGACCCTAGAGGAGATTACCATCTGGCAAGGGAGACCAGATTCACAGATGTGAAGTAATTAGAGAGCAATTAAGCGCTATACCACCTTGTACTGATTAGAAGTGCAGAAAGAGCTCTGAAAAGGGAAAGCTCAGTGTGAGCCAGAGTCATCTAAAAAACTGGATGGAGAAATTGGAGGAGTGTAGAATGCCAGGAGGAGGAAAGCAGTTGGACTGTAGAAGAGGAAGCTCAGTTTCCAGGCAGTGAGAACAAACCAAGCAAAGGAAGGCACCGAGACAAAACAAGTACAGCATGTACGGGGGACAGGAAGAGAAGCCCCAGGGAATATGGAGTCTGTCTTGGGTAATTGCAGAAGCCTGGCAAAGGACTTTGAGCTTGGTACTGTGGGGGAGCTGGAAGAGTCTTTTGTGGGGAATCTTCTGATGAATGAGAAAAGAAAGGAAAGGATGAAAAAGGAAAAGGCTTTTCAGAGAAAGAAAGAATCAGACTTTGAGGGTCAAGTTGATATTGAGGGAAGGGTAAAGTGCCAAGGTTTCTAGCTGACCCCATGAAGGTAGCCTAGGTAGAAACAGCATATAGGGGCAGCTAGGTAGCACAGTGAGTAGAGCACCTGGAGTCAGGAGGACCTGAGTTCAAATCCAGCCTCAGACCTTAACACACTAGCTGTGTGACCTTGGGCAAATCACTTAACCCCAATTGCCTTGCCTTCCCCCCTCTCAAAAAAAATGCATTAAAAAAAAGAAACAGTATAGAGATTATAGGCAAAAGAAGTGCAGAAGGCTAAAAAGATCATCTTAATAATAGGAAGAAATGACCACAGCAGGGTTTGTGATTCCTTCGCCCATGGTCACAGCACATGCAGGTGGTGGAAGCTGTGTTTAAGCCAGCTCTTCCCAACTCCAGGTTCAATACTCTATTATCCCCTCTGTCTGCATCTATCATACAAATGAATAAATGAAAGAACATTTATTAAGTACTTACTTTGTGTGAAACACTGTGCTAAGTACCAGGTATTCAAACAGAAAGCTGTCAAGGAGCTCGCATTCTAATAGGGGGGACAGCTCATAGAGGAGAATTTAGCTGCAAGTCAGATGGAAAGGCCTTCTGGTCCTTAGGGATACAGCAGAAAAGCAGGTGGTGATGCAGCTTTTAAAATGTCATTTCCATTAATAAAACCATTTTGGTTTCTGCTGCTGACCCACTAGACAGTGCCAAGGACTTTGGTGGTGAGAACTTTGTAGCTGGGTTTGCTGAGCCTCTGAGGTAGCAGCTTGCAACACTGGCAGATTCAGTTGCCAGGTTGCCTTTTTCCTGAACTCCAGCATTGAAAGCTGGGCTAAAAGGAACTCTGGTTTGGGGGAGAGAGGTGCTTTTCCTGAGGCTCTTGGGCTTACTGCCTATCAGTGACAGTTGGTGTTGCCCTCCTCCATGACAGCTTTGAGGACAGGGCTGGAAGCAGGTCTGCTGGTGATGGGGGTGGGCGGGGGGAGGTGCTGTTCCCTGTGCTCTTAGGCTTAAGGTCCCAGATGACTATATTCTGTGGGGTAGTAGTCACGGTTGTGGTTTTGGTTTTGGTTTGACCTGCCTGGCATACATGTGAATAAGCAGCATTTTACTAGATGTTAGAGAGTACAAAGAGTAAGTGAGGCATGAGTAGGCTCTATATCTGTAAGGAATGTTCAGTTTAGTTGAAATAATATACATGAAAAAATTTGTGAAGAAAAAGTTTAATATTTTTAATATCAATTAATGCTTCATAGATTTGAAGCATTTTGAATTTTATCAGTGTGGATCTTCCATCTAATGCAAATCACAGTTTTTCTATAATTGTCTTCAAGAGTTCCTAGTGGAAAGATTCCTCATTCTGGCCAGCCTCACAATCTGTCTCCAAACTTAGCTCACTCAGACATGTGATTCCCTAATCCAGGCTGTTCTTAAAGCCTTTTGGTCGAACCTGCCAGAGTTTTTTGCTTCCCTGGTGTAGCCTTTGAGAAGTCAGTGTCATCTGTTTTCAAAACTACTAATATAATATAATTAATTGTCTCTTCCATATACTTTAGACTTGAATTGTATATAATATACTATTTGTTATTTAAAGTCTCCACAAAACCTACTGGAACGAGTGAGATTTGAAAATAGGCAAGACTATAAATAAATAGATGTAGAGGATAGAAGGAGGTATGGGGGTGGTTAATAAGAAGATAGTGAACTAAGTCATCACAGAGATGGGAGCAATTGGGATAGTAAAGGAGACAACTGGAGCAGAGTTAGGGGGACTAAGCAGTTGGTAGGTAGTTTTTTGTTATTTGTGTCTGTCAGACACTTGGTAGTTTGATACATTCAGTGCTTAGCTGGGGGTTTTGATTAATTGAGATTTTATTCTCCCTTGATCATATTTTAGAAGCCCTTCAAAACCTAGTTAGAATTGAATTATTGAGGCCCTACTCTCTTTGATTCTTGCACCTTGTGGATGACCGCTGTTCTTGGTACTGCCACTCTTAGTATTTCTTCCTGGAAGACATTGTGGTTGTTCTTGTTGATATAGCCCTGAGATACTGAGCAATATCATGTTCCTCTTATCAGTAAGAATGAAAAAAAGGAAATGGATCCTGTTGGAATTTCCATGTATGGTTTGCCATAGTAGTATATCTTGTCAGCAAGGAAGAGCTCTTAAGATCTGTAGGTATTTCTCCATAGGGCTGTTCAAAAACTTCCCCTCATATTCTTAGCAATAACCATTCTTTCCATTCAGGAAAAAAAAATCTTCCCCCCTTTCTCCCCCCCCCCCCACTTAAAGGTAATAGAAAACTTGGGGAATGGTCCCAATTTGTCTTCCTTAGAAATCTTGATTTGTAATATAACAGCCTAGGAATGGGGCTGGGAGGGTGGGGAGACAATTCCTTCTACTTTGAAAGCCAATGTTACTAGTAGTTTATTGAATTAAATATGCAATAGTATTGATTTTGTATAAACATCTGTATTTTGATATTTCCCTGTTGGGGCAGCTAGATGGCACAGTAAATAGAGCACTAGGCCTAAAGTCAGGAAGGCCTGAGTTCATATTTGGCCTGAGATACTTACTAGCTCTGTGACCCTGGGCAAGTCATTAACCCATGTTTGCCTCAGTTTTCTCAATTGTAAAATGAGGATAGCAATACTTACCTTGTAGGATTGTTGTGAGGATCAAATAAAATATTTGTGAAGTACTTTAGCATGGTGCCTGGCACATAGTAGGTACTCTATAGATGCTTATTCCTTTCCTGTTCTTTCCCCTTCCCTTCCCTGCATAGCCATTGCCCAGTGAGACCTAGCTTGTGTTTAGGAGGACTTTATAGCTGTATCTATAATATTTTCCAATATTTCATCCTATTAATTTCATTGTCTTGGGTTTTTTTTTTCCAGTCAAGTCTTAATTCGAAGTAGAGTCCTCAGGGAAAATGGAAAATACATTCCCAAGCAGGTACTTAATCATTTTTGTTGGCATCTTTCTGACAAGACCGATTTGTAGTTAATGGTTGTGAGTATCTAAGTGTTTTATGAGGGTGCTGTTTGGGGAGAGTCAGTGGCTTCCAGAAAAGGTATTGAGCCCTGTACGCCTGTTGCTTGTTTTGAGTATCTTTCTTAGGAAACTCATTTTAAAATGGGGTTTCTGGGATAGCAGATTGGTTGCTGAGTAATATGAACATTCCAAGATCGGCACAGTTTTAAAAAAAAGTTTGGTCACTCTCACTTTATTTCTTGCTAATTCTTGTTTTTAATATCGCCTTTATTTCCAAATGTGTTCTTTCCCCATTCCCAATCCAGAAAGCTATATCTTATGATAAAGAATTAAGAAAAAGGTAAGGAAAAATAGTTCAGCAGTACTGACCAACACATCAGCTAAGTCTGACAGTATATGGAATATTACACATCCATAGTCCCTCACCTCTAAAAAAAAGGGGGGGGGGAATCAGCACTCTTTTTTAAAAGGGGAACATTTTGGCAGAGTTGGCAAAATATGTAGCATATAATCATCATGATAATTTTTTTAGAGAGTATCCATATTCAGTAATTTTGTGTCTGAATTTTGTTTTTTCAAATGCGTGTTTTATTTTTAGTCTTTCTTGACACGAAAGTATTATTTCAACAACCCTGAGGATGGATTTTTCAAAAAAACAAAGAGGAAGGTGGTTCCTCCATCTCCCATGACAGGTATTTTACTAGCTTTCTTCCACTTTAAATAAATGGTGGGAGGCAAGGAGTTTTAAAATTCTGAAAGAGTCTCACAGAATTTGTTATTGGAAAAGAATGACCAATATTCATCCAGCTTTTGTTTGGTAACTCACTGCCTGTTATCCCCTTTCATTCTTACGATGTTTTAATTGCTAGAAATTGTCTAATATGTCTACTCTTTTCAGTTTCTTAAATGTCTGTTAAGTCTTGTTGCTCTAAAAATAAACCGATATTTAAAGGAGACTAGAATAAGTTACCTTGTGCTGACTGCCTTTTCTTTTACTATATTCATTTCTTGAGTCAAAGATAATCAGTTATTTGTAACCTTTGTAATAATATCTTATGTAAGGCATTAGTTAATATTAAATATTCATTTAGAAAACAATCAAAAATCCACTGGGAAGAGATCACTGATGAGTCTGTTTTTAATTCTTAGATCCTACCATGCTCACAGATATGATGAAAGGAAATGTAACAAATGTACTTCCTATGATTCTTATTGGTGGATGGATCAACATGACTTTCTCGGGATTTGTAACAAGTGAGTGTCCATCAAAGAATGCTTTGTGAATTAATTCTATTACCTCTTTTTAGCTCATTGAATTAAGAGCTGGAAAGACCTTAGCCATCATCTAGCTCAACGCCCTCATTTTACAGATCAGGAAACTGAGTCTCAGAGATGGGAAGTAACTTAAGCAATACCTGGCAAGTAGTAAGTAGCATAGGTGGGATTGAAATACAGAATTTCTGACTCCATAGCTAGTGTTCTTCTCATTATACTACCTTATTTTTTACTTGTTCAGAAAAATGTAAATTCTCCTAGGACAGGTAAAGGACCATATGATCTGTCCATCAATAGATTTTAATAATGTTTTTCAAGATCATCTTTTAAACTACAGTAATTTTACCAGTTCACCCTAGACCAATACCTCATTTATGATGTGGAAGCCAGTTTAGCTTTATTCTCTTTGTGACTGTCTTCTCAACAGGGATTCAAACCAAATGAAATATCTGTTTGGTTCAAAGAACATTTTGATGTTCCAGGCCAGTAGAAAATATGTAAGTTTGTTTCTGGTTTAAATTAGTTCACTATTAAAATTTTTTTTTTACTCTGTTCTCAGTTCTGTTTTTTAAAAATTAGGTTCAGTTTTCAAATTCAACAGATTAGTGAAGTCCATTTCAGTCTTTGGTTCACAGTTGAAATCCTAGGCCCTGCTGCCAAAGGGAGAGGATAACTACTCTTTAGAGAACCTGATTTAGCGGAATGATGTTTTAATCTGCTAGAAATAGTTACAAAAAGCCTTTAAAATTCATTTTCACAAGGAAACATGTGTTGAAGATTTTTCACATATCCTCAAGGAGAAGATTGTGCACATTAACACTTAAAACTTTTCTAAAAATACAATAGCAGAAAACAGTTGCAAAGTTTTGATGAGCTTTTTTCTTTCTTCCTCACAGCCAAGGTCCCATTTCCTCTGACCCTCCGATTTAAACCCATGCTACAGCAAGGAATTGAATTGCTCACTTTAGATGCATCCTGGTAAGAACATTCTTTTACTAAACTCCGAACTTAATGTGTGTAAGGGAAAAGGGATTCTGATTTGTGGAGTTCACTGAGGCAGTAGTCATTCAGTGTTGGATCATCTAAAGCTCCCACAGTGCTTTTAAAGACTTCATAACATTATATAATAATCCTGCTTCCCTTCCAGCAAGGTACTCAGGAATTGTGCCTGTGAGATAAGGGGCAGAGGAGGTATCAGTGGCCACCCCAGTACTAAACTCTCAAAGGTAGCACAATACAGGAAGAGAAGGTATAGTGTCAGTCTAATGAGCAACAAGAAAAGTGTTAGCTGTGATGTCAGCAGTGTTGAGGAAACCCTCCTCCTCTACCAAAATTCCCTACCCTCTTACTGATGGCCTGAGATGCCACCATGATCACTCATTTCTTTGGCCTAAGTCTTTTTTCCTGTTAAAATACAAATAACTACTTGCTTGCAGTGAGTAACTGTAAGGCTGCTGTTTATTGTATGATACCTGTGTTCTTTAATTTTGTTTGCTAATGAACATGTCTATAAAAGCTGCCAAAATCTCAGCCCTTCTTTCTTTATTAGAAAAATTTCAACGGATGCAGTTTCATCAGTCTAATTTACCTTGAGAATTGGGAATATAATTCCTTATATAATATCTTCAAAGTTTTATCCTGTTTTGCTAGGGTGAGTTCTGCATCCTGGTACTTTCTCAATGTGTTTGGACTTCGAAGCATTTATTCCTTGATTCTGGGCCAAGACAATGGTGAGTACTGCTGGTTCTCCAAATGAATACTCTTTGACTCTGCTCACAGAAATGAAAGTCATCCATATCTGGGCAAAAGAGCCACGTGCATTTTCTCGTGGGACAGCCCAGCCAAACAATGCATCCTCTACACCACCCAACTCATTTTTCTGAATTGTTCTTCAGTCACTACAGGAAAGCCTAAGAGAGGCATTGCATTCAGTGTTTGGGGACAAATTAGACACTTGGAACTTAGGGAATAAAATGACATTTAAAGCACACTAATAGAACTGTAATGTCAGAAAGTGATATCTGAAGAGCTCTTGGCAGTCTTTTTTTTTGTGATACTTTGATGAATCCATGATTCTTTAATGTGTATAGTCCTTCCACTGATGCAGATCCTAATCCATCCCTACCTTATCCTGTGTGTGTCCTGCATTGAGGATCTTTCCACTTGGAGGCCTCCTTCCCTCTCATTCATGTTATGGATGTCTGATTTACCACTTCCACAAGCGTTGTTGTTGATACACTGTAGGCTGTTTGTACCCATATGTCTTCCCATTGCCCTTGGGTCACTTGTATTTTTGATTTTTTGGAGATCATGGTATTCCTAAATTTGAAACTATACTTATCACCTATAGAACTATGGAGGACATTTATATTAAGAAGATGGTTTTTGGTGTTGGGAGCAGCTTGGGATTGTGGAGAGTGCTGCAGTTTCTGAAATTCAGTCTGACCTTTCTTATCAATCCTTGCCAATTGGTGGCCCAGCCCACTGCCCACTAAAGCACTTGTCCAAAACGCTTCAGTTACCTTTATCAGAGTGTATGTCATAATCTGATATGCATCCTTTATCCACTTGGCTTTCCTTATGTGGATGGATCTCATCAAGAAAGGTCATGTTTTGACCTTTGGGGTTTCATGTGGTCAGTGTACTTTCTCTCTACAAATATGGGCTCCATCTAGCTAAGTTAAAGGAAAAGAGGAGACTGAAGTGGGGCTTGATGTTTCTTATGGTATTAGTCTGTGAACATAGTCAGTGCTTGACATGGTATCTGCCTCATACATAGTAGGCATTCACTAAGTATTAGATGAAGCTGAAATACAGTTTTGAATGCTACTTAGGAGGCAGGTGACACTGTATTGGGGGAAGAAACCAGAAAGGATGGATTTTGGGGGAAAGTGAGAAGGGAAAAAACTGCATTAGCCTTTATTCGAGAGTTCATTTGGCAGAAAGCTCATACTGTTCTGTTACCTGGAAGGATGCTATGAGCTATACTCCATTTTTTGGAAAAAGGTAGACTAGCAAGTACCTGGTAGCAACTTGCTCTCTGGTCAGTAAAGCAAGTTCCAGGGTCTATTTTGAGCTCTGCACATTTGCAGTCCAACGTTCCATATCTGACATGTATATAACAGTATAATGGATGTTCATAATAATGACCCTGAGCCATCAAGAAAAAATTAAATCCTGATCTTTATACTCTTTTCACTAAATCAGGGAAATAAATGATCTATTTGGGAAAAAAAGTTCCATTAATGAAAGTTAAAGAAAAAAAATTTAAGCAGTTAGAAGATTGATGTCTTTTCCCTCAAATGCTTGTAGTTAACCGAAGGAATAACTTATATTTCTCCCAATTGAGGGAGTGAGGGCAAGGGAATAATCTGTTCTGTTTGGGACATACTGAGTTAGGATGCTGATACAATATCTGGCTGATGTCTGGTAGGAAGTGGAAAGAGAGGTAGAATTATAGCTTTGGCCATTATTTATATAAAGGTGAAATCTGAGCCTATGGGAACAAAGGAGATGAGGAGGGAGAGTGTAGGAAAAAAGAGGAGGTGGCTTGAGACTGCACCTTGAGGTGTCTGCTGCTCAGGAGCAAGAGATGAAGAGCAGTCCCATGAAGGTGACAGAATTACAGAATGGGGGGGAGCCCCTCAGGCCAGACAGTCTCAGGAAAATAGATGTGGAGCTGGAGCAGACCCCCTCCTCTTCCAAACAGGGAAACTGAGGGAGGCGTCTCCAACGAGAGACTTAAATTAAAACATAGGGCACAGTTCTTTTCAAGAGATTATAAATGTAACCAAAAGGTTTCTATCAGAAAATGTATTTACTATCTCTCTTTCCCTCAGCCAAGCCACCCTGTCTCATGTCTCCTTTTCTTGCCCTAGTTATTCAGTCTTTACTAGAAGAACTCTAATGAGAGGGAGCCCCCCTGCCTCTGGAGGGAGCTGACCCATCACAGTTCTCAATAGCCTCCATGTTTAGGTAGTTTTTCTCCCTGTTCCCCCTCTTCTGGCTGATGCTTCAGATCTAGGGCCATGCTTTCCCCCTGTTCTCTCACATGACCCCCCTCTTCTCTCCCTGTTTTCTTGCCTAATCCCTGGTTCTCTTTCACACACCCCACCCTGTGACATCTGACTCTGGTTGGAACTCAGCCTGCAGCTGTTCCTTTGCTGATTTTGTGTATGCCTTAACAAAGAATATTTGGGCCTCTCTTTTTAAAAATATCTCTGTGTTGGGGGCAGAAGGGGATGCTGACTGTGTCTTCTCAGGTTGTATTCTGGTATTATTTTTAAAGGCTTTTCTCCTGACACACTGTAGGCCCTGGTGCTATGTGTATAAGTTCCTGTGGTTAGTGAGATATACAAAGCTACCTAATGGAAGTTAAGCAGCACTGACTGCCCCTACTCGGATCGGTGTGGCAGCCCCCACAGAGCAGGCTAAAGCCCTACATAGGCACATGGGAACTCAGAGCCTTTATTGAATGTAATTATTGGAGATCATTAAGGTGATTCAGTAATGGGCAGTGGGGAGATCCAAGAGATGACCAACCACCTCTCTGAGTAGCTGGGGTAGAGTGTGACAGACATAGGTCATGGGCATTCAGAAGGCTGGGTGTTTGAAGGGATACAGACATGTATGCTGAAGCCTCCAAATGTGAGGGCAGGGTTAGAGATGGAAAATAAAACTCTTAAGTCAGGTACTGAAGGCCAGTAAATTACCCCCACAAGGATATGAGCCTAGTGATACAGATAAATGGGGTGAACCTTAAAGGAGAAATTGCTGAAGCGGCCTCTGGCAGCAGTTAGAAGAACTGAAAGCCAGGAATGTAAGAAAGGAGAGAGGGCCTCCTCTTTGTGGCCCCGTGTGTCGGGGAAGGGCAGAAAGAACAACCCACACTGGTTAGGGTGGCCAGAAATGAGACATCTTCTAGAAATGCCAGGTTCCCATGAGCTCCAGAAAGAAGGTATGAATCAAGAGCTAGATGAAGAGGATTTTGTTAAATCCAGAGCCAAGAGTCCCAGAGAATAGAGGAAGATAGAGACTGGGGAGGAGTACAGCTGAGCTTTAGCATGATGATCATGTGAGGAGATATATCAAGAGCAAAGGGGGCTCATCTCCACAGATGGCAGTGGAGTCACAGGGGTCAGAGGAGCAGTGAGGTAAGGTTTGCCAAGCAGAATATATAGGGTTTTATGATCCCAATGATCAGGTCAGTTTCTACAGCTTTACTATTTAAACACCTGCGATTAGGGTTTGATGATGGCAAGGAAATCTGACCACATACCTGAGTCAGTAAATACCTAGTAGTCAGGTGGGTCTTCAGGACCCAACAGAACTAACACCCAGTAACCAGTTTCTTAGCTTTATCCTGAGATCAAGCCCTAGAAAATGCCCTGCATGCAGAGCATGCATTCAGCTCCCTAGAGCAGGCCAGGGGATACTGGGTCAGCATGGAGACTCTGTTAATTTCTCTGCGATCCTAGAGCTATTGTTGGTATAGGAGAGAGGGTGAGGTGTCAGTTGACCTCTCCAGTTACTCTGGCATTCCATATATGCATGTACATACATGAACACACATATGTGACTTGATCCTTCATGTTGAGTTTACAGCTCTTATGCCCTTTGAGATGGCTATTCAGAAATGTATATGCATCTATGAGCTTGCTCATCTTGCAGGCAAGGCACCCTAGAAGCGTCTGGAAAGTGAAAAGAGTGGCCTGACTCTCTTGACCTAGTTAGTCTTTTTTGTATGCATTCTGTTGCAGCTGCAGACCAGTCTCGAGTGATGCAGGAGCAGATGACAGGAGCAGCGATGGCCATGCCGGCAGACACCAACAAAGCTTTTAAGGTAGCCTGGAATTCCTCTGGGGGAGGGAGACAATGAGGCTTTGAAATGCATAGCAACACCTTCGTAGTTCAGTAATGCCTCCAGTTTCTTTGCTTTTCAAAGAAACCTGCCACAGAGTTCCTTTTAAAAAGTGAGATCTTAGTGTGTTTACATGATTCGGAGCACACAATTTCCATTTAAACATCTCTTCTTGTGTTCGGAACACCCATCTTTATGTCTTTGTGTTCATTTTGTATATTTGTGGCCAAGTTTGATTCTAGTTGCAAAATTAAATTCATTCTGATACATAAGGCCTGCTTAAGGATCAAGTCTAATTGACTGCATAAAATAGATTTAAGAGGTGAATTGTATAGAGGAAGAAAATCAATTTTTGTAGATGATTTCTGTAGAATGATAAAGGAGGACACACATCCTTAATTAACCAACTTGTTTAATTTTGTTTCTATTTGCAGTAACACCTCACTAATTGAACCAGAGAACTGGCCAATATTGAAATCTAAAATTATCTTTTTAAAGGACTTTTAATAACTTTAAAGGACTTTAATAACACTGAACCTGTTTTAAGCAATAAATTATTCATTTGTAATCAATAAATTTAAATATTTTAGCAGGATCATTTGCATAAAAGCACTTAAAGATAATTCATTCTATTTTCTTAGCAAATCTGTCTTTTTCTAGTCTAATGTCAAACTATTGAGGTACTATGTAATGAGGTTTACTATACATTCTTTTATAGGGCCAGTACTCTGACTTAGCTTATTCTAAGACTGCATTCACAGAGGCCTTAAAGGAGCTTCACCATTTAAGTAGAAAGGATTTATTCTGCAGATACCACCCCCACCCCCAGTCACTCTGCGTCACGTCCCCAATCCTGTTCTGCTCTCTCACAAACCTGGTACATTCTTTCCTCACAGACTGAGTGGGAAGCTTTGGAGCTCACTGATCATCAGTGGGCACTAGACGATGTTGAAGAAGAGCTTATGGCCCAGGATCTCCACTTTGAAGGCATGTTCAAAAAGGAACTACAGACATCCCTTTTCTGAAAGCTCAGGTGGTGGTTAAACCAATACCGACATCTCCAGCATGCTGCTGGGGGCTCAAAGAAGTCATAAGAGTTTTTTTGTTTGTGTTTGAAAAGCTCAGAATAAAGAGGAGCATGGGCTGGACACCTAAGTAGGGCCTGTTCTTGTCTGAACTTGTCTCCCATTTTTATGTTTGAAGTCACAAGAAGTAAAGCCTTTCAACATGACTCGGAGGAGAACTATTTTAAAAAGTAATTTATTTTCCAGCTTATGTCTCTGGTAATAGCAGTCAATAAGAGGGGAAAGCCAGATAGTGAGAGCATAAACAAATAGCAAGATTGAACCTTTTGCCAAAAAGGTGCCACTTCTCAGTAAATAACATTAGGTGCTGCTGATCTTTTTCTGGAGTCCAAAGAACTTTGAAGTCTTTTCTTTTGGTCCTCCAACACCTAGAGCTCACATTTTATGGCATGTTACGGTGTACAAAGCACCTGTGAGGTCAGGCATGCCAGCGATAGCTGTCACCCCCATTTTACCAAGGCAGACATGGGCTCGGTACTTTGGCCCCGGTTTGTGCAGCCGTAACTAGGGGGTCAGATCTGCTGATCCCCACCCCCATTGTTCTGATCAGCAGCTTACTGGAAGCCACAGCTTCTGAAGTGTGTCAGCCCCACCTTCCTATCTACAGTGAAAATTGGTATCTATGCTGATGGGCCTCTCTCCTTCCCCCAACAGTTCTGAAGTGCCTTCTGAATCGTCAAAGGCAGCTTCAGTGATGTCAGTCTTCTCCTAGTGCTGAGTGGATTTTTATTGCAATCTAACTTTATGGACATTTGTAATCTGTGGCCTCTCTTATGACTCTTAATCAAACCACTCTATTCCCTGGGATTATTGTAAATAAATATCAATTTACTGCTTGATATAGGGACCTGGGCAGTTGCTGATTTTCTTTTATCCAGACTCCTGTTATGGGCTGAGCAGTGGTCATTTTACTTGGTTAAATGTAATAGAGGAAACAGTTTGTGTTGTTTTTACACTGTGGTGAACCTCTTCATGTGATGAGAGCTGTGATTAGTAAAAACCTAACCATCTTTACAAACTAAACTGAGCTCTTTTCTCTTTGATCTGTGAAACTATTCCCTGACAGACAGGCTTGGGTGTGACTCCAGATGAGTTTTGGCCTGGGCAGCGGGATACTGAAGGGCCCCTCAGCATCATCTCATCCAGCCTGCTTGGGTCCCAGCTGCAGCCTAGAGGCGGCACAGGCAGTGGCAGGAAAGGACAGAGCTCAGGTCAGCTGGACCCTGCCTACGTAGTAGCCTTGTTGTGAGGCTCAAAATGAGACAAAATGCACGTGCGAGCGCGCACCCACACGCGCGCACACGCACCCACACACAGAGTATGTAGACATTGGTGGTGGTATGTCTGAAAACAAAGGATACAAGTTTTAAAAATAGCCCCAGCCTCTAAGGAGTTTGTTATCCCAGGAAGTTTACACAGTATGTAATACAAATAACTTGTCAGCTAGAGAAATCAGCAGTGGCTTCTTATAAGTGAAGCCAGAGTCGATCCCTTCCAGCTCTAGAATTTATCACTGTCTAAATCAGACCAAGCCAGAGACCCATAAGATCATAAAAGCAGAGCTGGAAGGGGCCATAGAGGTTGTTGAGTCCAATGGCCTTATTTTACAAATGTGAGATAGGAGGCACCAACAGACATTCTGTGACTTGCCCAGGGTCACACAGCTGGTCAGTGTCTGAGGCAGGATTAAAACCCTGGTATTCCTGGCTCCCACATCCAACGCTTATCCACTCCATCACACTGCCTCTCTAATCCAGGCATCTGAAGTGATTTGTCCAAGATCGTCCGATAACTTACTCAGGGGGAGTCCTATTACTGTGTGTTCTCTGCAGTCTGATTCTCTTTAAGCTCAATCTTATTCTGTATTTCTGAAATTAACACATCGCTGAACTCCACTGTGACCCCCAGTGGAATTCTTCGGATCACAATGTAGACGGAAGGTCTTGTCACCACCATAGTGCCTAGAGCATTAAGAGAGAAAGATCACAAAGTAGGATGTTTCCCAAGTGTGAAGTATCTGAATACTAGACTGAAGAATGAATTCAGAAATGAAAGCAATGTAAAAAAAAAGATATTTAATTTTTAAAAAGTTGAGGGACATGTCAAAGAGCCCTACGGTCAATCAAAAGCCAGTACTTTTTATTGTTCTTACCTAAAGCATGAGGCTAGGCAAGAAGAGCACCTTCTAGGTTACTAGCTGCGTGACCCTGGGCAAGCCACTTCACCTCTGTTTGCCTCAGTTTCCTCATCTGTAAAATGAGAATAATAGCACCCACCTCCCAGGGTAGTTGAGGATCAAATGAGACGGTATTTGAGGAATGTATAGCACAGTGCCTGGCATATAGTGGGTATTGTATAAATATTAGTAACTATTATTATGACTCTGAAACACAGTGATAGCTGGTGAATTTCTTCCCCTTCTTTGGATGCTCATCTCCTTAACATCAGCACAGACGAGAAAAGAAATCTCAAGACTAATTTGGGGCCCTTCTGAGAGGCAGCAGTATGGGGTTGTGCAGCTCGAAGAGTGCTGAGTCAGTGCCCAGCTCTCCAATTTATCCTCAGCTAGCCGGTCCTGATCTTTAAAACGAGGGGCTTGGACCAGTTAAGGTCTGAAGTCCCTTCCATCTCTAAATGCATGATCCAGTACTTAGTACAGGGCCTGGCACATAGCTGCAGCTTCATGTGCTGAACTGAAAGTCAAGAGACTCGGGTTCTAGTCCTGGCTTCAGAGACCCAATTGAAGAAGTTGAATTGGATGATAATAAGGTTGCTTCTAGTTCTAACATTCTATGATCAAGAATGTGGCAGCCGTTTCTAAGACCCCAGTAAATTTGGTCACCTCTTCTGGAGAGCCTGTAGTTCAAGAAGCATTATATCTGTAAACCTGAGGTGATCGACTACATCTTATCACATTCTTGACAAAATTTTAGAGCACACAGGGATATTCGTGAGCATTTAAAAAAAGAAGCAATGATCTTTACAAACCCATGTGACTATGAAGAATGGGCCATGCCAGACTAAGCTCTTCCTTTTTTGAAAGGGTAACTAGATTGGTAGATCCAAGGAATGATATAATCATAGCATACCCAGGTATCAGCAAAGCACAGTCTACCACACCGTCTTTGTGGACAAGACAGAGATACAGGCTTGATTATAATACACTTAGTTGGACTCATAACTGAATGATGGGACCCAAAGGGGAATAATTAATGGGTTGATGGAGGAATATCTTCAGTGAAATGCCATGGAGATCTGTCCTCTGTCTTAGGTTGTTCTGATATGAATGAGTGAAAGGAAGAGCATTTATTAAGCCCTTATTATATAGTAAGCATTGTAATTAATGCTGAGGTTACAAACTCAAAACTGAGATAGTCCCTGCCCTCAACAAGTTTAAATTCTAATAGGGGGAGACAGCATAGAGGAGATGAAGACAGGAATTATGGTAGTCTTGATTTTTGAGCCCATGGCAAGTAGGAAAGTGGGGGAAAGGAAGAGGCATCATGGTAGCTGGTCATGTCATGTTAGGATGACCAGATGAGGTGTGAAGCATGGCCTGACCTGGTGGTCCAAGGCTAACTTGACATAGTAGGCTAATTGAACATACACTTACTCACCAATCAAGACAGCATGATTCAGGACCTGAATTCCAAAACTGAAGATCAGCTTCCCAAGGGAGAGTGGGAATTTTCTTCTAGTGGCCAGGTCTAAAGGTACTGTGCCAGTTCAGAGCAGGACAAATGGCAAGATTGCCAAGGTGAAAGGATGAATGAAAGATGAAATGTGGGGGCTTGGGGCCAGATAGATAACAGATTTAGTGTGTAATTGAATTTGAAAATTGAAATAGCAAAACTATTAGACTGGTAGATGTCATAAAGATGAGAGCTAGAAAACACAGTAGATGACAGAATCAGAATCCCAAAGGATTTTTGATGGTATAGTACAAAGGATTAGATTTAATCGAATCGAACTTAATAGGGATGAATGTAAAGTCTTACTTTGGGGTTCAAAAATCAAATTCACAAATACAAAAAAATTACCACCTAGACAGCTGTTGCTATGAAAAAGACTAGGTGAGTCAAGTGAACTACTAATACCATAGAAGTTGAAAGCCAAAAAAGATTAATCCAGCTCTAGGCTACATTGAGAAGTGTAGTGTCCAGAACAGAAGGAGGAGAAGCCCCCATTCACTCTTACCACATTTACAGTTACCATGTTAGTCCTGGGCGTTACATTTGAGGATGACATTGACAAGCTGGAGTGCAACCAAAGGAGGGTGATCATTGATCATGAGGGAACTGGAGACTATTGCTGTATGAGGTTTGATTAAAGGAACTGGAATGGGGACAGGGATAACCTAGAGAAATCTCAAAAGACACATGCTAGGGGTGGAACTCCGTGAAGGTGGGGATGGCATTTTTGGCTTCCTTTATGTCCTCAGGACTTAATACAGCCCCTGGTGCACAACATTAATAAATGCTTGTTGACTGACTGACTTCTGCCTGATGATTTTAGCTCAATGTAATGGAGACCTTCCTAACATTCAGAAACCAGATGGACTGCCTCAGGAGGGAGTGGGTTCCCTTCCACTAGAAGTTTTTTCCCATGACCACTTGTTGGCAGTATTGTAGAAAGACATTTTGTCCGAGGGGCCTGGGTCTCTGACATCCCTTCCAACTCTGAGATACTATGATTCTGTGATCAGTCCTGGTTGATTTTTATTTGGTAAAACCAAGACCAGGTTTCCTTTTTTGGAAAAGTGGGGCTGAGGGAAGATCTGTTCTGCCTGGAAAATCTGCTGATAGGAAATCAGCCACTCAGGAAGTTTATGCAGCCAGCTGTCAAGGAGGTAAGAGAAGAATAACAAGGAACCCATAACAACTAGGCCAGCCACCTCATTCCATTCTGTCTACAAACTCAGTGCCTGTAGTGCTCAGCAGTTTTAGGCCTCGAAGGTCTCTGGACCCAGCTCAAGACTTGTTAAGTAGACTGTTGAGCTTTAATCCCCCAGTTTCATAACCTTAATCACATACCTTAAAAAATCCCTTTCAAGCACAGTCAACAAATTAATTAACAAGTATTGGCCTATCCAGGACATGCCATGCACTGACCTAGGTACTATGGGGCTACAAGAGAAGTCTAAGGCCTAGTCTCCCACCTTTTGGAATTTATAATCCATACAGGAAAGATGAAAGAATGATAGGAAAATGTATAGTCACATGCTAAAATGACCAGGTTACTCCACAGACTAGAATTTCAGAGGTGTGGGAAGTCTAGTATGGGCTGGTAGAGTCTGGAAAGGTTTCAGGAAGGAAAGAGTTAAAGGATGGGTTAATTTTTGGTAATAGGAAAAATGGATATTTTCAAGAAATGGAATATTAACAGACCTTAGCCCCCTTGACTTCTTTTTCTGGGGAATGCTAAAGGAGAAGGTGTACTCAATGAAAATCACAGATGCAACACACTTGATTGAATGCATAAAGAGTGAATGTGCTAAAATTGACGGCAATGTGGAGTTATTGCATCAAGTTCACGTGAATCTTGCAAAGCGCATCAACCTTTGCATTACGAATGATGGAAATCATATTGAAGAAGTTATTTGTTAATATTCCAATTAAATAAAATGTTGAAAATTTCATTCATTTCATTTCTTGAAAATAACGCGTTTTTGCCTATGTTCAGACTTTAGGAACACCCTGTAGAATGAGCAGAAGTAAGTAGAGGTAAGGATGTTGGTGGGACCCTGCGCTGCTATGGGCTCCATAGATGGTTTCATTTCTATCTGTAGGAATGGCTACCTGTGAGAAATTAACCAGCCCCCAAGGAGCTGATGCAAGAATACTTGGGTAGCGCCCCCCCCCCAGCTCTGGATTAGAAGTAGCACCAATTGAAAAATGACCAGTGTTGTGTATTGGAAGGGATACTGACCTTAGGGTCAAGTTCAGGTCCCAACCTTGAAATCTGCTAGCTATGTGAGCTTGAACCCTAAAGTGGTGGGTGAACTCAACAGCAGGAACTGATTTTTGCTCCTCTCCCCAGTGCTTAGTACAGTGCCTGGTATGTATGGTTAATAAATGTTCATCTACTGACCGACAAGCTAAAGCTGTTTCACCCCCCAGGCCTCATTTTAAAAACCCCCTCATCTGTCCCCCATAAAATGAAGAAATTGAACTACAACAGAAGTTTTCAGCCTTTTTGTTTCACAGACCCCTCTGGAAGTCTGGGGAATCTTATCTCAAAATAATGTTTTTAAAGCAAAAAATAAAACACACAGGGTTACAAAGGACACTAGTGACATTGAAATCAGGTCACTGTAATGATTTTATAAACAAATTCAGGGATGTCAGGTTAAGAAGCCCTGACTACTACACAGTCCTCTCCAGCTCTAAGTGCACTTGGGAGCTTGGGGGTCCGACCCCAATTCTTACAATCTCACAATAACAGCAATGTACTCAATTGGTCTGAATGTTTTTGTTTAGTCGTTTCAGTCATGGATGACTCTTTGTGACCCCATTTGGGGTTTTCTTGGCAAAGAGATGAGTGGTTTGCCATTTCCTTCTCCAGCTCATTTTACAAATGAAGTAACTGAGGCAAACTGGGTTAAATGATTAGCTCTGGGTCAGGGTCACTGAGCTAGTGTCTGAAGCCAGGTTTGAACTCAGAAAGGTGAGTCTTCCTGATATAGGCCCGGCACTCCATCCACTCTATCTCCTAGCTATTCAAATTAGTCTGAATATACTGCGATATTCCCCTTAAATGTGATTTCAACACAACCTGATGGAAGTGAGCAAAGATAATAAAAATGAATGAATGAGCATTTATTAAATACTTCATATGGGCAAAGTACTTCACTCAATGCTGGGGTTACAAATAGAGAGTTCACATTCACAGTGGGAAGATAACAGATGGAGGGGATTTTGGTTGCAGGTCAAATGGAAAAGCCATGGGGTCTTTATGGTGCAGCAGAAAAGCCAAGGATAATAGAACTTCGTAAATGTCATTTCCATTAAAAAACGAACAAGAAAAAACCAATGAAGAAAACTTCTATTGTTTTCTGAGGTTACCATTTGACCTTGCCTAGGACTTTGGTAATAGGAGCTCTCTTTTCTAGGGCTTTGGTTGCGGTGGCTACCAGAAGGGGTGGAGTCTGAAGGACCTGCAGAGACAGCTCCAAAGCCAAATATCCAGGAGGACAGCTTCCCAGGACTATGGCTTTGGGGCCATTGTGAAAGTAGGGCCATTGTCGGGGCAGCTAGGTGGTGCAATGAATAGAGCACCAACCCTGGAGTCAGGAGGACCTGAGTTCAAATCCAGCCTCAGACACTTGACACACTTATTAGCTGTGTGACCTTGGGCAAGTCACTTAACCCCAATTGCCCTGCCTTCCCCCCTCAAAAAAAAAACCACGAAAGTAGGGCCAGTGATCTGGAGTAGGGGTGCTATTTTTCTCAGAGCTCTTAAGGATACCTGCCAGTTAATGGTAGTTGGTTGGTGATGGTGTTGGGGGTGGGAGCGGGGTGCAAGGGCTCTTCTCCACAATGGGTGCATCCATCAATGATGCCATATTGGAAGCAGGACCAATAGTCTTGGGGGCACTATTGTTCCCAGGACTCTGGGCTTAGGGTCCTAGATTGTCTCCACCAAGGATCAGAATTGAGGTGGTGGTGAAGGTGGTTTGCCACACCTAACACATGCAACACCTCATCTCTCTTTTAGGGTGACTGGACAGTCTCTCAGCAGTTGATGCTGATGGTAACAAGGATGGAGGGCCATCTTCTCCAGAGGGTTGTTTTCCTCAATTTTGGCTATAGGGACTAGGCTGGAAGCAAGGCAAATGTTCTGGAGGATGCTGCTGTCCTTGGGACTCAGGCTTACCTGGCTGTGGGTGGTAGTAGGTCAATGTTTAGTGGTGGTAATGACAAAGATGTTGGACCCCTTTTTCACAATGGTTGCTCCTTTTGATGCTGACTGCAAGGGCAGGTTGAAAGGTTGAAAGTAATTTTTATTTTAATTGAAAGATATTTTTAAAAAAAACCCACAGTAAATGTTTCTATACAATAATGTTATATAATTATATTTCAGCACCAAGCTCTACATTTCCTTCATCTTCCTTACCAATTTCAACCAACCCCTTCTCTCTCATGGGCATTAAGTCAGTTAATGGAAATTGGAGAAGAATAGCCCTCATCATTTCAAGAATTCATGCTAATGTACTTTTGTGAGGACATCAAACAACAAAAATTTTCACCCATCTGCTTTGCTCCCCCAGCCCCAGATAACGGGGCTAGATAACCTAGTCTGTTCTGCTCTCACATGTTTGGTTAGGAGTGACTTAGGGACATTTGACTTAGAGTCTTCCTTGCCAAAAGGCTTTCTTGAAAATTGGACTGGTTTTGAATCCACTCCAAAAATGTTGCTGTCATGTTCTTGTATTTTGAAGCTTATCTACTAAGCTAGAAGTGATCAGTGAAAAGAATGCTGACTTTGGAATCCAAGGTCATGGGTTCAAAGTCCACCTCTGACTCTTACTGCCTATGTGACCTAAGCAAGGCAAAAGCATTTTTTAAGGCTTATGCTAAACAGGACAGCTAGGTAGTCAGTGGAAAGAGTGTGGGGCCTGGAGTCCAGAAGACTTGGAGTTCAAATCCAGCTTGAGATACTTACTAGCTGTGTGACCCTGGGCAAGTCACTAACCCTGTTTGTCTCAGTTTCCTGATCAGTAAAATGAGCCAGAGAAGGAAATGGCAAACCCCTCCAGTATCTCTGCCAAGAAAACTCTAAATGGGTCATAAAGTGTCAGACATGACTGAAAAAAGTGACCAAACAATAACAAATATGCTGAACACTGGGGAATACGAATACAAACAAAATGGAGTTTCCAATCTAACAGAGGAAGACAACTCACAAAAGGGAGCTTGTAAGGGAGTCAGAAACCCAGCCAGGAGGAGAATGAATGAAGGTTGGCCAGCCTGGGCTCCTCCACAAACTGAGGACCCAGGAGGAATTTGCCAGTGAGAGAAGGAGGATGTTGTAGGGTAAGAAGGATATTCCAGAGTGAGATGACAGATGAGGCATGGTGTTGAAGAGCAGAGCTGGAAGAAGAGTGGGCAAGTCACTTTACTTCCAGGGCCCTCAGTTTCCCCATCTGTAAATTAAAGGAGTTGGACTAGTTGGCCCTAGCTATCTCTTCTAGCTCTGCATCTATGATCTTATGATCTCACCCCACTCAAATTATAATAATACACTTTGGGTTTTTTTTACATTAGATTTTATTTTCAGGTATGCATTTTCTCCTTCCCATCTCCACCCCAACTCCTGATAATGAGAGCAAGAAAAACAAAACCCATTAAGAACATATGTAGTCAAGAAAAAATTTCCCACATTGCCATCTCTCTGTCCCTCTCTGTCTCTCTGTCTCTCTGTCTCTGTCTCTGTCTCTTTCTCTCTCTGTCTCTCTTTCACTGTCTCTCTGTCACTGTCTTTTCTCTGTCTCTGTCTGTCTCTGTCTCTTTCCCTCTCTCTGTCTTCTATCTATATATAGATATATGCTCTACCCCTCCCTCCCTCTACTTGAGTTCCATATCTAATGTCAGGCAAGATGGAGAAATAAACAAAGTTTCGATTCACAGAGTTGTAGAATTTTGAAGAGATCTGACAGATCGTCCAATTATATCTATATATAGTTATATCGATCTATCTCAATATAGATATCGAGATAGCTATGCCTATCTAGAGAGAGATCAATATAGACACATGTGTCCACATACTATACACACATGCACACACATATACACAGATCTGTGCATCAATCTGCACACCTCTCCATCTGGAGACAGTTGCTCAGAGTTCCAACATTTTTCAGAGTCATTTGTCTTTTCAATATTGTTATTGTATAGATTATTCTCTTGGTTCTGCTCACTTTCCTTCCTTGATTTCTTAATGCAGGGGATTGGAAGAGAAAGGGAGGTCACAGGGAAAGAATTCAGAGCTGAAAAGTAAAAGAAAATTGAATTTAAAAAAGAAAAGATAAATTTTCCCCTTTTCGATCAAGCAGTCACCAAGTATTTATTGGGCACGTACCGTGGGGTGTTGTAAAAGTCTCAGGCCTTTGCTCTCTAGGGTACTAAGGTAAGACTAACAAGCATGAGAACATAGAATAACTTACTGTCGGGATGATAATCACCTGCTGAATTGGGAGGGGCGGGGGATGGCTCAAGCAAAGGCAAAGGGGAAGGACATTCTAATTTCAGGGAAAAGTTCCAGCCCTCCTCAGGCCCATGTGACTTTTTGATCCTTCTCCCAGTCACTCTTTAATCCACAGCTCTCTGCCCTCCAAGGCCCTGAACTCTGCTCTTCCACCCTCCCTCTACTTAGTTTGCATGTCTAACCTCAGGCCAGAGGAGAAGTAAACAAAGCTTTGATTCACGGAATAATAGAATTTTGAAGCTTCAAGAGACTTAGAGATCATCCAGTCTTTTTAGAAAGGCAAAAACAAGTCCCCAGGAAAGTAAATTGAATTACACAAGACCACTGGACAAGTTAGTGGCTGAGCAGGAACTAGGAAGCCCAGGTCTCCTCATTTCCAGACCTTTAATTTCTCCAGTAGTTATTCTAGGCTTCCCTGTTCCTCCCTATCAGTTCTCTAGATTCTTAAGGAAACTCCCCATCATGTAAGCTGGCTCTCTTCAAAAGCTAACTCCACCATTTTTCTGATCCCCTTAGCATACAAACTGCTTGTCTTGTGCCCCATTCCCTAGAGTCCATTTCCTAATCTAAGAGACTCAACCCTACTAATATATTCAATGAGTAATAATGAACTAAAATTTTGCTAACCTCCAGCTGGACATTTTAATGAGATAAGCAGTGTAGGGGTGGCTGGGTGGTGCAGTGGATAGAGTGCCCTGCCTGGAGTCAGGAAAACTTCTCTCCCTGAGTTCAAATCTGGCCTTAGCTGTGTGACCCTGAGCAAGTCACTTATCCCTGTTTGCCTCAGTTTCCTCATCTATAAAATAAGCTGGAGAAAGAAATGGCAAACCACTTCGGTATCTTTTCCAAGAAAATCCCAAATGGGGTCACAAAGAATTGGACACAATGGAACAACAAAGCAGTATAGACAGTAACACTCCTCTGGGGAACCTCCCTTGAGGATAGCTGCTAATTCATTCTTTAGGATAGTCAGTGTTCTACTGAAAAGAAGGTGATACTCCTTTTGATATAGTTTATGAACCCACACCAGTATGCTTGCCATGACCAGCTAGCCAGTAGACACAATTAGCTCTTAGCAAAGGAATTTTTAAAAAAGACATTGTAAGAACAGTAAGGACAAAAAAATTTGTTGTTGAATTGTTATCAGTCATGTCCAACTCTCCGTGACCCCTTTTGGGGTTTTCGTGGCAGAGATACTGGAGTGGTTTGCCATTTCCTTCTCCGGCTCATTTTATGGATGAGGAAACTGAAGCAAATGGGATTAAGTGACTTGCCCAGGGTCACATAGCTAGTGAGTGTCTGAGGCCAGATTTTAACTCAGGCCTTTCTGACTCTAGACGGGCACTCTATCCATTGTGCCAAGAGCTACCCCTTTACTACAAAACAACTATAAAAGATATCCCACTTCATCAAGCTGGGGCACACTTTCCCACTAATATACATAGAATCGATGGATGAAGTAAGCTCAAACTTAGAGTACAGTAGTAGTGAGGCACACACGGGTAGTCACATACATGTGTAGTCAAGGCAACTCACAACTCTAACTCCAGGAACTCATGCACTTTTTCTCCTCACAGAGTCCTCATAAAGCTCAGCTCTGGGTATAGCATCTCATTCTAAGCAATCAAAATCTAAACAATTGGAAGGGAGGAGAGGGAGGGGAAGAAAATTTGGAACTCAAAAACTTGTGGAACTGAGTATTGTCAACTAAAAATAAAAAAAATCTTTTAAAAAATCTAAACAGTGTCTTGCCGCTGGACTTAGATGACTGGAAGAAAGAGTGAGGCTGATAACTTTTCAGAGCTCTACCTCACTTAAATCCAGTTCACACACAAGTCAAGATATCACCTTCATAATGTCATTGATTCTTTTAAAAACAAATTATGAACAACAGCAAAATGTAGCCTCTCTTTTGGGCTGGTGCATTGATAGCTAAGATGGGACTTTCTTATTGTTTAAGAATGCTAAATTAATGAAGTGTTTTTGATTGAGCCTTACTAGGTGCAAAGCCCCAGGCCCAAAACCCTAACTACTAGGTGCTAAGCAGATGTGGGCATGAAGACCTTAGGGTCCTAAGGAGAGTTGCTAAGACCAGAGCCAATAGTAGGAGCCTAAGTTCTGGTCGCTCGGATGATGTTTGATGATGTCCAAAGACTGTATAAAAAGAGAGAACAGAGCTATTTGCTTGAGACTCTCACTCCTGGAGGAGTATTGGTGTGGGACTCTGGGCAGCTGCTGTCAGAGCCTCCTGTCTCATCAACCCAGATGTTGATGGTTTATTGGTAACTATGAATTGTATTTGGTCTGTTTATAATATATGTTTGTAATTTGTTTGTATTTGCTCTGAAATTTAGGTTGCTGGCTTTTCCTCCTGAACTAAGTGAGTTTATATGCATATGTTGGATTAAAGTAAGATTCTTAACCCCTTAACATTACTTTCCTTAGTAAAGCAGATCAAAAGAACCTGTGCTGGCAGCATTCTTGTTGTTGGGCTTGTGTTGGTCTTTCACCCCCACAACAGTTGCTAGCCAAATTGTTGCAACAGCTGGTCATTCTACTGGGCCCCTGGGTCTTCTCTTCTCCATAGGTGAACTCTGAATTGCCAGTATTGATTAACTCTTGAGTACACTGCCGGTCCTCTTTACTGTTGCCAGAGGTCACATTCATTGAAGCTACTATCAGTTTCTGGTGACTGCCCCTCTCTGTCCATATCTATTTGTGGTACATGGCTTCTAGACCTGAGAGTTTGGTTAAAAGAAGCACGCAGGCTAGGTGATCTATAAATTCATATTGTTTATTCCCTTAAAGCTAGCAGATACATGTACACGGAGTCAAAACTTAGATTCTGACTGTCTGATAAAAGAATGAGAAGCCTTAAATAAATATGTTTTAGAACAATCCCAATTCAGGATGTCTGTGTCACTCAAATTTATGATCTCCATATATGTTTAACCATAGTATGAGAAAGGAATTTTTTTAGTTGAAAGAGAGTTGACAAGGTGTCAATTGAAATTACAACCCAGGATATCTGTGTTTCTTTTACCATTAACATGACATAACACAGTATATGTCCATAAGATATTAAGATGAGAAAAGTCCCATTATTCAAGGTAGTGTCTGGTCAAGGCACCTTATCCTTGGTAGTCATTAACAGAACAATGCTCTGGTAAGCTTCACCTGGTCTTGTAGTGTTGACACAGGAAGGGGCATTTTGAGTTCACTCAGAGAGCAAGGCATGTCTATTATGCCAAAGTATTGTAAAACATTATGGTAGATTAAGCTCAGAGTGGGCCACAATGCCTCTCCTGATTGGCCAATCCAGATTTTAGGCCTTTCTCAGGTCTTGGGGGCTCATCATGGTTTGGAGAGAAGTCTATAGTCTCTACTCCCTTCAGTGGACTTCAAATGCTCCCAAATTGACTCAACTATGGAAATGGATGTCTCGCTCTGGGCAAGTCTCTTGGCAGCTAGCCTCATGATCAATGTGGAGGAGGAGGGAGAAAAAAAATCCCCTGCCCCCAGCCTTTGGTATAGGTTCAGTGGTCTTTCCCATAAGGCCTAAAATACTAGAAGTGGGTCAACTTTTTTTTTAAGGGCCATCTGGAAAATATTCAACTTTGTTAGCTGATACCAATCAACACTACTTAAAGGGGAGCTTGCCTTCTAATTCAATTAAGGGTTTCACACATTTTAAAGTATTAATACCTTGTTAACACATTAGCACTTATCTTTTTTCTTTAAAACATTTTATTTTTTCCAATTACATGCGAAAACAATTTTTAACATTCATTTTTTAAAAATTGGAATTCCAAATTCTCTCCCTCCTTCCCTCATCTCCCCCCTCCCTAAGACTGTAAGTAATTTGATATAGGTTATACATGTGCGATCATACATAACATATTTCTACATTAGTCATATGAAAGAAAACACAGACCAAAAAAAAAAACCAACAGGAAAAAATAAGTACATTTCAATCTGCATTCAAACGAGTTCTTTCTCTGGTGATGGATAGCACTTTTGATCATGAGTCCTTTGGAACTGTCTTAGATCATTGTATTGCTGAGAATAGCTAAGTCATTCATAGTTGCTCATCATTACAATATTGCTGTTACTGTGTACAATGATCTCCCAGTTCTGCTCACTTCACTTTTCATCAGTTCATATAAGTCTTCCCAGGTTTTTCTGAAATCATCCTACTCGTCATTTCTTATAGCACAATATTATTCCATCACAATCATATCCCACAAGGCATCCCCTCAACTTCCAATTCTTTTCCACCACAGAGTTAGCCCTTCTTATCTTGTGATTATAGCCTGTGGTGTTAACAAATCTTGTGATTATATACACAAGGAAGGGCAAAAAACTACTAGTGAAAGATCGTCTCCCTCTCTACCTCCCCCAAGTCAAATGGAGATAACATGGGTGTGGGGCAACAGATTAGAGCAGGGCAAAATTGTACTAGTTTTCAAAGAAGGGAAGAACACAGTCTATGAACTCTGCTAGTGAGCCTGACTTTGGTTCAGAGGAGAATTCTAGAAAGAATCATGAAAGAGATGTTTGGCAAATATCTAGAAAATGTAGTGGTTATGATAATAATAGCTAACAATTAGTTGGTGTCTACTATTTGTCAAGCACAGTGCTAAGTGCTTTACGAATATTATCTTGTGATCCTCCTGACCATTCTATCCCCCAAGACATTGAGTTAATATTTGATTACAAAGAATCAGCATGGCTTCATCAAGAAGAGGTCATGGGGTCAATGGAAGGAACTGGAGCTGTTGAATCTGGAGAAGGGAAGTCTGGTGATGATAACTTTCTCCAAGTATCTGAAGGGCTGTTGTATGGAGGAGGGATTAAGCTTGTTCTGTTTTAGCCAGTGGAACAGAACTGGGAGCAATGGGTAGAAGTATCAAAGAGGATCATTTAGGCTTTCCTAACAATCAGAGTGGTCCATGAGTGGACTGGGCTGCCTCTGGAGGCAGTAAACAACTCTTCCTTGGAGTCCTCCAGTGGAGGCTGGATGACCAACATTTGTTGGGCATATTAGAGTGGAGCTTCCTTTGGAGTATGGTTTGGACTCAATGGCCATTGAAATCCCTTCCAACTCTCTGATTCTGTGATTCTGAAGGAGAACATTGAATCCCAATTCTATCATTTATTATCTATGTGAACTGAGGCTGCCACATCATCTCTGGGCCTTAATTTCCTTATACAGGCTTACTGTTGTTAAGTCATTTTCTCAGTCATGCCTGACTCTTCACGATTCCATTTGAGGTTTTCTTGGCAAAGACACTGGAGTGGTTTGCCATTTCCTTCTCCAGCTCATTTTATAGATAAGGAAACTGAGACAAACAAGGTATAGTGACTTGCCCAGGGTCACATGGCTAGTAAGTGTCTGAGACCATATTTGAACTCAGGAAGATGAATCTAGCACTCTATCCACTGAGCCAACTAGCTGTCCTTTTTATGAGTATGCCTCAGAGAAATTGTGGGTTCAGTTATAGACCACTACAATGAGGCAAGTATCATAATTTTTTTTATTTCCCAGTGCACATAAAAGTTATGTAGTCTATTAAGTTAGCAATAATAGCATTATGTCTTTAAAAAGTACATATTTAATTTAAAAGTACTTTATTACTAAAAAAAAAATACTAACCTTCATCTGAGCCTTCAGCAAGACAAAATTTTTTTTGCTGGTAGAGGGTCTTGCCTTGATGTCGATGGCTGCTGACTGATTCGGGTGGTGGTTGCTGAAGACTGGAGTGGCTGTGGCAATTTCTTAAAATAAACAATGAAGTCTTCCACGTGGATTGACTCTTCTTTTCACAAAAGATTTCTCTGTAGCATGTGACGCTGTTTGATAACATTTTACCCACAGTAGAACTTCTTTCGAAATTAGTGTTAATCCTCTCAAACCGTGCCACTGCTTTATCAACTAAATTAATGTTATATTCTTCAATAGTGTTGTGTCTCAGGGAATAGGGAGGCTCCAGGAGAGGAAGAGAGACAGACTAGCTGGTTGGTCAGAACATATACAACATCTAGCAATTAATTTCATTGTCTTATATGGGCATGATTCATATCACCCCCAGAACAATTATAGTAGTAACATCAAAGATCACTGTTCACAGATCACCATAACAGATATAATAATAAAGCAAAATTTGCAAATCTTGCAAACTATTGCAAGAATGACCAATATGTGACACAGAGACATGATGTGAGCTCATGCTATCTGAAAAACAGCACCGATAGACTTGCTCTGCCATAAACCTTAAATTTGTTAAAAAAAAAAAAGGCAACATCTACCAAGCGCAATAAAATGAAGTATTCCTATATGTCAACTTAGGGGGGTTAGAAGAATACACTCTGTTGAGAAATTGTGGTCTGAGAAGTTTTCTTGGTCATGACCTCTGATTTCACTGGTGCAGAGAATAATGCCCAGTGTGGAGCCTTCCTCCACTGTTGGAGATCTATAGTTGTTCTGTAACTCATAGTTTTAGAGAACTGCCAGGTGCACGAAGAGGTAAGCAGACTTGACCCTGGTCACACAGCTAGGATATGTTTGAGGCAGAATTTGAATTAGAGTCTCTATAATTCCAAAGCATTCTTTGCCTTCTATTTACTATACCACTCAGCTGCCTCACATTCAACAGGTTCTATGGGGAAAACTGAAAAGCAGTCTGATTTTTTTAAAAAAAGTTTAGAATAGCATCTTACACCATATATCACAATAAACCCGAATGGATGTGACCTTAATTTAGTAAAAGGTCACATTATACTAAAAAAAATTAAAGAACAGAAGAAAGCACCTTTTGCAACTACTATGTGGCAAAAGGGAGAATTCTTAACCAAACAAGGGACAGAGATGATTATAAAAGATAAAATATACAATGTGGATTATATGCAACTAAAAAACCTTTTGATGAACAAAATCAATGCAAGTAGTATCATAAACGATACTGTGACATGGGAGAAAATCTTTGCATCCAATATCTGTTACAAGTCTGACAGCCAAGATAAATAAGTATAATTGGAGAGAGGCCAGTGAAGGCTCAGCTTAGGAGCAAGCATAGCAGTACTCTGCCTGATGCAATCCCCAAGTGGATGTTTGGTGAGCGTGCTTCCAGACATGCATAAAAGAAGAGCCTCATCATCATTCTATGACTGTTTCCTGTCTGCTTACTGAGTGGTTGGTTGATTTTTGATTGGTTGCTGAGTCAACTTCACATTCTTTTTCCTGGTGGTGATCAAGGCAGTGACTGCTGAAAATCTCTGGGGAATGAGTGCCAGGCATCAGTGTCATTTTGCTCTTCTCACTCTGGCTATGAACACATTTGGCCCCTATTCTTAGCCTCTTTGAATCTGTCCTTTAATGCTTTTAAGTGAAGAAACATTTAAGATGGTTACAACCTTGTGAGTTTTTGGAAGATCAGAAAAGTAAGTGAACCCCACCAGATATCCAGGCACTGGAGTCCTGAAGGCAAAGCACGGCGAGGTGCTGGTGCAGTCCTGAGGATCAACCTGCTTGACCCAGCCCAGAAGAGGATCTCTTCCAAGATATTGTGTTCTGCTGCAACAATCGAGCAACTCACCATGCAGTATTCAGAAATGAACTTGGTGGAATGAGTGTTTTGTAGTGGCTATTTCAAGTTTAAGTCCACTTTACCCAAGGACCAAGATGGTAGAGGGGTGTGTCCCAAGTGTGAAGGTCTATCTTTGTACTTGTATTCTTACTATATCTTCTTAGTTAAGATCCCCTAGTAAAACCTAGTTGATGTTAATTGGGTCAATTAGTAATACAGGAGAGATACTACCTGGGGATTGATATTAAGGGAATATGGTTGAATAGGGGCTAGAGCTGAGAGCATTAGAAATATATGCTGCTTCCCCTCAGGGATAATACTAAAACCCTAAGAAGGAAATGTGGCTAGTCAGTCCTTAGAATCAATGGAAGTGGAGGTTGGGATAGAGATAGCTAGAGTTAATACGTCTACATAGAGAATTGACATAAATATATAAGACAAGAATCACTCCTCAGTGTGGTCAAAGGTCAAAGAATATGCACAAACTGTTTTCAGAAGGAATGACCAGAAACCATATAGAGAAATTGTTCCAAATCACTAGTAAGAGAGATACAGATTAAAATAACTTCACATTCATCAAATTGGCAAAGATGATAAAAGAAAGAGTAAATAATTGAAGGAAGACAAACACAACGACAAACATATGTGTGTGTATGTATATATATGGATATATGGATGTGTGTGTGTGTGTGTGTATGTATGTGTGTTGGTGGAACTATGAATTGGTCCAATTGACCTGGAAAATTATCTGTGTTAGAGAAGTCACAAAATTGTTTATACTTCTTTGTTTATATTTTTTGACACAGAAATCCTACTATTGAGTAGTATACCCAGAAGAAGTAAGTGAAAGAAGGGTCTAATGTATACCAAGATATTTGGAGTGGCACCCTTTGTGGCTGAAAACAAATGAGGGACAAGTGGGATCATTCCCACTGAGGAATCAGTACTAAGAAAGACTCAAAAATTTTTGGTATATGAGTGTAATAAACTATTAGCTTCCAGTAAGAAATGGTATATGTGAGGGATTTGAAAGAACATGGGAAGACTTATATGAACTGATGCAGAGTGGAGAAAGCAAAACTGCATACAATTTGTAGATGGACCCTGCCCCTCTCCTCCCTCCCCACCCTACCCCACCTCCCTGCCATGCAATAGAAATAATGCAAAAATGTAGCTGAATTTAGGTTATCATGGCTAACCTTGGTCCTGGAGAACAGATGATGAAATACACTTACCTCCTAATAGAAAAAAAAAATGACCCAAGGGATACAGAATATTGTTGAGACTGTTTAATTTGTTTGCTTTTTTGATTGGGTTTCTTCATCTTTTTTCTTTTGTACAAGGGAAGATTCAAAGGAATAAGGGGTGTGTTGAGAAATTATCTTGATGTAAAAAACAAAACAAAAGAGTTGAGCCAGATTCTTGTAAAAGGTAGCTCGGGAGAACTGATGACTCTGAGTGCAGAGGGAAGCATGCTTTTCTGACTTTTTAAATTTTTCTTGTTTTCTGTGTTTTCTTTTGCAACATGGCTAATATAGAAATATATTTTGCATGACTTTACATGTATAATTGATATCATATTGTTGATCTTCTCAAGCCGTAGATGAGGGGCAGGAGAGAGGGAGAGAACTTAGAACTCAAAATTTTTAAAAATGTTTTTAAATTCTTAAATTTGGGAAATATTTAACAAAATATATTTTTAAACATATTTTTTAAAAATAAAAGGCAGCTTGGTAGTCGATGTAAAATTGGCCTGGAAGCCAGGAAAGGATACTTGGATTCCAGCCCTACCTCTGACACAGCTGGCCCTGTGACTGCTAATTCTTTGACCGTTTTATCGCAGACCAACTATGGAATTGCAGAGGTGCCCACCTACACTGACAGAGGAGTTTCTTCACCTGGGAAATCCTTATAACTAATGAATTCACGGCTCCAGGGCCTATCCCTATTATGTGAAATTTAATTTAAAAAAAAATTAATCAGTTTAGGGGATTTGGCTAGCAGATTCCTTAGGTCCATTCCACCTCTATCATTCTGCAACTGAGTAAGGCTTCTCTGTGCCCAGCCCCAGGGATGGCCTGCTACATAGGCCGAGTGGGTGCTCGTCAATGTGGAGTGACAGACGCTTCTCCCAATGAGTTCACCTAACAAGTTGGGCACAAAGATGGGACAGGATCCCGGGTTTCCTTACCACTGCTTCAGTCAGCTTTCCAGTAATCAGATCAGAGCCTGCTCGCCACCTCTCCCTGCTGCCCTCACCCTGGCTGCCTGAAGAACCAGTGACAGCAGAAGCTCCCTGGGTGCCTGGGCGGGGAGGGGGCTGGCCAGGGCTCCCAAGTCCCACCCCCACACATCCCACCCCCACCCCTTCCAGCCTGGCGCCCGCTGGGCCGGCTCCCCGTGGTTCTGTCCGTGGTGGCAGCCGCTGGCCTGGGAGGGAAAGGTGCTGGACGGGAGGGTGGGAGAGAGGGAGGGATCAAGGGCCCAGAGCTCATTCCCACGCGCGGGGCTGGGCTGGGCCGGGCTGCGGCTGAGGCTGCTGCAGCGGCTGCGGCTGCTGCAGCGGCTGCGGGCTCCACACTGACACCACCTGCTCGGGGAGGGGGCGGGGGCGGCGCCTTGGCGCGAGGGAGGGTGCCCTGCACACCTCGGACCGACACTCAGGTGAGTGGAGCGGCGCAGGGGCGCTAGGGGTCCCGGGAATGGGTCGGGCCAAGAGGCGGGCTCTTGGAGACGCCCCTACCCCCCGCTCTAGTTCGGGTGTCCTCGAGCACGCGTGGGAGTGGGCGGGGCGTGGGAGTGGGGAGCGGGACTGGGGCTTCAAGGGGGAAGAGCCCAGGGTCCGTAGAGCTAAGAGGCTTGCTGGGTGTCCCAGGAGTTAGGATGGTGGCAGAAGCCACTGGAGATGTCGGAGATGTTGGGGTGGAATTCCGGCTCTGTTATGGGCCATGTGACCTTGGGCGAGTCATTTGCCATCTTGGGCCTCAGGCTACAAAATGAGAAGGTTAGATTAGATTCGCCCTTTTGTCCCTTAGCTTGGAAGAATAGCAGTTCTAGTCTATGATCTTATATTGGTTCCTGCTAGGTGTAGGGGGTGGGGAAGAGCAAAGAACAGTTCTGAGTCTGAGAACCCAGACTGTTATGGCATGGATGCTCCCAAATACACTCACAGTCCTGTCCAAGACAGCCAAGGACTCATCATCCTCCCCCAACCCATTTCACTGGAAAGCTGGCTGAGTTTTGGCAGCACAGGAACTTTGTTCTCATTCCTGGTATATCTGGTGGGAGGGTGCCCCTCCTCCATCCTGGACTAGCCCCAGATCCCTCCTCAACTCCTACCTTCACCATCAAACCCAAACTGCTATTTAGATATCCTGATGCCTAGGAAGGAGGACGGGTGTAAGCTCTCAGTGGGTGTCTTAAGGTGTCTGTCCTGCTCTGCATATGTGTGGGTGGGTCTGTACAACACCTAGCTTGCTCCTGGGCAAACCATGGGGTTGGCTGTTAGGATTTCACACCTTGACTCTGTGTGCTTAGGGAGTCACCTGTGCAGGCAGGCCCCTCTTAACTGAGAGCACCAGAGGAAAGAGGCTGCGTTTGGAAGGGGCTGAAGCTGTGGACCTTTCCCCAGGATGGCTGGCTTCTTCTCTAGCGGACAGGCTCCCATGCAAAGGATACTGGATTGGGGAGGCTCCCAGAGCTGCTGAGAAGTGCAAAGGTTTTCTGGGTAAGCTACTGAGACCAGGCTCCTTTTATCAGTGCCCCTCTCCCTGCTTTCCTCCCCTACCCCCATCCTCACCCCAGTTCTTCCCTGCCTCCATGGGTACGAGGGCATTGGGAAGAGAGCTAAGAGAGGTCTGCCTTGGCTCACAAATGCTTTGGGCCTCCACTGCCTCTAGCCCAGGGATCCTTAACCTTTTTAGTGCCATGGACTCTTTTGGTACTTTGATAATGCCTATGGACTCCTCAGAATGTTTTAAAATGCATAAAATAAAATAAATAGGATTACAAAGAAAATCAATGAGACTGAAATAAAGTTATCAAAATACTTTTTTTTCAAAATACTTTTAAAAATTCAATAACCCGGGGCAGTTAGGTAACACAGTGAGTAGAGCACCGACTGGAGTCAGGAGGCTCTGAGTTCAAATCCGACCTCAGACACTTGACATGTACTAGCTGTGTGACCTTGGGCAAGTCACTTAAACCCAATTGCCCTGCCAAAAAAAAACAAAAAAAAATTCAATAACCCTCTGAAATCTATCCTTTGATCCCCTGGGAGTCCATGGAGCCCAGGTTAAGAACCCCCAGGGTGTCTAGTCTGTGTCCCTGTTTTCTGCCATCCCCTCCTCCTCATAGCTAGGACTCTGGCCTGGACTCCCTAAGGGTATGGGTTTCCCAACCTCTTTTACTCTCTGGAATTTATCTCCCCCACTAAAGTACCAGAGTTCTGCTGTTGTTCCTTTTCATGTAATTCCCTCCCAAGCCTCCCCCCTGCAATCCACACTCACACACATACACACCACATAATTTCTCCCCCCCCACATCCACACTCACACACATACCTACACACTACATAATTCCTTCCCGACATCCATACTCACATACACACACACCATATAATATCTCCCCACTGCTCCACACTCACACTCATAGACACCACTAATTTCTTCCCCCCAACATCCACACTCACACACATCCCACTTCTCCAGTCCCCATTCCTCTTGTAGGATTAACTTTCATCTTGGCTTCAATCACTGGGCTAGAAAAATGCATCTTTTCTTTGTCCAGAATCTCAGAATCCTTCCTAATCCACCACATGGAAACATTATAGGATTAGGGTGCCTGATTAGGCAGAAGGCGGGGCTATGATGGAACAGGAGGTAGGCTCTCCCAGACAAGGGGCAAGACAGAAGGACTCTGGCACCCACAATGCCTGTGGAGGCAGATCGGGGAAGAGGGTGAAGGTGAGGACAGCTACTGACATCACTGATCCTATACCTACCTGCTGCTACAGGACCCCACCCTGGGGTGGGGGTGGGGTGCTTGAACCAGAAGTTTCTTCCACCTCTGACCACCGGTAGGTGAACTGCTGCTCTAGGAAAGAACACATAGTGGAGAGTACACAGAGAGCAGGTGTGTCCGGACTGGACCAAGCTGTTAGATATTAGGGAAATGGGGGAGAAAGAACAGGGCTCTCATAGGAATGGGCAGCCGAATCCCAGATCCATCTCCCTGCTTCCTGCTCCTTCCACTACAGTGGATAGAGCCCTGAATCAGGAATAAGAGGAAATAGGTTCCTATCCCTTCTGTTACTTAATACCCATATGACCCTGGGCAAGTCTCCTTCTTGGGTCTCCATTTCTTCTGTAAAATGAGGAGGCTGGACTAAATGACCTCCAAAGTCTCTTGGCTTGGAATCTGTGTTCCCACGATCCTAAGGCATAGAGCCCCTACATGGGCTAAAATACGGGGGAGCAGAGATGACAGACACTTCCACTGTTAGCCATGATCCCTTTTCAATAGCCTGGGAGCTAGTTAAGATTAAAGCAGGTCTCCCACTTTCCAATCAACAGTCTGTGCCCCGCCTTCTCCCCTACCCACCCACAGTCACTAGCCCTTAAAAATAATCCCAAAAGGAAGACTTAAAGAAGACCTAGGCAAGAGGACCAGGTGGGAGTAGACCAAGAACTGTAGGAATACAGACTAGGGAAACTAAGGCCATGCCCAGAGTAACCAGTGGGATCTTTGTTATGAGCTAAGTGACCTGGGAAGAGAGGGGCTTTTCTAAAGCAGGCAAAGAATACTTTAAAACCCTCTATCAATAATAATAAACATGGGACTTCCCATTTTTATATTGCTTTATAAAAAAACCCTTTCGCAACTAACATCATGGGATTTAGAGCTGGAGGGGAGTCTTAGAGGTCATCTAGTGAAACCTCATTATTTTATGGATCAGGGAACTGAGACCCAGAGAGGAAGAGCCATTTTCCCTAAGCCATTCATATAGCAAGAAGCAGGTGTAGTCCTTTTTGCACCAGACCTCAATGTCTTATTTAATTTCTTCCTCACAATTGTTTCCTATACCTAGGAGATACTCTGCATTTTCAGGATGATGACTTTAGGTAAGACAGGTATTCTTAGTCCAATTTGACAGATGGAAAAACCGAGTCCCAAAGTATGGTCTAAGGCCACACAGCAAATTCAGGTTAGAGGCTTGGGTTGTACTTAAGACTGGAAGAAGGGTAGGGATCCAGTGAAAACTGCTTCAGACGGGAGGCTAGTCCAGGTTTAGGAACAGCTGGGGATACTCTAGGTCTGCCTTCCCCAGTCCTTCCCCCTTTGGAATAGCCAGAACCCAACTGGTCATTTAAGCAATAGATTAAGCTTTTGCTCTCTTGTAGTGAGACAACAGGACAAAAGGGGGAGAACAAGTCTTTGGGGAGGGGCTGTTGCTAAGAATGACAGACTCAGAGTCTGGAAACCTGGGTTCCAGTCTCTAGTCCAATATCTGCTAACTGGGTGACCCTGGCCAAGTTACATTCTCTGGGCTTCATTTTGTCCCACAGTAAAAGGAGGGTTGGCAGCAGGTGATTTCTAAGGTCCCTTTCATCTCTGATGACCTATGAACCTATGCTCATGTTGGGAGGGGAGGTGATTAAGGGGGAAGGACATGGGGGAGAAGATGCCAGCTAGAATGGGTTAAATCGACTGCAGTGACTGGAGATGGTGCTCCAAGCCCAGCCATCGGCAGTGCAGGGCTCAGTTAGCCATGTCTGAACATCTCTGAGGATACTGAGCACAGGCAAAGCAGCAGAGATGGATGCAAGGTGAACGAGGGGGGTCTGGGGCCAGTGCCCAGGTAAGGAGTGACCCTAGGGATCCCTTCAGCCTAGGGGCAATGGGTGGCAGGGATCCTGGCATGTCCCTTAGACTGCTGAACTGCCCCCTCCCCCTCTCAGCTCCATGGGGCAGGAAGGTGGGGCAGGAAGGTAGTGCAGCTGCCCCCAATCCCCTGCACACACACACAAACACACACACACACACACACACACACACACACACACACACACCATTCAGGCTGAGCTTGGGTACTGCAGGGAGGGCACTGTGCCAGGCACAAGAGAAGGATCAGAGAGGGGGTAGGGAAGAAGGGTAATGTGATAGGAGCACAGTACCTGGTCCCCAGTACAGTGGCCCCAGTGCTGCCAGGAACAGCAGCCATTGGTGGGAAACCGAGGGTCTTATTTCCTCTCCTCCTCCCCAAACACAAATCTCCTTTGCCAGAGTGACCTAGGAGACAGCTTCTGAGCCAGGAGTATACAACCTTACTTGTGATGCCATCTCTCATTTCTTCTTTCTTCCTCCTCCCCCACTCTCACTCAACATTTATGTGCCCTAGTTTTCAGGTAAAAGGCTCACTAGGGTCAACCCTAGTGCTCCCTGGCAGTGGACTCCTCATCTGCAGAGCCTATTTCTATGTTCTTATGATATTGTGGGGCTGGAGCATATTCTGGAAACACTCTGGGCACTGCCACCCTCAAAATTCCTCTTTCGGTGAGAGCAGTCTGCTGAAAAATAATAAAGAAGATGAGTTCAAATCCTGCTCCTGCCACCTGTATAACCTGGAAAGTGACTTTCCCTCTCTACACGTCAGTTTTCTCAACTGTAAAATGACAAAGTTATACTAAATGATCTTTGAGGTCCCTTCCAGCTTCAAATCATCTGATCCTAGAAAAGAGGCCTTGTTATTATTGGTCACTCACAACAGGGAGCTGATTAAAGCTCAGGATCAGCTTTTCTTGGGCAAACAGAAGGTTTGGGGCCAGGTGAAGCTTGAACTGCCTTTGTCCTTCAGTCAGGTGCCAACTCATCCCTGGGATAGGCCCAAAGTGGAATTGGGCCAGGCCAGGGGATGCTGACAGTCCAGCTTCCAGGTCCTGAAGTAAGAGTCCCTGCTGGGGCTCTGCTGGGAAAGAAGGGGATAGGACTGACTGGCTGGGCCCTCAACCCTGGGGAGCCAAAGAGTCTGAGGAGGGACAGGGCATAAACCTGAGCACAAGGTCCTTTAAAAAAATAGACAGCTATCTAATGCTTTCCTAAGCACTTACTTGCCCACTATCTCATATAATCCTCACAAGTTATTCATTTAACAAGGACTTAGTATCTGCCATGTACCGGGCATTGTGCTAAGGAGTAGGACTACAAAGACAAAAGAGAAACAGGGCAAGCTGTCAAGGAACTTACATTCTATGGTGTAATCGACTAAGCTTACAATCCTGTGAAACATTATTGTTCCCAATTGATGGATGAGAAAACTGAGGATAAGAAGGCAAGTGAGTTCTCCAAGATTATAAAACCAGTTAGTGTCAGAGCTGAGACTTTGCTGTTCAACTGTTTTTCAGTCATGTCCCAACTCTTCTTTTGGCAAAGATACTGGAGTGGTTCAACATTTCCTTCTGAGACTACAAACCAGTTTTGAAAAACCGTTTTTTTTTAAATTTTCATGCATTTTTTTCTCCTTCCCTTTTCCCACTACTCTCACTGGGAAAAAAAAAAAAGGAAAATGATAACCTCATAACACATATATATAGTCAAGCCAAAAAAAAATTGCCCCATTGGTCATGTCCAAACATGTGACTCGTTCTGTAGAATATATGAGTCTGTTACTTCCCTGACAGCAGATGTTTCCTCATTGGGCCTCTGGACTCACGATTGATGGGAGTTCTTAAATATTTTCAAATTGTTCCTTTTTTACAATATGGTAATTATCATTTCATAGATGAGGAAGTCAGAACCGGAATTGGCATTTGAAATCTCCTGACTTCCAGGCCAGTGCCCTCCTTGGTACTGGCAGATCGGAGGAGGACCAGAGGAGGGTCTGGAGTCTGAAGACCTGCTTTTGAACCTCAGCTCTGGTCCTTACTAGCTGCATGACTCTAGGCAAGGCATTTAACCTCAGTTTCCTCACCTGTGAAATGCAGATAAGTTGTGCACTACTTTGTAAACTTTTAGGCGCTACATAAATGAGTCAGTTTGATTCCTCAAAAACTAATTAAGCTCCTACTTACTCCAGGCTTATCGAGGCTCGTGAGATACAAAGAATAAAAAAAGAAACAGTGCCTTCTCTCAGGCAGTTTGCATTCTACAGCATCTGCCAATTCTCCTCACCTCCCCCCACATTCTTCTTTCTATTGCAGGTTTGTCAAGGGAAAAGTGAAGGCAGAGGAAGGCACCCCTGGAGAGCTGACATTGACCATGGCTCCCACCACTCACATCTCCCTCTGGAGCCTCTTCCTCACAATAATCCTCCTCCCTTGCATAGTGCAGGCTGGACAGCTTCCTAGACAGCCAGAAGGCTCAAGACAAAGCCTTGACAAACACCCTACTCAGGAATCCCAGCAGGACCATGGGGAATCCCCTGGAACCAGGCACCAGAACCTTAACTCTCAAGACAAGTCCAGGATAAATCAGGGGGGTAGAGGTGAACTTGGCACAGACCTCATAGATTGGCTCAGACCCACATTGCCTCCTTGGCTCAGGGCTACTGCAGGACCAGGAGAAACTGGAAGGCCCAGAAAGTCTCCAAATAGCCCAGTCCTGTCCCTGTCCACCTCTCCCCCTCTGAGCTCAGTAGCCAGTTTTGCGACCCCTCCTGGTCAGGATAGCATCACTGGAGCTGTGTGGATGGGGCCTGCCTCTAGGCAGGAGGGATACAGTTTGGTGGATAAATTAGGCACTAAGGATGCAGGGGTCAAGTTTTGGGTTTCAAAGGGACCCACTTCCAAAGACAGAAGGGGTCCACTGAACTCAGAGCAGACTCCAGGACAGCAGACTCCATTCTCCCTGACAGCTGAGTCCCCTGAGGAGTCCTCAGCTCTTTATCTCATCCCCACTGTTGCCCTAGAACCCAGAACTGAAAGAGCCCACTCAAAAGTGTCCACAGTTCACGAGAAAGTAGAGGTCTTGTCCAAAGGTATGACAGACCCCACCCCAGAAGGGATTCCTAGGGAGGTCCTGGGCTGGAAGGTAGTGAGCAGGGAAGACCACCTTAGTCTTCAAGGGCCATTGGCTGCCCAGGCTCCGGCTCTTTCATGGCTGCCTTCCATGACAACTCATCATGAGCACCAGCCAACAAGTAATAGTCTTGTGATCCCAGGGGCAGGTGAACACCTGATTATGCAAACAGACTCTGTCACCCTCAGGACCATGAACGGTTATGTCCCCTTCCCAATTGACCATGCCCTAAGCCCCACTGTGGGAGCTGGAGACGGGAAAACAGTGAAAGCACAAAACTGGAGTGGGAAGGTTACCACCAAAGAGAGGAAGCAGGGTTCCCCAAAACCAGGGGGAGGGAGGAGCTGGAGTGAAGACGCCCAGGCCCCCCAGGTTATCACCGAGAAGAGTTCTGTGTCTTCTGTCCGAAGGCCTGAAACCCTCCTAAAGCCTGAGCTGACATCCTCTGCTCCAGCAACTTCTTCACAGGGTTCCAGGTCCCTGCCCATCTGGATCTCATCAAATCGCCTGCCCTCGGTCCTAGCTGAAGACCCTGACCCCAGGACTGGACGCTGGAGTACCCATTTTGCCCATCAAATCAGCACCCAAAAGGCTCCCCTCAGCCCCCAGACAGAGGACTCTGACAATGAGGGGAACAGTGCATCTGCTACACTCCTTCCCAGCTCCAAGTCACCATCGCCTTCCCCTGTCTCCAACACTACAGCTCCATTGTCTCCTGGGCATCAGCCTGGGCCAGGTAGGTGCCAAGGGGAGGTTCTAAGCACTGGTCCCTCTAAGTAGGCTCCGTTTCACGTAGTTCCTGAATGCTTACATCCTTCCCATTCTTCATCCTAGACCCTACTGGGTTCCTTTGGGCAAGGAAGGAACTGACCCAGGAAATAAATGCCCAGAGTGTCTCCTCTCAACACTAGAAGCCCTGTCTAGGCCTGGCCTTCATGCTACTTCCTGCAGCCCTGGGTATGCCCTCTCTAGGAAGTGTGGACCTAGGAAACGTGCTCTGCCTCCAAGGAAGCAGTATTCCAAGAATCTTCAGAGGTCCCTAGTTCAGCTACTGTCATGTGACCATAGACAAGTTATTTAACCTCTAAGCACCTCAGTTTTCTCCTCTGCAAAATGTGAAGAATAATGTAAAAATAATATAAACTAGTACAAAAGACTGCCTTGGGAATCAGAGGGCCTGGGTTCAAATCCCTAGTGTCCTACTTACTGCTTGCAGGACTTTGAACCACAGTTTTCTCAACTATAAAAGCGATGGTATTAGACTACCTGATTTCCAAGGTCCTTTTGAATTCTAAATCCTATGATGGGACCAAATGAGATAATGAAATCAAAGTTCCTTGGAAATTGTGAATTGCCATACATACAGGGTAAGTGGAGCAGCAACGTGCTTAGCATATAGAGTTCTGGACTATGGGTCGGTAAGACCTGTAATTAAATTCTTCCTCTAACATTTAGGAACTACCTGAAGGTGGAAAAGTCACTTCATCTCTCTGAGTTTCAGGGAACATTCTTAAGACCATAAATTATAGAGATCAGCCAGTTGTGTTGGTGGAGGGAGTTGTCATAATGGGAGTCCTCCCCCCCCCCCCCCCCCCCGCCCCCAGATGATATCATTGTTATTTCAGAGACAGGACTCTTGGAAGGAGCTGAACTGATTTCCCCTCAGCGAGTAAGAGGGGCTGTGGAATCCCCAAATTCCCAGAATTCCACCACTCCAAGCACTCCTGCTCCTGAGAAGATGACCAATACCACAAAAAGCCTCCCAGCAGTTGGACCACCAGGTGAGGGAACTTTGTGGGGCCTGAATATGGTTGGGAGAAAGGCCCCTTTTTACCCAGCTACCCACAGAAGAGAAGATTCCGGGTTTGAAATCTTCTGATTTGGAAACCAGGAAGCACATCTAGTCCCATTAGAAGACCTAGTGCCAATTTTCCTCGAAGGACAAGTTATTTTTTTGGTCTGCTGTTCCCCTTTTTAAAAAGCCACTACTTTCCCATTTTCCCTTTACTAAAAAAGGAAGGCCCTTCTAGGTGATTCATTTGTGGCCTTAGGGGTTGGGGAGTTTTCCCAATGCCAAGCAAATTTCTGCCTGCCTCTCCATTCTGCTGCTCTAAGGGCTAAGGGGGTCAGCTCGATACAGTTCCAGCTTCTTCTTCTCCAGGGTGCCAGATAACAACGATTAAGACAGAGAGAGACCAAAGGAAGTCCCCCAGCTAGTTGGCTGGGAGGGGGAGGGAATAACTATATGGTACCTACGATGAACCAGCCACTGCGCTAAAGCTAAGCAGCTTTTACAATTATCTCATTTGATTTTCACAATAATGCTGCGAGGTAGGTGCTTATTTTATGGGTGGACCCCTTCTCAAACCACAGGGGAAGGACTGTGGCCCTTGGCAATGTTTCGGGAGGGCAGAGATTTTATAGATGTCCTTGTTACAGGTGAAGAGGAAAGACAGCCTGGGGAGCGGCCTCCGCAGAGCCACCCTCCGGCCCCTCCAGCTTCCTCCGGGCCTTCCTTGACCACTTCCCGCAGGGGTCTCATCCGAGTCACCACCCAGAGAGCCCTGGGGCAGCCGAACCCTCCGGAGCCTTCTCCTAGTCCCGAGGCCTCCGACCTTCCTCCGGATTCCACTTGCGGCCCGAGGGCGTGCGGCCCCCAGGCCAACGAGACGAGCTCCCCACCGCTGCGCTGGGGGCCCCTGCGGCACACGCTGAGCTTCGCCTGGGAGCTCCACGTGTATGGTGCCGGGGCGTTCTTCCTGCTGCTGGCGTTCCTGGCCCTGGCGGGCCTAGTGGCCGCCGCGGTCACGCCCCACGTGCCTGGGCGAGCCCATGCGCTGGCCGCTGCCGCTCTCGTGCTAGCCGCCTCCTTGCTGCGCGCCATCTACTTGTTGGCCGACCCGTACGGCTCGCGGGGCCGCTTGGCAGCCCGCACGGGGCTGGTCCTCTACAATCTGCCCTTCCCGCTGCTCGTGACGGCCCTCGGGGCGCTGGCGCTCCTAGGCCTCGGGCAGCTACTCCCGCCCCGGCTGCGTAGCCTGCGTCTGCTGGGCGCTCTGGGCGCCGTGCACTGGACGCTACTGCTAGGAGCTGATCTTCTCTCCCCCTGGCTTCGCCCTCCTCTCAACCTGCTGGTGCAGGGATTGTCGTGCGCCTGGGGCGCCGGGGTGGCGCTGGGCACGCTGCTCCTGTGTCGTCGCTGGCTACTTGGTGCGGTGGAGGTCGGCCCCGAGGGCCACGGGAGGAGCCGAGCCCCAGGTCCGGGTCCCAGGGTCCTGGCTGTGGGCGGGGCCCTGGGATTGCTGGCCAGCGGTTTGCAATTGGCGGCCGCGGTGTGGCTGTACCCGCTGGCGGGGACCCCGAGCCGTTTCTCCTGGCCCTGGTGGGGCGTGCAATTCTGGCTACGCCTGGTGGAACTCGCCTGGGCCGCCGCACTGGCCCTGGTGGCTGGGGTCGCTTCATGCCGCTGGGGACCGAGGCCCACTGAGCACACGTGCTGGGGCAAGCTGCTGCACTACGCATGTCCCCCACCAGGAAAAAACGAGGTGCCCGAGTACCCTAACAACTGCTACGACTGGACGGGCACAGCCAGTGTCGAGCGCGGCGGCACCGACATCAGCAAGAGCCTCATTCGCAACCCCGCGGAGAGCGGGGGATCCCGGCCCCCCAAGGACAGCAATGAGCTGCGAGCCGGCCACGTCCTTCCTAGCCCCGCCGGCTCGGCGGCTTCCCTGGCTCGGGCCGGTCGGAGCCCCAAATACCCCAACAACGTGGGCCCAGGTCGATCTCGCAGCAGCGTGTGCCTGGATAAAACTGCGGGGCTGTCAATGAGCGAGCTGGACTTGCGCCCGCCTTCGCCCATCAACCTCAGCCGGAGCATTGACGAGGCGCTGTTCCGGGAGCACCTGGTCCGCGACAGCGTGTTCTTGCGCTCCAGCCTGCAGTACCCAGCTGGCCTGGGCCGTCGGGACTCAGCCACCTCCTTGCAAGCTATCTCCCAGCCAGGAGCCCCCCACTTGCGACAGAGGCGCAGCAGTGACCCCGACCGTTCGGGCCTAACCCCTCAGGACCGCTGCAGTTCCTTGACCGACGTGCGGGTCGTCCCCAAGCCTGCCCCCGAGCCTGAGGCCGGGGCAGCGTCCGGGAGCTCGCTGGATAGCTTTTCCAAGGGCTCCCTCAAGATCAGCTGGAACCCATGGCGCCACGGGCTGTCATCCGTGGAGAGCCTGCCCCTAGACGAGCTGCCCAGCACTGTACAGCTGCTGCCTTCCCAGGCCGAACCGGAACCCGCGTCCGCCCCCGAAGAGCCCGGGGACTCGGAGCGCGAAGCCCGTCGGAGCTTCCTGGCCCTGAGCAAGCAGGTGGACTCGCGAAGCGCCTCCAGCGAGACCATAGAGCTGTGATCAGGCCAGAATGGTTAGACGCTGGAGAAATGGGGGCTAAAGAGAAAGGGGGGAGCCTCTTCCTTTCCCTCTCTCCGTCCCCCACAGCAGCCCAGGGATTATTTTTTTACATTTTTTTTGAACTCTTTTGTTACCCAGGAGCTATGGCCTTCACCGAGTGGAGGTAGAGCCGGAAGGAGGGTGGGGGAAGAGCCCTAGGGGAGGGGGCTTCTGCCCCAGCCCTCTGCTGCCCCCTCAGCACAGAGCCAAGGAAGAAAGGATTCCGAGAGCTATAATGGGGGACTCGTTCTGCAGCAAGCCCCTAGGAGAGCCATTTCTCAAACTTCCTGCTTTGTGCCAAAAGAAAGACAAAATAAACTTTTAAAACCAATCTGCCTTGCCCACCCCTTCCTGTCCCTCTTTAGCCCCCAAGTCCTAGACGTCCTCCCATATGATCTCCATCCTCCAGCTCTGTGAAGGGCCAGGCCACTCCTACCATCCCAGGCTAGGCTTTCAACTACCCAAGGAAGGGAAAACCAGGCACTGCTCCAACATCCATGATGGCTCCACAGTGGAAGGTGCGATGAACTCAGAAGTCAAAGGACAGAAATTAAAATTTTGGCTTTGCTAGTCACTTAACCCCTCTGGGACTCAGTTTCCTCATCTGTAAAGTGAGGGGGGTTTCACTAGATCACCTCTAAGGTCCCTTCTACTTCTAGGTCTAGGACCAGGGAGTTGCACTTGAAGCTCTTGGGAGAATCTACACACCGGTAGATGGAGGTTGGGAGTGGGCAGTCCTTGGCTACAGAGGCTTTTCTCTCCTCTGGCATCCAGGCTACTTCTAAAGAGCCCCTGATCCAACTGAATCTCACATACACAAACTACATTCCCTAATCCTGTAACTCTTCCCCAGGGGGACAATTCCTGAAGCTCTCACACTGTAAATGATGGCAAACCCTGACCTATCACCCAACCCAGTGGCCAGCCAATCCTTCTAGTTCTTCAAGTTCCAAAGGGAGATGAACCTTTTTCCTTAGCACCTTCTATTCTCTGGGGAGTTGAAAAGGCTATAAACCGAGATTCAGAGTCAGAAGATCTGGGGGTGATTCTCCAGAGGGCCTAGGATGAGTCATTTAACCTCTGTAAGACTCAGTTTTCCTCTCTGTAAAATGAGGATAGTAATATTTTGGCCCCAAATTTGGGGGGAAATTTTTTTTAAGTTTTACACAAAAGACAATGAAGAAGTGCATGGTGGGAGTGTGCAGAGTGTGATCTAACAAAATAAGGAATTCCGAAGAACTAGAGTCTAGGGTGTCCAAGAAATAAATGTGTGAGTGGGAGAAGATGGGCTGGTTATGGGCAAGACTGAGGAATAACAAGGTGGGGCAGGATATCCTTGAAAAATCAGGAAAAAATGAAAGAGAATCCCCAGCTTGTTAGGTCAGCCATGAGGGGCAACCTAGGGGAGGACACAGACACCAGATGGTGATGTGAGGATGGATGGGTGAATCAGGACAGCCCACTCCAGGTGATCAAAGGCCCACTGGACCCTGGTTGTATGCCCTACTACATGGGGTTACCATTAGACAAATATACAATACATCGAGCTAAAAGCTAGGGTGACTTAGAGAGGCTGGAGTCACTGCTAGATTTATGAAGAGCTTTATTTTCCTGAGATGAATAAATAGTTGAGTCAAAGTGGGCAAAAGCAAGGGCAGGGACCATGCAGGAGGATTCTGTCCCTCTGCTCCCCTCCCCTTGCATAGACCACCTCCCTCTGCCTCCCAGTTCCCAGGACTAAAGAGGAGAGAAGGAAGAAGGTAGGGCACAGCTGTGTGGCCAAAGTCACAGGCACTACCAAATTGGGGAAATGATTCTTAAAAATCACTTAAGTAGGACCTGTTCTCCCCTTCAGTATCTTGTTCCCACCCTTCCTCCCCAACTCTCCCGAAAGTTGTGGGCTCTGCCTCCAGGGGCATTTTTTCAGAACTCTTCCATTGCTAGCTCCTAAGACAGGTAGGCCTCAGCATCACTGGAGGGCCTTGAACCTCAGTGCGAAGGGGAGGGGAGGGCCCCAGGAAGTTCGTCTGGTAGAGAAGGGAAATGTGGTGGAGAAGCCAGAAGAAAGGGTGGAACCCTGGCTCAGTCCCCACACATAAAAACAAAGTAACTGTAGCCCTAGCCTCTGTCTAGGAGGGAGACATCTGCCCTGTCTCCAGCTCTGCCTAGGTGGATCACATCTACAAAGATGAAAGCCAAGGGACAGAGAGAGGCACTGAGCTTAGCAGAGGACTAGTGTGGCACCTGGAAGCCAGCAGTCCTGATTCAGTTGAGCTTGGATTAGAGTTAAGGTTTGTTGATCTACCTCACCCCAACTCTGGCTTCTTCCCCCCTTGGCACAAACCTTAACTTGCCCAAGCTGCCTCCCCATCTGGATCCAGTCTCCCCCCACCATCAGTTTCCAGTCTTTCCCTGTGTCAGCCCCTGGGGCTGGACCTGAGCCAACCACCCTTGGCCCTGTACTGTAGAGAGGGAGGGGGGGCCCCTCCCACCTGTAGCAAGTCTCTATCTGCCTTTGATGAAGCCGTCCAACACCCGGTCACTACGTTCAGACAGCCAGTATCCAGCCATGGCAGCCACAGCCCCAATGAAGATGGCAGTGAAGACCATGTCACCTTTGGCTGCCAGCGTGGCCAGGGCACAGATAATGACACCAAAAAACATCTGCTGCAAGACCACCACCTCATCATCCGTCACCTCTGAGAAGAAGCCACCAGGCTTAGGCTCTGAAGATGGGAATGATGAGAGATTAGTGTGCAAGCACCGCTTTGAGTTTTACAAAGTGTTTTCCACACATGACTCCCTGGAGTCTAACAACCATCTGGGATAGCTGCTCTCACTAGATCACTATCCTCATTTTGAAGATGAGGAACCATCTTTAAAAGAGGTTACGGGATTTGCCCAGTATTCCCAAGTGAGTCTCAATTCAGATATCTTGAGTTCAAGTCTAAGGTTCTTTCTATCCACTAGGCCATGCTGGACATAAGCCAGCTCAAGCCAGGTGTGAAAGTTGAAGATGAGAAGCAAGGCTTGGGGAGAGGAGTAATCTGGGGGAAGGCAGTCAAGAACAGAGCATGCACAGAAAATAAGTGGTTGGGGGAAGGGCTATTGACACTAAAGAATAAATGTGACAAGTGTCTAACAGATGTCCTGTGTCCAGTTGGCCAGATAAACACTGGATAGACCTCTATGTAATCTCATCGGGGCCTGAAAGGAAGGACAGGACACTGAGCTCTCAAACATCCACCAGGCTAAACCAGAAGGTGCTTTAGCTGCCTGAGGTGCACCACCAAAAGATGTCTGAAGGCCTGGGTTCTACATCTGGAACACATCTCACCTTCAGGCTGCCGAGGCACACAGCCCTCCTGGCTTCTCTCATAGCCCTCCACACAGGCGCATCGATAGCTTCCATCCGTGTTCTCACAGAGCTCATGAGCACCCGTGCACACCTCTACCTCACCCTCACACTCGTCCACATCTGGGGGATGGAAGGGAGGTCATGCCTTATCTGGAGGCAACCTTCCAACAGGAGCCCTGGATACCCTGACCCAGAGTCCCTGGCTCCCACCACATTCCTCAGTGCTGGGTAGACCAGATGGCTTCTGAGTGGTCAGCACAAAATGAGAAGAGTTCCTCACCCAAGCATTTGGCTCCATCTCGTCGATAGCCCACACTGCACCTCTTGCACCGGGCAGGCCCTGCCCCCATACAGCCGGCACAGGCTTTGGCACAATCTGGGGAGAAAGGGAAGAAGAAGGGCTGTGAATAGGACCCCAAGATCTGACAACATTGTGATGGCCAAGAACTTAGGAGGGTGGGAGTAGGCAGTAAGAAATGGAAGGCGGGGCTGTCCCTCCCAAGTAGCCTCCCTTTCCCATACTTCCACCACCAAAGTTGGGTCTGACCTCGGCACTCGTAGGACCCATCCGTGTTCACGCAGAACTGGTTGGCTTTGCAGGCAGCCATCTCTGTCCCACACTCATCGATATCTGTGGAGAAGGGGGGGCCTTCAGAGACGGCTGATTCCCTCCAGCCCCTAACTCCCTCTGACTTCATGGAGACCCAGTCCCCACAAGCCCCACAGTACTCTATGTGTACCTACAACAGTTTATTCTTTTCAAGTTTTTTTTGCATCCATTAGCTCATCTGATCCTTACAAAACCCCAAAAAAGAAAAGTAATTTTAGCCCTATTTTTTCCTAATTTTAAAAAATATTTTATTAGTTTTGAGTTCCAAATTCTGCTTCTCACCCCCTCCCTTCCCTCCCCCCTCCCTGAGACAGCAAGCCATCAGATATAGGTTATACATGTGCAATAATGGAAAACATTTCCCTCTTAGGCATTTTGTACAAGACTCGAAAAAAAAATGAAAGAAAAAAGTGAAAAATAGCATGCTTCAGTCTGTATTCAGACAGTATCAGTTCTTTCTCTGGAGGTGGATAATACGCTCCATCATTAGTCCTTTGTCTTGGATCACTGCATTGCTGAGAATAGTTAAGTCACTCACAGTTCTTTATGGAACAATATTTTTAGCCCCATTTCTACAGATGAGAAGACTGAGGGCCAAAAAGTTTAAGTGACTTGTCCAAAGTCACGTAGCTACTTAGTGTTATAGGGACAAGAATCTAACTCTCCTGACCCCATGCTCTTTTCGTTACTCTGGGCAAGCCTGGAAGGTGGGGGGAGCCCTGTCCTTGGTGCTGCTCCACTACTACACTCACCCACACACTTCTGCTGGTGCAGGGCCCAACCCTGTTTGCAGCGTAGGCAGTTACCCTCCTTGGGGCCAGAGCAACGGGAGCAGGGGCCAAAGCAAGCTGATGGAAGCAAGGAGAAAGGGCGGGATGGGGTGAGATGGCAAAAGATGGGGTGCCCCATCCACAGCTGAGCAGACCAAGCCATCTCCACCCTCAACCCAAGGGCCTCCCTCTCCCTGACCCGCTACCTACCCTCACATACCAGGTGGCTGGAGTTGCGAGTGGCTTCATAGTAACCGTCCCCACACTGGGCACAGGTAGGGCCCCCATAGCTGGGCTGGCAGTCACAGCGCCCACTGCCCTGGCGGGTGCCCTCCCCGTCACAGTGCCCATTACCACTGCATGGCTTCTCTGTACCCCCAGGACAGGCTGTAAGGAAACAATCACCCATCCTAAGCCTGGGACAACCCTGGAACTGGGCTGACAGAGCCGAAACCCACCCATCCTTCTCCCAAATATCTGTGGGCACATGGAGCCCCCAGAACAGTCCTCTCCCTTTATCTCCACCATGGTGTTTGGGGTCATATTACCATACCAGCATATGGCACCACACTTGCCTTTTTCAAAACCCTTCTCCATGTTTGTTTTTTTTTTAAGCTCATTTCATCTTCACAACCCCCCTGGGAGCTGGACAAATATCATTATCCCCAATCTGCAGATAGGGAAACTAAGGCTAGGTCATAAAACAAATAGAGGTAAATGAAGAGCACAGCTTAACTGCACAAGGGTTAGAGGAGATCACAGAGGAAAAAATGGGCTATTTTTGCCAGATAAAATTGAAAAGCTTTTGCACAGGAAAATCAATGCAGTTAGAATCAGAAAGTGGGAAGAAGCTGAGACTGAGAGAAATGAAATGCTTCCCCAAGAGCACAGGTTCCATGCCCACTCTCTGCAGTGTCCCTGAGAGGAGTACAGATGCCCGAATGTGCTCACCCCCCCCACTCCCAGAGGCAGCTTCAACAACTCACCCAGGCAGGAGGGCCCATAGGTTCCAGGAGGGCAGCAAACCTTTAGGGAGTCCATGCAAAGCCACTGGAAGAGATCTGGGGCCTGATGCTGCCTGCAAGGGTGGGGGCACCATTAAAGGGGCAGGACAGAATATATGCCTCAAAGACTGGCTCAAGGTGCCCTGAAGGAAGAGGGTCCTAGACCACCTAGCCCAGGGTCCTCCCTCCCCCAATGCTCACCAACCAAGGAGCCACACAGTCAAATTTTAAGGCTGGTGTGGAAAGGAGACATCATCCAGCCCTCTTCCCTTTACTTTACAGAGAAAGAAGCCGTGGCCCGAGAAGCTCATTGACTGGGTCCCACATCAGATTAGCATCAGACTTCCAAGTTTCCTGATTCCAAATCCAATGCTCTTTGTGCCACACCATCTTGTTTTCCAGATGAGTTGTTTCCCAAAACAGTTCAGTTCGGTTTGATTCAATTAAAAAAGCACTTATTAAGCACCATTAACACAGAGGCACTGTGCTAGATGCTCAGGCTACAGAGATTAAAATCAGCAGTGTATGCCTTCAAAGAGCTTACAATCTAATGGGGGTGGGGGACCCCAAAGCTCGACACAAGCAATGATGATACAAAATGGAGTGTGAAATGGGCAAAAGAGATCCAGCAATGGCCCAGTGTTTGGATTGATAGGAAATGTCCTCTCATGCCAATGCATGCTCCTCTCAGCTCTCTCCCGACACCCCAGGGGAGACTACTCACTTGTGGAACCACCAAGTCTCCACCAGCTCCTCACTCTGCTCCAGGAGTCGGTGACACTCAAAGTCAGATTTGCTGCACACGGCCTCCAGCACTTCCACTAGCCGAGTCTCACTGGCCACAAAGCATATGAACAAGCTGAGACCCAGCCCTGCTCCTTGCCCAGCCCTCCCTCTCCACCCCAGCTTGGCACAGCCAGTGAAGCCCCCTATTGGCGCCTAGCCAGGGAGGGTGATTCGATCTACACAGCTGGCTGACTTGACCCTTGAATGCTCCTGGTCCCCAATGTGGCACTGATTAGAAATAAACAGATGTCCTTCCTCAAGGTCCTCCAACCCTTGAAACTACCTGTCCTTATACTTAGACAGCTTCTCCTCCTCCCAGGCAGTGTTCCCTCCTCCAAAGTTGTCCCGAACTGTACGTTCCAGACCCTGGGCAAAAGAAACTCTAGAATTCAGCCCACTCCACGATGAGTGGCCCTGCCTCAAACACTTAAAAAGCATGAGGTACTTGGGGGTGGGTGGTAGCCGGAAGGACTGGAAAAAACACCCACCTTGCTGAAGCTGTTGACCAGGTCCCGGCAGGTGTGACAAGGCTGTGATTGGAGCCACACAGGGACAGGGAAGCTCAAAAAGAGGCACAGGCCCCACAGTAGTGGGGGAACCAGGCCTCTCCAAAGGACCGGAGCCATCTCCCTTCCAGAAGGCTGGGGGCTATTGGGTGGTGAAGGGACCGTTGCTCAGGGGCCACTTTGTCCCTGTTCAGAAAACTAGGGAGATTAACAAGGGCAGTGATGAGAATATGTAGTGGAGGAAGAAGAATATAGCAGAGGCGAGGGAGTGTTGGGGAACATGGGACAAGTCCTCCTGGAAACCAGGGAAAAAGGAAAGGCAGGAGATAAATAGTGAGAAGATAATCACTCTGTTTCCAGGCAAGTTGGGCAATAGTATTAGGAGGAATTAATTAGCAAAGAAACCAGTGACTAGGAAACTCTCTAAATGGAGATGGGAATAACTAACCTGGGCTTAAGGGGACAGTAGTAGGTAGGGAAGACAGAATGAGGAAGAGGCACTGGCCAGACTGCTTGGGGGGTTGGGGGGGGAAGGGAGCAAAAAACTAGCCTAGCAAAGGGACAGTGTCTATTGACACTTGTGTGTAGGGAGTATTTGCAGGAGGTGAGCTGGACAGAGAAGTTCAGGGAATGCTAGGGGTGGCGGGGGAGAGGGGAGGAATGAGAGGAAAGGAAGAGGAAAGAGTCATGGTATTTCCAGGAAAGGAGTGAATGGAGGGTGTGGGGATGTAGGGAGGCTTATAAAGATATTGAGAGAAAAGTATAGGAAAAGGCCTATGTTAACAAATACTGAGAAAAAGGGCAATGTGGGGTCATATAGTAACTACAGCACTGAGAGGAAGGGGACAATATGAGGGGCGCTGATATTAAGCAAGGTATGGAAAAGAAGAGGGAAACACCAAAGGAGCTGATATAAACCCTGGTGTGGAAAGGGTAGGCAGCAACAAGGGGGGCTGGGGGGGGCGCTTAGAGCAACTACCATATAAAGAGGAGGGCACTATTAGGGGGGCTGGTATTAGCTGGGCTGTTCAGGAAAAGGGGGCAATATCAAGGACTGGTATTAACTAAAGTACTGAGGGGGGGTAGGGAAATATTAGAGGACTGATATTAACTAGGGTATTAAGGGAAAGGATATTATTGTCAGGGCTCTAACCAGGTAAGGGCATGCTGATATTAACTAGGCATTCAGGGGAGGGGACAACACTGGAGGTACTGATATTAATTTGGTATTCAGGAGGAGGGACAATATTGGGGAGCTGATATTAACTTGGTATTCAGAGGGAGGGACAATATTGGGGGAGCTGATATTAACTTGGTATTCAGGGGGAGGGACAATATTGGGGGGACAATATTAACTAGCTGTTAAGGGGGAGGGACAATCTTAGGGGAGCTCATATTAACTTGGTATTCAGGGGGAGGTACAATATTAGGGGAGCTGATATTAACTTGGTACTCAGGGGGAGGGACAATATTTGGGGAGCTGGTATTAACTGGGTGTTCAGGGGAAAGGGGCAACATCCCAGGGCTGATATTGACCATAGTACTGAGAAAAGGACAATATCAGGGGGACTGATATAAACCGGAAAGGAGGCAATATTGGGGGGAGGGACCTGATTTTAACCAGGTATTCGGGGAGGCGGGGAATCTTAGGGACTAATATTAACCACAGTATCGTAGGGAATATGGCAATATTAGGAGACTGATATTAACCAGGGTATTAAGGGAAAGGATATTATTGGCAGGGCTCTAAACAGGTAAGGGGGCAGGGCTGATATTAACTAGGTATTCAGAGGGAGGAGGCAATGGGGGGGCTGATATTAACTAGGCATTAAGGGGAGGGGACAACACTGGGGGTACTGATATTAATTTGGTATTCAGGAGGAGGGACAATATCAAGGGGGCCGATATTAACTAGGTGTTCAGCGGGAGGGACAATATTGGGGGCCCGATATTAACTAGTTGTTCAGGAGGAGGGACAATATTGGGGGTCCCATATTAACTTGGTATTCGGGGGAGGGGCAATTTTGGGGGCTGGTATTAACTTGACATTCAGGGGGAAGGGTAACACTGCCAGCTCATATTAACTAAGTATTCGGGGAAGGGACAATATTAGGGGGCTGACATTAACAGCGGTACTGAAGGAAAGAGGGAAGGGAGGGGGCTTATATTAACCGCGGTGGGGGAGGGGCAGGAAGCGAGGGGTGGGGGGAGGAGATCCCTGGGGGCGGGGGGGGGGGAATGACACATGTGCCCCCCCTCAGTTCCGGGGTGGGGCGGGGCGGGGGAGGGTAGAGGAGGGGGCGGGACCCGCGGAGGGTGGGGCCGTCCGTACCCGCCGTCTTCCGGAGCCCGGATGGCCTGGGGGCTCCAGGGCCGCGCCCAGCCCAGCCGCCCTCGCGCCGCCGCCGAAGCCGTAGCCAAAGCCGCCGCCGCCGTCGCAGCCTCGGAGCGGCTCGGAGCCTCCGCAAGCTCCGCAGTCTAGGGGGCGGGGCCAGCTCTTCCACCAATGGCGGCGGGCCATGTGCCCTGACGTCACTACCCGAGCGGCCAATGGGAGCTGGCTTGGGGTGCACCTGTCCGGGCTTTTAAAGAGACGACGCGCGGACCGCGCGAGGGCGGTGTCCTGGGCTCCCCAGCCCATTGCCCAGATGTATAGACTGGAGGCTCGGAGGCTACAAAAATAAGTCTATCTTTATTCATCCAGATATGCCCACGCAGCCCAAAGCAGCGGTTCCCAGAGACCCCCGCCTAGGCAGGAAGGGTTCCCATCCCCCCAAATCCACATGTCTCAGGCACTGATGGGCGGGATTTACAGCGAGGAGGAGACCTTTGCTCCAGGTGGATGCAAATCCAGAGGCTGCAGGGCACTTGGATCTGGCTGTTGCTCTTGGACACACTGGGCGAGGGGCCAAGGCTGGGTCAGAGAGAGGACGATGACCCCAGCTGCAGGCACTCCTCCAGGGCAGGCTGGAGGTACTGACCCACTCGTGTGGCATGAGCTTTCAAAGTGTCCTGGCGTCGTTTGCCAGCCCCCAGCAGTGCCTTCAGGAAGGCAGGCATCTGTGAGGGCAAAGAGAAGACTGGCACGGCCTGGAAGAGGTCGGGTATCCCCTTGGGGGGAAGCAGCTCCTCAAAGCAGGCCACCACGTAGCACCCGGCCGCCCTGCCCTCCAGGAAGTCAGGTAGCACACAGCTGAGAGAAGCAGCAAAGGTGTCCGCAGTGGGGGCAGGTCTCTGTGCAACGCCCACCTCTTGGAGCCACTCCTGGCAGAGCGTCACGGCCCCCGGGGAAAAGAGCAAGATGACCACCCCACCTTCTTGCAGGGCTTGCCGACGCTGGGCATGAAACCAGGCCAGGGGGCCCAGGGCACTTAATTCCCTCCGGTGCCACAGGTCCACAGACACGGAGATATGCAGCTGCCGCAGGGCTGTGGCCAGGGTGCCCACGAGGCGCTCAAAGCTGGCATGGTCTGGAGAGTAGAGGAGGAGGGCTCTACGCGGACGGGAAGCCCCTGCAAGAAAGAGAACCATGGTTGGGTGGGAAGGAGCGGAGTAAGGAAGTATCCCGGACCTCTTTCCTAGCCCCATCCCCAGCTCACAGCCCCACTATATAGAGAATAGGGAGAGGTGTGACCCGGGATCCCCGCCCTTGACACTCACCCCCATAGCGGTAATCCTCCTTCAAGAATTGCAGCCACCCTGCGAAGGGAGAGGGGCAGAGGCAGCCAATCAGCCTGGCCCCTGGAAGTACTTGGTATTTAGGTTTGGCATTCTAGGCCTGCTAGGGCTGGGTCGTTCTAGGTCACTACCCCACCTCCCTCTCCTCCCTCCCCGCTAGGGACTTCCTAACTGGGCTCTTTGCAGTATCTAAGCTGTGTCAGAAAGAGGAAAATCCCTGAAAGCCTAGGGGATGGAAAGGAGAAGGAGAGATCTGTTCTGGTCTTGCCCCAGGAGATAGCGTCCCTAAAGGGTAACATCTCACCTTTCATACCACCTCTGTTGAGCAGGAGGAGAAGCAGAATACAAGCAGCTAGTAGTAGGAAGGCCAGCCAAACCAGGACCCAACGCTCATGGGTGTCTAAGGGACAGAATGGGGAGAAGTCAGCACCAGGGCTAGTGACCGGGGCCTCTTGAGGGGGTGGGAAGGGGAGGTGGGCACCATGACATCCCTCAGATCTTCTCCCTCAGTGATCAGGAGGTTCTAGGGCTCCCCATGAGTCCAGGTACCACCCACTACCCTTCCTTCCCCAGACATACTCACACTTTTGAAGAGAGCAAGCCCACAAGATCCCTGTGTCATTCCACAACTGCAAAGTATAAGCATGTCATTAACTTCCTGGAGCCCCTCACCCTGTCTCCGCCCCGCCCCTCCCCCCCCTCCCATTATGGATTGCCTCCTCCTCTTTTCCCTTCTAGGATAATATCTTGTTTTGCCTCCTTTCCCTCTGTCAGACCATATCTCTGAAATTCTTCCAAAGCCATCCCAGAATCATGACCACCTTGACAATTCATCTCTCAGCCTTTGAGGAACTCTTTATCCACTTTCCCTCCTCACTCTTGAGAGAGACAGAGACAGTGAGACAGAGACAGAGATTGGAGGGGAGAAGCTGGGGGAAATGATGGGGAATAGATTGCAGTCATTGTCAGAGGACCTGGGTTTAAATCCCAGGTTCACTTCCTTAGTACCTATGTGACCTTGGACAAGTCTTTCTATATCCCTGGCCCTCAGTTTGAGAAGTTAAACTTGATGTAGAAGCAGTGTGTTCATGGATAGAGTTAGCCAGAAAGAACCAAATCCTCCGTTTGACATCCCTGTTGTGTGACCCTGGATACGTGTTCTAAGGCGCTGTCCCACCTTGATAGAAAGTTTCCTCATCTGGTAATTTCTATCAATGAAATCGTGAATCCAGTGTCCATGTCTCTACAGGTCCTTTCCAGCTCTGAATCTGGGGATCCTCTAGAGTATTTTCAGCTTCACAAAGTACTTCCTGATGAACGTTATTATTCTCATTCGACAGGTGATGAACTTAAACCTCAGAAAACGTTAATTGATCTGCCCACGTTCACACAGACAGTACAGAGCAGCTAGGACTTAGAGTCAGAAAGACTCCTCTTCCTGAATTCAAATCCAGTCTTCAGACACTTAGCTGTGTGACCCTGAGCAAGTCACTTAACCCTGTTTGCCTCAGTTTCCTTATCTGTAAAATGAAGGGAGAAGGCAATGGCAAACCACTCCAACAGCTTTGCCAAGAAAATCCCAAATGGGGTCAGCACGAGTCAGACACTATTGAGCAACAACACACAGACAATAAGTATCAAGGTTGGAATTTGAACCCAGATCTCCTGACTCCCTGTACTATGCCATGCCGTCCACCCCCCAAATCCTATCCTTCCAAATCTCAGTTTAAGAACTACCTTAAACCCCTTTTCTTCCTGGATGCTCCAGTCCCCTCTGATCTTCTCAGCAACTTAAAGTCCATCCCAAACATTTTTCACTTACCATACTGGTCCAAATAAATGCTGTACTTTCCCACAGTATCTGCCTTGTATAAAACCTGTGCGCCCTATAACCAATTATTTTTAAGGACATACTCACATGTTTCCTTTCAAAGAGATTTTATTATGCAGACTATATTTAGGTGTAGCCTGTGTTTGGACCAATACAGTCATTATGTTCTATCTTGTATTATCACAATTGTTTCATGGATGATATCCTGTAAGTGTCATTTTCTTAAATTCCCCACAGCATCAGGCATATCAGGGGTTTTCCAAAATCCATCTTGGTTACGTTTTGAGAAATATTATTTGATGAAATGAATTGTAAAATTATGAAACTAATTGTAAAATGGAATTAATTCCTATGCATTTAAATATAACTGAATTGAGTATCAGAAAATTCCTAGTCTTCATAGAATCATAGAATTTTAGAACTAGTCCAACCCTTCTTATGTTTTAAAATTTATTTTTATTGACATATCTTTTGCTTTTACATCATCTTCATTTCTGAGCACATCTTTCCCATCTCCCCTACCTAGCAAGCTATCCCTTGTAACAGTGAATAAAAAAGAAAAGAGGTGGGAGGGAAATCAATTGGATAAAACTAACCAAAATGCCTGACTGTGTACTCAATGTTCCACATCCATAGTCCCCCACCTCTACAAAGGAAGGAAGGAGTAATTTTCTTATCTCTTCTTTTGATCCAAGCTTGATGTATAATAATACTGGGGTTTTGTTGTTCTTTTTTTTTCACATTCTAACTGAAGGAAGTTGAAGACCATAAATGCTCAGTGACTTGCCTATGACCACATAACAGGTCAGAGGCAGAGTTAGTGGTATTGTTCGTTTCTGTTTTTCTGTTTTAACATGGCAGTAAATCATCAACAAATTATGGGAAAACCTTTCTGGGAGGTTCCAAGAACAGAGATTTAAATACAGAGAGGGATTTGCTCCTGGCAGAAAAATTAGCTCATATTCCATGGTTATATTGCATAAAAAGCAATCTAATAATGCCATCTAAATATGAGTATTGCCCCAGAGCCCAGGCTGTGTGGGGGAGGGAGAGAGAGCAGGGGATAGCAGTGCTCACTACAAATAGCAAGAGATCAGATTTCTGGCATCAGTAATCTCCTACATGGCAGGCACTTTGCTAGGTGCTGTGGGAGTTAGAAAAGCAGCTTTCTGTGTTTACTGGTTTCCCCATTAGTCAATTAGCTTCCTCTACATCTTCCTAGAAGGTCCAGCCCAAAGCTCTGAACAAAGTAGATCCCTGTTGGTGGTGTTTACTACAGAGTGACAGAAGACTGGAGCTCAAAGGAACTTTAAAGACAAGGTATTAAAGCCAGAAGGGACCTTGTTAATAGTGTTAGCCCATGGAGTGTGAGAGTGGGCGTGGACTTTAAGCACAGACTTTCAGATCCAGCAGAGAACTGAAACCATACAATGTAAGAACACAGAATGTGAGAACCAGAAGGAACCTTATGATATTGCATGTTAGCCCAGGAGAATAATGTATATGATGATCACAGTAAAGGAAACCACATTGAAGGAATTCAGACCTCTGATCAATGCAGCGACCCATCCTGACTTCAGAGAACTGATTGAAGGGGGAAGCCTGGCTCTCATCTTGGCAGCAGAGGTGGACCACACAGATGTGGGATGAGGGATACATTTTCAGACATGGCCAGTGTGTTGATTTGTTTTTATTAACTGCCCTTATTTGTTACAAGAAGAGGTTCTATTTTAGACTTCTTTAGGAAATGGCAGGGACATATATATATATTTTACAAATGATAGCATCTTAGGGACCATGGAACATAGAATGTTAGAACAGTATTAGAGCCAGAAGAGACCTTAAAACATAGAATATGAGAAGAGGAGGAGCTTGGGAGGGATCTGAGGTCATGAAGTGTTAGAACATAGAATGTCAGAGCTGGTAGGGACCCTAGAACAGAGGTCATCTAATCCAGTGCAACCTCTCTGCCTCCCTCATCCTCCACTAATTTCACAAAGGAAGACACTAAGAAGGAAAGAGAGAAGAAAGGAAAGTGACTTCCTTCTGATTCATTCTAAGCACTTTGCTCACAACCCTGTGAGGCAGGAAGGACAAGTTTGGGTGCAGAACTGTGATTTCATTGACGTAGAGAACTTCCAGATCAGGAAACTCTCTCTTCCTTTCTGCTGTGGTTCTTAGTAAGTGGCCTGGGCACTGGGGGGGAGGTTAAGTGACTTGCCCAGCCACACCACCAGTATATGTCACCTGTGGGGCTTGAACCCAGGCTTTCCTAACTCTGAGGCCAGCATGTCTCACTGTATGTCACATGGGTAACTTTCCTTCATAGGATCACAGACCTAGAGTTGGAAGTGACCTCAGAGGCCATCTAGGTCATTGCCTGAATTTTACAGATGAGAAAACTGAGGCACAGTAAAGTTAAATGATTATCACAGTTATTCCTGGTAATAAGTATCAGATCCAGGAGAATCAAAGGTGAGTTTCCCACTGTACCATACAGTTTTGTTTTGGTTTTTTATCATTCCCATATTAGAGTCGAGGTTGCTAACAGAAGGGCAGAGTAGTTAGCTAAGTGACTACCACAATGAAAACATCAGTTCTGGAACTCAAACACAGATCTTCTGTCTCTGTCCAGTATCCCTTCCATTCTCCTAGGCCAGGATGTTTGACTAGGATGCCCTCCCTCATACTGCCTGCCCACCTTTGCTGGCCTCTCCCCTTCACTGACCTGTACACACTGGCCAGACTGGAGATCTTGAAGAAGCTGTTTTCCAAGGAGGGCTGCTCTCTGTCAAAGCCAAAAGGAGGAGCTGTCACACAGGGCCCCACCAGAGTTGGAAGGAGGGAGGGAGCTGGAGTGGGGAAGGTGGGTGGACCTTAGGGGAGGAGGGCAGGAGCTCGGGAGAGGGGAGGGAGCTTCGGTCGAGGGGGGAGGTACACAGAAGCAAGACCCCTCAAACCTCAAGGTTACTTTGGGGACCTGCAAGTGACCTCAGGCTTTATAGACATAAGGTTTGAGATGGAAAAATCAGGGGGTAAAGCAGATCAAGAATGAAGAGCTGAGAGGCACCTTGCATGTGATCAAGTCCAACCCCTTTATTTTACAATAAGGAAACTGAGGCACCAAAAACTTAAGTGAGTTGCCCAGAATCACAAAGCTAGTAAGAGTTTGTTTTTCTGACTGCAAGTCCAAAGCCAGAGAATGGAGGGGGGCCTCACTGGAAGATTGGGAGCTGCAATAGGGAGTAGCTGTTGGGGATGGGGGAGGATGGCATGGCTGTAGGATGTGGGGTTGGCTCTCACTGTGTGGGCTATGCTTGGCAGTGGGGTGCACCCACTGGTCTCCATGGCACAGAAGGAACGGTTCTCCTGAGGTCCCCAAGTCTCCAGCAGTAGCACGTCATCCCTTAGGGGGCCCAAAATATCTGGGAGGGGTTAAAGGTCAGAAAAATCAGAAGGAGACCCTTCTCTGACTCTCTTCAACCTGACCACCACCGCTCCCCCACCCCTTTCCATCTTTCTTCAAGTCTTTCCCTGGCCAGGTCTCCCCGTTTCTTCCTTCCAGCATCTCACTCACCCTCCTGTGGACACTCCTGAATCTGGAGAGTTTCCCTACTCCACACCTAGAGGGAAGAAGGACAGAATCAGGAAGCCTGATGAAGGAGGAAGGGGAAGGGAAGGCTAGGAGAAAGGCAGGGGTAGGGAAAGGAGAAGGGCACATATCCCAAATAATAATAACAGGCAGCTAGATGGCATAGTAGATAGAGCACCAGCCCTGGAGTAAGGAGGACCTGAGTTCAAATGTGGCCTCAGACATTTACTAGCTGTGTGACCCTGGGCGAGTCACTTAACCCTGTTTGGCTCAGTTTCCTCATTTGTAAAATGAACTGGAGAAGAAAATGACAAAACTGAAGAGTTTGCCAAAAATAAAAAACCTCAATTGGGGTCACAAATTTAACAACAACAACAAAAGTCACTCAGTGGATAGAACACTAGGCCTGACTGAGTTCAGATGCTTACTAGCTGTATGACCTTGGGCAAGTCACTTAACCTCTGTTTGCTTCGGTCTAGTCTATAAAATGGGGATACCGATAGCACCTACCTTCCAAGGATCATTGTAAGAATCAAATGAGACAATGTCGTAAAGGACTTTGCAAACCTAAGTGATATGTGCATGCTGCCTATTGTTATTACAAGAAGGATAAGTTTAAAATATAAAAACAAGTTATAGTGATGAGGAGGAATTTTGGTGTTGTGCCTAATGAGTCAGGCAGGCCTGGGTCCAGGTCCTGCCTCTGACCAGTACTAGCTGTATGACCCTGGATAAATCATTTAACCATTCAGTACTTCCAGACAGCTCGAGGAGCAGGAGTTACAAAGTCTCTCTGCAATGATAGAAGGAGTTTTCTATGCCAATGAAGTCAAAGTTTGGTGAATAATGATGATAATACCTTACATTTGTATGGCAATTTTTAAAAAGCTCTTTCATATATATTCATTTACCTCCAATAGAAAGAAATCAAGTATTTGCCAGTAAAATATCACTTCCAGGGACAAGAGGCTCGGTGCCTCCACCTACTAGCCCAGACAGAGTCAGAAGAACACAGCCTGGGAGTTCTGGACCTTATTTGTGTCATGGGTCCTGCTGGCAGTCTGATGAATCCTGTGGACCCTTCTTAGAATAATGGTTTGTTGCTTACATTCATAACCGAAGGGAAATGGTGAATTTCAGTTAGAGGTTAGTAAAAAGAAAGAAGTGATTTTTCCCCCTCCCAAGTTCCAAGATCCCTTGAAATATATCCACCAACCCTTTGAGTCTGAAGGAAGTGAAGGTAGGAACCCCTGATCTAGTCCTCCCCGCCCCAACTTTACAGACGAGGAAACCGAGGCCCAGTAAGGAAGTGACTTGTAATAGGTCACAAAATCAGCTCGTGGCATGGTCAATCCTTAAGCCCAAGCCTCCTCTCTCCTTTGTTAATGTTCTTTCCACTACGTCAAAGGTGATCCTCCAGACAATTCCAGAAAGTAGGCGGGGTGGGTGTGATTATCACCTTTTGACAGATGAGGAAACTGAGTCTCAGAGAAGGGAAGGGCCCGATCCAGAGTCACACCAGGAGTGTGTGGCAGAGCTCGAAGCAGAACCCAGAGCTCCAGTTCTACTGGCTCCAGCATTCTCTTTCCTTCTTTGGGATCTCACCTGAACACAGACATTGGGATGGAGAGTCCGCAGAGGGAGGTCCTGGGATTTCTGCAGAGAAGAAAAGAAGGGAAGGAGAGAAGGAGAAGGAGAAGGAGATCAGCAGGGTTAACAGTCACAAGGTAGGGGTGTGTGTGTGTGTGTGTGTAATAACCTCTAACATCCTCCCCACCCCAACCTCTTGGATTATCTGAGCTGATTTCCAGGTAACAGTCGCTGGTTTCTGTCATCCCTCCTCCTTCCACTATTCCCCAGCCTACTCCCTGATTCCCCCTCTTCCTCTTGCCCTCACTGCCCTCCCTTCTGTTTTCCCTTCCCTTACATTCACGGTGACATTCTGCCGAGGCAGGGGCAGAGGCAGGGGTTGGCAGGGCTCACTATTCATTGGCTTCCAACAGAGAACAATCTCAGCAGACAAGTGGCAGGGCGCCTCCACCCTCCAGCTCAGGCCCGTGGTCCCCCAGAACTGCAGCTTCAGCTTGCTGTGGCTCCACAGATTCTTGTGGGCCCTAGAGTCTGGGGAGGAAGAGTTGTGAGAAACCCAGGTATTCCTCACGTGTGCCACCCCCCAGAGGAACTCTCCCACTTCTACCTCCCATCCCCCCCTCACCGTCCCCTCCCCAGGCTTCATTTTCTCTCTGTATCCCCACCCCAATATCATTCCAGGACCAGCGACTGCCTCCCCCTGCTTTGACCCCAGGATCCCAAACTTTCTCACCCTCCCAGAAGGGGCAATGGCTGTTTCTGATGGCATCGTGCATATTTGGCCACATCTGTAAAATAAATCAGTTTAGGTAAAGGAACGGAAGGTAGGGCTTAACCTTTCTTTGATTTAGGAACAGGGTCCTTTCTTCTCCCACTCCCTACACACACACACACACACACACACACACACACACACACACACACACACACACACACACACCCCCTTAGGCTCAGGGAGAGAATTCTGAATCTACCACCACCACCACCAAGCTTCAGGCCTTGGGTAGGCTCAGTTCCTACCTGGATACAGAGGCAAGGGACAAGATCCGTTTGGTTCAGGGTGATATTCTGTGGTCCTGTCTAGGGGAGAAGTCAAGGACGGAATCTGAGATACCACCACTATTATGAGATAGGGTGGGGAGTCAGGGGAGGGAAGGAGGGAAGACAGGCTCCTGGGAATGAGACAAGAAGCTATGGCCAAAGAAAGGAGCCAGCCAGAACTGAGGGGAGGGGAGCAGCTCTATTCCCCAATGATCTCCCCTTCTGACGATCCCCAGTGCATGAAATTCTCTCATTACAGATTCACCATTTGGGTCCTGGAGGCGTTCTTGTTTTTGAGAGTCTCCTTTTAAAATAAAAGTACTGTTGGAATAAGTGTGAGGGTGCAGTGGGAGATAGGAGCTCCTGAACTCTTGTCAGAGAATACCACATCCAGGGTGTGTTGGCTGGCACCAGAGAACAAGGGTTCTCTAGGGAATAGGATCTGGGCAAGGGTCAGGGAGGGACCAGGAAGGAGAAAAGACAGGAAAGGTAGGAGGGACCCAAAGAGGAACTTCAGAGAGTGAAAGGGGGAGGGGGAGACTGTGATACTCGAGGTGGTTGGTTTGTTTATTGGAGAGGAGGGGAGAGGAAGACGTGCTGACTAGGAGATCCCAGGCAGGGAGGAGCCAGGCTTGGAGATCTGGATGGAGTGGAGGGAAGAGAGGGCAGGAGACTGAAACAGAAATGGGGTATTATATCAGAGAGCTGTATCCCTTCTTACCAAGACTTCACGAAACCTTGTGCTAAAATTCCGGGTCTGATTCCAGTAAAGGTAGAGGATATAGTTCTGCTCAGTGGAGACATCCAGCACCAGCTGTATAGCATCTCCTTCAGCTGAGACATTGAACCAGGGCAGCACTGGAAGGGAATTGGAGGGGGCTGAAGTTCCATCCCCCTCTTTCATCCCTAGCAATGTTACTTCCTGCTGTCTGCCCCACCCCCGACTCAGGCTCCCCTCTGTCTCCTCCTGCTCTCAAACTTGCCCTGTCTCCCAACTTCCCCCTCCTCTCACCCCCACTCCATTCTATACCCCAGCAGCTCCGGACGCTGTCCTGCAATTCAGGCCCGATGCAATCTGAGGAGAGAACAGAATGAAGGCCCTCAGGAGGGACTAGGAGGAAAACAGGAGGGGAAGAGATAATGTCTCTTCACTGGTTCTTACTCCCTGGTTCTAGCCAGTCCATGGTTAGAACCACGCAAGGCAAGCACTCACACAGAGGTCAGAAGAAGAGATACAGGGACACTTTCAAGGTCTCTCTGAAGAACCTTAGAATCGATTGTGAGACATGAGAGACACTGGCTACAGGACACCTAGCATGGTGTGCCCTCATCAAAGAAAGCTCTGTGCTTATGAGCAAAGCAGAATTGCTGTAGCTCGAAAGGAATGTGAGACACACAAATTTAGAGCCATCTCCACTCCAAATATTCATGTGAACTATTTGTGCCCAACCTGTGGTAGAACCTTCCAAGCTCATATTGGTCGGATCAGCCACAGTAGGACACACTGTACCTTGACCCCAACATAGTGATGTCATGTTTCCATGTCACAAGATTGCAATAAAACCTGTGCTTGCTTCCTTCCTCCCCAGATGCCTAGGATGACGGGAGCTGGAAAGGACCTTAGAGGTCATCTAATCGACCCCTTTAACTAAAGATTAGAAAATGGTGGCCCAAGAGAGTGAAGTGATTGTCCAAAAGTCACACAAGGAGTAAAGTCAGTCAATATTCAAAGCCAGCGACTCTGATTCTTAAATCTAGTGGGCTTTTTCCCATGTTCCCCCAATGCCTGAAATTAATCAACCTTTGGTAAATATTTTCTATGTACCTACTATGTGCCAGGTACTGTGCTGGATATTGGGGATACAAAACCATCCTTGTTACCTCATCATCATCATTATTATTATAACATATGCCTTATTATCACCTTATCCCCATATTGGGAGAAACAACATGTACATATACACGTACGTACAAAATAAATGGGGATAGAGACTAGATATGTGATTTCATTGATAGAGACAACTGCCAGGTGAGGGAAATCCATCTACCCATGGAGGCAGGCCAAGCCAGCTCTCTTTAGACTACGACATATGGTCTTTCATAAAAAATAAAAACAAGGTATTAGCAGCTGAACAGGGGAGGGCAGGCATCAGAAAAAGCCTCACATAAAAGATGCTACTTGCACTGTGCCTTTAAGGAAACTAGAGTTTTTAAGAGGTGGAACATAGGGGAGATGCAAGATGGAGAAGGAATGGAGTATGTAAAGGTTAAGGAGGAGGCTCAGTCTGTTGGACGCTAGTGTGCTTAGAGGGAGTTATGTGGAGTAAACCTGGAAGGGTCAGGTGGAAGGCTTCAAATGCCAGAACCTTTCATCTTACAATAAGAGCTAAGGCTGGGGGTAGCTCTGAGGTTACCTAGATGTAGATTCGGGAGCTGGAGGGGAACCTTGGAGATCATTAAGTCAAATTCCTTGATGTTACAGATGATATAGCTAAAACCTACAAGGAGCAGTGACTTGCCCATAGTCACAGGGGTGATAAGGGACAAAGTGTGGATTTAAACCCAGGTCTTCAACGTAAATGCCAATGCTCCCCGGTTAGGTAACTTGGGAATTAAAACTGAAATCCAGTTGAACACCCGAAAATTACAAAGACCAAATTTGACCCTAAAGAAAAGATATGAGAAAATGCCCCCCCCCTTTTTCTTCTTTTTTTGGGTGGGGCAGAGATTACAGATGTAGAATAGCACATCTAATGTCAGAATTTTCCTGAGGTGTTCATTACTTTTGCTGAATAATTTTTTTATTTTTAAAAAAATTCTTGGATATATTGGATGGCTTTCTTGAAAAAGAAAGGCTCTATTCAAAAATGTAGGTGATATAAAAATTTGTATTGAATAAATAATTTGTATTGTAATAAATAAATAATTTGTATTGTAATAAAAATTTGTATTGAAAAAACCTCTCAACTTCAGGTAAAAATGGTTAAGTCTCCAGGCCTTTCCTGACAGTAGGTTGTGACGGGGGAGAGAAAAAGGATCCAAAAAGAGGAAGCTAAAGAGATGGAAGACCAACTTTTCCTCTTTTAAATGCTGCCAAGGTCCTAACTTGTTTCTCCCCTCCCCCAATGGCCTAGGACTCACCTGGTAGTAGTTGTGTGTGATTGAGTTCCTTCTGATAGGGGGGTTGAGTATATGACCAGATCCGTACTTCCCCACCTACCGGTGCCTTAAAGCAGTCAAATACCAGCGAGCCCTGAGGAAAAGCCAAAAAGCCCACAATGGGTCAGGGTTAAGGTCAAAAGCAAGAACGGCTTGGAGTTGTGAACTGATTCAAGCTTTCTGGAGATCAAATTGGAACTTCGTCCAAAGGGCTATAAAAATGTGCATACCCTTTGACTCAGCAATACCTCTTCTAGGGCTGTATCCTAAAGAGATCACACAAGTGGGAAACGGACCAGTATATACGAAAATATTTATAGCAGCTCTTTTCGTGGTGGCAAAGAATTGGAAATCAAGGGGATGCTCATGAATTGGGGAATGGCTGAACAAGTTGTGGTATATGAATGTAATGGAATGCTAATATGCTATAAGAAATGGTGAGCAGGAAGATTTCAAAAGAACCTGGAAAGACTTATATGAACTGATGATGAGTAAGGGGAGCAGAATCAGGAGAACATTATACATGATTACAGACACGTGGTATCTCTGATGACTAACTTTGATAGACTTGGCTCTTCTCAGCAATGCAATGATCTAAGACAATTCTGAAAGACTCATGATGGAAAAAGCTATTCACATCCAGAGAAAGAATTAGGGAGTTTGAATGCGGATTGAAGCAAACTATTTGCTCTTTTTTGTTTGTTTTTGTTTCTGTTTTGTTTCTTCTTTCTTGTGGTTCATTCCATTGGTTATAGTTCTTCTTTACAACTTGACTATTGTGAAAATGTTTAGTGTGAAGGTGTATGTAGAGCCTATATCTGATTGCATGCTGTCTTGGGTGGGGAGGGGGAGAAAATTTGAAACTCAAAAAGTTGAGGAAGTGAATGTTGTAAACTAAAACTAATAATAAATCAATTTTTAGAAAAAGCAAGGACCACTAACAGGATCCTTAGCTCCCTTCAATAAACGATCCTGACTTTCTCTACCCTACCAGGCCCTCCTGGCCCCTCTCCCCAGAAGCAAAATAAAAATCATTTGCCTTGATCATTTTTACCCTTTGAATTTCCTCACAATAGCCTTGGGAAGGTATAGGGATCCATTTTAGAGATAAGGACACTGAGGTCCAAAGAGAGTGACTCAGCTGATACAGATTCAAACCCAGATCTTTTGACTCCAAGTGTAGTACCCTCCATAACACAATTGGCATCTAAATGACAAAGTAGAGAGAGTTATGGATCTGGAGACAGGAAGATCTGAGTTCGAATCTAGCCTTATATGCTTACTGGTGTAATCCTGGCCAAGTCACTTGCCTCTGCCTCACTTTCCTCAACTGTAACATGGGGACAACAACAGCACCTAAGTCCCAGGGTTGTTGTGAGAATCAAATGAGATAATATTTGCGAAGTACTGAAAAGGCAAGGCAACTAGCACATAGTAAACTCTTAATAAATACTTCTTTTCCCCTTCACGTGAAAGAGAAAGTTCCACCCGAAATCACTTCCTTTCCTCAAATACTCTTTGTTTTTATCCTTTTCAAAGCATCATCATAAGCATTACCTTATTTGTTCCCGAAAACAACCCTATGAGGGAGTCAGAGCATAATTATCCCCATTTTACCAATCAGGGAAACTGAGGCACTTAGCATAATGAGACTTGCCCAAGGTCACACGACAAGTTAGTGTCAGAGACAGGTTTTTTGATTCCAAGCCTGATATTTTCCTGCTTTATGCCTCCAGTTCGTATAAGAGTGTCCAGTAGCATAGCTTTGGGATGAGGCTTAAACTATGGAACAGATAAGGCTTAAACTATGGAGCAGCACCCACAGCCTCCCTCCCCTCTCATCCCTTAACCTACCACATTTTGGCCTGGCTGTACCATGGCAGCAGGCACCTCTACCTTCACCAAGACACATCGGTCAGAGAGATAGGCCTGGAAGGAGAGTATGACTTTTGCCTGTAGAGATTCTGTGGGAGACACAATACAATTCAGCTTGGCAAACATTTATGAATAACCTACTGAGTGCAGAGGGCTGTGGTAAAACACTATGTTGGGAATAGCAGCTCAGCTTTGGTCTGAGGAGTAAAGTGGGGATCAGGGACAAAGGATAACAGCGTGCAAAGAAGTATGCTTCCCCAGGGAGGGAGCAGGGCAGAGACTTGGAACACAGAGAGGGCTGTCTCACCATTCCTGGGCCAAGGTCGCAGTGTTGGTTCAGCATCTTCTCGGAACCCGTTCTCATCAGGATCCTCCTTCCTAGGCTCTAAAATGACTTTGTAAAGGCAGAGCCCCCGTGCCCTAGCACCCCACCCACCCCCAGCTCAGAGACAATGAGTAAGTTTTCTGGCCCCTTTCCCAGGTTTTCTGGAATTCCCTGTGCTGGGAAATAAAGCCTCTGGGCTGCATCCCAAGGGGTCCTACCTTCCTTAACTTCTGGGATCTGAGATGGAGGAGCCCAGGACAACTTGCCCAGGTAGGAGGCACCCTGAGCCAACAGCTGAGTTCCTGCCACCTCTAGAGAATTTAAGGGGAAATCGTTCTCCCCCAAACCTTCTCCACTCCTAGCCATGGGCCTGAGCCTTCCTTGGATGACCACACTCTTACTGGTTTTCTTCTGTCTTTACCACTCCCTTCCCCCCTTTCCACAGGACCTTTCCCTTCCCCCTATCTTTTCAATCATTTGGATCTCTTCCCCCTCAAATCTAGTGACATCCACAGATGGCAAGAACGAGTTATCCTCTGCCCCAGTCTTGGCCCCTCTTTCCTCCCACCAATATCTCTTCTTTTTCCCCGTACCTCCTTCCTGTCTCTCATCAAGGGCTGTCTCTCTCTTAGGTGCAATGTTGTCCCCCCAGCCTACCCTGCCCCCTAAAACATTTAGAATTTAGAGCTAGAAGAGACTTTAGAATAGCACCCTTAGATGACAGATGCCCAAGGTCACCCAAGAGAGGGAGTATAGTTCAAATAAGGACTATTTGCTCTGGAATCAGGGGACCTGAGTTCAAATCTCACCTCTGGGCAAGTCATTTAATCTCCCTGAGCCTATAAAATGGGAAGTGTGTATGTTGGGGGAGGGGGAGGGAATTTGAACTAGATGACTCTGAGTCCCTTTTAGCTCTAGCTCCATGAGTCTATGAGCCTAGATAGGAGAATGAAAGATTTGAATCCAGATCCTCTGACATCAATCCAGTCTTCATTCCACTGTGCCAAGCTGTGTCCCTACCAGCTTTTTCTCTCTTCACTCAGGTCCTTTTTACCTCTTACCCTAGACCCCATCCTACCCCCAGGACCTCGTCTACCCTCCACCTCTTTTCATATTTGATAAACCCTCTCTCCATCTTACCCCAGAGACCCACATCAGGGCAGGAGGTGCCTCCCCATACTGCCTCCCCCCCCACCCGCACCCCAGACACACAGACACACACAGACACACACACTCTCTCACCCTGCACTGTTAGGTGGAGGGTCACTCGAACACAAGGGACACAGTTACTTTCTTCTGTGCATCGAAGGACCACCTCTGTCTGTAGCTTTGTGGGCACCAGCACAGGGTCTTTGGGGGACTCGATTGTCTCTGGCAGGCAGAGCACATCATCTGAAGGAGGAGGCAAGTGACAGCCTTTGGAAATACGCACTCCATCCAGCACAGAACAGGGGTGAAGTGGGACAAGGGAAGGCATACTACTGTGCTTGCCCTCAATACTAGTACAAGGGTGGGTGCCCATAGAAGGAATTCCCCAGGAAGCCCCCGGGAACCAGCTCAGCCAGACCTAAGGGATTGTAGAGGTCTCCAAGGAACCAGTGGCAGGAAAATAAATTCCTTCTCCAGTCTTCTCTTGATACTCACCCCAAAGGTGACATGAAAGACCCTAGGGGAAGAAAGGGGGTTCACAGGTTGCATGTCTCCCCTTACTCAACTTTCCCATGCGCATCTCCGAGCTCCCATGAGCAGGGTTCAGTTTGTGTACTAGCCTTGAGGATACAGAGAGACAGCTAGGGCCTCCATGAGTCCCAAAACTTTTCCAGAGGTACCTGTTACTCAAATCTTAAGTTCTAAGTACAAAAATTTGAACCTGCTGAAGTCTTAGAATACCTGAGCAAGTAGCCTGGGGGGAAAGGGTGAGCAGAGCTAGCTGTTTGCTTCCCCCTTCCCTCTCCCCACTCTGCCCTTCCCCCTAGCCCAGCACCAGCCTTACCTAGCCAGACCTGAAAGGGCAGTTACACCGGAGATGGGCTGGTGATGGCTGATACTGCCAGAGCCCCAAGCCAGAATGTGCAGTCTCCCCTGACCATTCTCTAAACCCCCCAAGACCCCTACGGAACTCAAGGTTCCCAACCTACCTGAGAGCATCGAGCATCATCGTGAGACCCTGCCAACTTCTCCAAAGAGAAGACCCAGGGCCTGCTACCAAGAACCAAGGAGAAGAAGAGGAGGAGCCATGGAACAGGCATCTTCTAGTTGCCGATCAAAGCTGTCAGCCAGGGCTCAGGCCTGATGCTGCTCCCCCTTGGCGGGGGAGAAACTTTTTCTGCCCTCCCCACTCAAGTCTGTCGTGGTTAGCTGTTGCTCCTTTCCCCTTGGATGCCCAGCAATACCACAGTGGGGAATGGGAGCCCTCCCCTCCCACTCCTATCCTGGCTCTGGGGCCTCCTAGGGTGGGAGGGTTGGGAAGAGATTCCAGTCACTAGGCTCCTTGGATCACTCTTTTCAGTTTGATCTCTGAATCCAAAGTGCTTTCGATTCAGCTCTGAGCCCTGCTGTCCCCGCCTCCTGTTCCAGCCCCTGTCCTGTCCCTCCCACAAAACACTGGGCCCCATGCCCAATATGGATGACTGGGAAGCAGGCAACTCACTGGCTACTCCACACAAGGTATAATCCTCCCAATTCACACACACACACACACACACACCTAGCTAGGGAGTGGCTACTAACCAAAGGCAATATTGAGCAAGGCCACAGACCTCCCAGAGGAATCCTGTGGAAAGATGGGAAAGGGGAGGGCCATCCCAGAGGCCCTTCTCCAGGGACTTAGTAGTATGGAATTATTTCATGTCATAAAGTATGACATTCATCTTCCTGCTGCTGAAGTTAAGGTAACACCCAATCCCATTTCTCCTGGATCTTAAAGCCCTGCCCTCTTCATGTCTTCCCAGTCTGCCACCAATATAAGCCTAGAGCACTGATGGCATCAAGAGATTGTGGCACTGTTAATTCCTTCTGGGCCATGGTCACCCTAAGAGAACAATTGCCCCTTTCGGTCCTTTGCTCACCACACAAAAGGGAGGGCTGGAGTTACAAATCAAGGAGATGTGTCCCTCCACCAAGCCCAGGACACTGAGCCTTGCTTGGTAAATGTGTGTGATCTCATAAAATAACATAATTTGAGAGTCAGAAAGGACCTTGGGAGCTATCCAGTCCACTCGGTAAGGAATACTTACTATAAACCAGATTAATGATCACCTAGCCCTGAAACCCACCAAGAGGAGGGTAGCATCTCAGCCATTTCAGTGCAGACCTTTGTCTAGGGTAATGGAGTCCATAGTAACTCCTCTTCTAAGGTTAAGTTTAGTTGCTATATTTCTCTTTATATCTGACTCCCACCCACCCATTCTTGGGACCATTGGTGTACATTTGGGTTCCTTCATACTGATTTTTTAAAAAAAGTTTACTGATGCCTTTTTTTAATAGTCAACCCCTCACTTTATTGCCTGCAATGCCTTTTCTTTTAAAAACATTAAATAATTTGTTTGTATTATGAACTAAAAAAAGCAGCAATGGACACCAATACTTCCATATACAAAGGCCAGAAAATTGGAATAATATATGAAACTGTGAATCTATAATATACAGATTATTATTTAAAATATATTAGCAGTATATATTAAAATATTTTATCATATGTTACATTTAGTATATATTTTAAAATTTTTATTTTTAATTTCTAATTTCCCCCCCATGACTTTTTAAAAAAAATTATTTTTTTCCAACATACCCCCCCACACCAATTGAACTATCACTTTTAACAAAAAAAAGTCAAGTGAAATGAACAGACAGAGCAGTAATTCGTTTCCCCCCTCCTTTCCAAAAAGAAGGTGTGTTTCATTATCTTTTCTCCCAGAATATGGTCTTTATAATTAACTAATCAAAGTTTATATTTTATAATTAACTAACCAAAGTTCATATGCCCATATTGTCACTGATCTTTATTCATCATGTTTGCTTTGTGTAGCCCAGCCCATCCCAAGCCATAAAAAGTAGCATGGAACAGCTTCTCCTGCTCTACCCACTCCAGCCAAGTTCATTACCCAATCACTTTCTCTGGAGTCCTCCCTAGATCTTAGGGACAATGGGGGGGGGGGCGATGCAGAGGAAGGAGGCTAGCTGCACCACAGGCAAATATCATAGATCACCTATACCTAGATAAGAGACTGTGACAGGAACTCCGGGCTCACACATTTGCTCTTGTATTGACTTCTGATCAGTGAGGCACAACTGTTTCTATCACCCCCTCTTTGCTTCCTATCCCAGCTTCCCTACTTCATCTTAGGTTTCAGTTGTCTAACGTGGAGCAAAAGGTCTCTTCACTGTTATCCAACCAGGAAACTGGGGTGGGGGACGGGGACGCAAGGAATCCTAAAGACTACCTCTGGTCTCCAATCAAGACACTTTAACAGAAGTGAAAATTCATGTACAAGGGGTGAGAAACGGCCTGGCAAACAGTTGAGGCCTGGTCTGGGGGAGTCACTGAAGCAGCTCCTCGCCAGAGATGTTAGAATACCAAATCCTTTTGTGGGGGCGGGGAGGAGGGGCAGATGTTTTGAGTTCCCTATGCATCCTCAGAGCAGTTCCCTCTGACTTCTCTACACCCCACTCCCATGCACCCCCTCTGCTGGAGGCCAAGTCTGAGAGGGAGAAGGCTCCAGCTTGGTGATGGGGAGGAGATCCTTTTGGCCTCCCCTTAGCTTGCTTGTCTTCATATAATGCTGGGCTTCACAGTCCCCCTATGAGGGAGGAACAAAGGCACCTCTTCCAACTCATCCACTACCTGAGCTGGGCAGCTCAACCTGGGCTGCCTCCTGTTCCAGTCTTTGGCACAGCTCCAGACGGTTCCGAAAATAGTGCCGCCAATCTTTGCGTTCCGGGGGCCGGGGCCGGGGCCACAGCCCAAGCCAAAGCGGGGCTCTTCGAGAGTCCTCAGCTCCTAGGACCCTGAGCAGCTGGGGCAGGTCGCCAAGAAGACAGAAACGAGGAAGAGTGCGCAGAGGCTGGGGAATGTCGCCCTTGGCACAGAGCTTACTAAAGAAAGCCAGCAGTGGAGGTCGCGCCCCTCTCGCGGTGCCTGGGCCAGGCTGGAGGCAGCAGTTTAGAGCAGCTCCGAATAGGTCCTGGGGATCCTGGGCACCCCTGGGCCCGGCCCCGGCCTGCCAGCGGCGGTAGAGGTAGCTGCTGGTCCGACTCCAGAGCAGCAGCACCGTGCCCCGCTCCTGTGTCACGCGGGCTTGGGCCCCGCACAGCCAAGGAAGGGGCCCCAAACGGGCCACTCGCTCCCCCTCCCACAGGTCCAGGATCACATCACCGCTGCCTTCCAGGGCCACCCTCAAAAGCTCGGCCAGGGCGCCCACCAGACGGCGGTGCGCCTCGGAGTCTGCAGAGTAGAGTAGCAGTACGGGCCTGGGTCGATGGGGGCCTGTGAAGAGAGCAGGAACAAAGGATAGGGGCAGAATGAGGGAGAGGATTTGGAGATGAGGCACTCCATCCCTCCCTTCCTTTCTAACTCTGGCCTGAGTTAGGGCAGGGACCGCCCATAGCTGAGGACGAATAAGGGAGAGAAGAGTTAGGGCAGAGGTAGGTTTAGCAGTGGGATGGGGAAGGACTTGGGGAGTGGGTGGGGAGACATCTGTTCCCAAAGGGAACCCTGATGCAGGAAGGTCCATATCCCTAAGTCTCTTCCCTTTCTCATACACCTCCTACACTGTCCTGGCCATCTCACCTGTCAGTAGCCTCTGTAAGCCCTGGTAGTTCAAAGCCAGGATGGTCACCAGCAGGGCTGCCCCCATCAGCAGCCCCAGAGCCAGAAGCCCCAAGTGCCTGTGAGAGACTGAACCAGGCAAAGGTGAGGCCAGGATAGGGCTCCCCTATCTTATCCCCTTTGCCATTTCTGACCCTGAGACTTACCATTGGGACACAAAAGGCGCTTCTGAGCATACTGGACATCTGACCGCCACACCTGCCCAGTAAAGGGTCCACAATGAGAATGAAGGTAGGGTAGACAGGAGGGGGGTGGGTATGAGAAAGGTTCATTACCAGAACACAGCCCCCGAAGCTCTGTAAGGGGATGATGAGATCTGACTTCACTGGGCTGGAACCGTTAGGCTATGAGAACAAAGGATACAACGGTCATCCCCATACATGCAAATTTTTGCCATGTTCCTCCCCTCTTTGACAGTGGATAGAGCACACTTGGATTCAAGAAGAACTGAGTTCAAATCCTGCCTCAGACACTTACTAGCTGTAGGACCCTGGGCAAGTCAGTTAAGCTCTGCTTGCCTCAGTTTCCCCATCTGTAAAATGAAGAATGGCCTCTAAGGTTCCTTCCAGCTCTAAATCTATGATTCTATGCCCTTATGATCGGGAATTCTTTGCATCTCCTTTCCACCTACCCTCCTCATTCTTGAGGGGTGGAGTCCAGTCATACCTTCTCCATGAAGCAGTCCCTGATTGCCGCAGCTTGCATTCTCTGACCTCCCATAGCACTGGCAGGATGGTGCAGTGAGAAGTAGTAGGTCTGATGTCAGAGCACATCTATTCAAATCCTAGGGGTGCTACTTACTATGTGATTTTAGGCAAATCCCTTAATCTCTCTAGACCTGAGTTTTCTCAGCTACAGAATAAGGAGGTTGGATATGAAAAGAAACTAGAAGTGAAATGGGGGGGGGGCGGTAGGAGGTGGGATAATTGCAACAAATAGCACCAGGAAAAGTCTTCTTGACTGATTGATTCTACCTAAAATATGTATATCATATATAGTATATTGGTTTGACTATATATAGTATATTGATGCTATCTAAAATATATAGACAAATGTATAGTAATTGACACAAATATAGAACGCCAAAAGTCATTCCTCAGCAGATAACAGACCAAATGATAGCACTGAAGGGTTTCCAAAAGAATTGACAATTACAAATGACCATATGAAAACATGCCTCCAAATTGCCAATAGTAAGAGAAATGCAAATTACAACCACTCTGGTTTCATCACTTAGGCAGCTAGGAGCCCAAGACTGGGAGGCAGGAAGACCTGACTGTGTGTCTGCTAAGTGTCAGGAAGACATTTACTGTGCTACCCTAGCCAAGACATTTCACCTCTCTTTTCTTCGGTTTCTACATCTGTAAAATGGGGATAATAATAGCTCCTACCTCACAGGGTTGTTGTGAGGTCAAATAAGGTCACATCAGTAAAGTACTTTGTAAACCTCAAGGTGCTATTATTATCGTTGTGGCCACAGGTTCCCCACCCCCCCCCTATACCATTCAAATTAGCAAAGAGGATGAAAAATGGGAACAGTAAAAGTTCTGTAGGAGGTGGACCTATAGAAACCTACAGACCCCTTTCTCAGAACAATGTTTTTGGATACATAAAATAAAATACATAGGCTTGCAAAGGTAACAAATCATATTGAAATACAGTTATCAAAAGAATAATTTTAAAAGCCAAGTCCATAGGTCCCTGGTCAAGAACTCCTGCTCTAAAACTTAGGTAAGCAACCTCAAAAGGCATCTGGTCCAACCTCAATGTTCTGTAAGAAGATCTGTATACTGATTCACTCACTGCTTGTGGACATCAGTGGTTCAACTATTCTTAAAAACAATTTGGAATTACATGAGAAAATAACTATACTGTCCATATCTTTGACCCAGCAGTCCTGCTACTGGGCATATACCTAAAGGAAGTCAATATATATCAAAATATTTATAGCAGCACTCTTTGTGCCAGAGACAAAGAAATGGAGGCAAAGTGAGAACTCATCAACAGGGGAATAGCTAAAAAAAAACCCCAACAACCTTATGGTATATGAATATAAAGATGCCTGATTGTATAGTAGAAATTATGAACATGAGGGAATTCAGAGAAACATGGAAAGATTTGTATGAACTGATGCACTGTGAAATAGGCAGGCCCAAGAGAAATAGAGATAATGGCTAAATGAAAAGATTACTAAAAGGAAGCCAACTCCGAGTGATAGAAAAAAAAAACATAGAAGGTCCTGGAGGACAGATAACAAAATATACCTCCCTTGACTCAGCAGAGAACTGGAATACTACTAAAACAAAATACAGCATGTCACCCAAGATAGTCATTCTAAGATATATTTTCACTTAGCTGTTTCTCTTTGTTACAAGGGAGAGTTTGCCCTAGAGGGGTAATGAAATGAAATAACCATGGTATAAAAATCAAAGGTATACATAAAAAGGCATATATGTAAAAAAAAAGAGCTGCCCAAATGTATGGATCAGATTCTGCTCCTTGCTGAGGACTGACCAAAGTGAGTAGACACAACCTTCAGAGGGCAGAGGCGAGACTTCTAAGACACCATTCTCAAGCTTAATACATCCTAAAGATGTTCCACTGCCTTACAACATCTGGGTTACATTAGAGGGATGGTGATAAAAGATGGAGGTGGCTGTGGCCATGGAATAAAGCAGAGAGGATGTGTGTATATGTGCATGTAAATACAAAATGGGCCATGGATGAACAGTTGGCTAGACCAGTGATTGACCAAGTGAAGTGGTGGGAGAGGGTTGAGGGATTGGATCACTTGCCATTTGTCACAGTCTAGTAAGTTCACAGATGTGTCAGGAATTGAAAAGTTAGGAAATACTGTTCTAGACAAACTAACAGAAGTCAGAGTCCAAAATAGAGGTTTTTAACTCTTATGGTGCCACAAACCCCTTGGGTGTCTGGTGAAGCCTACAGGCATCCTTTTCAGAGTAATGTTTTAGATGCATAAAACAAAACACATAGGTTTGCAAAGATAATACATTATATTGAAATACGATTATCAAAATTAATTTTTAAGTTCATGGCTCTTGGATTAAGAGCCCCTGCTCCGAGATTTGATAAGAAACTTCAAAAGGCACCTGGTCTGGCCTTGCACCAAACAAGAATAGCTTCCCTAGCATCCCTAACAAATGGCCATTCAGTCTTTGCTTGAAAACCTTAATGGACAGGGAGGTCAGTCACCACCTTCCACTTTTGAATGCTCTGATTATTTGAGATAAAACCAGCCTTTCTACAGCTTTCCCTCATGGCTTCTGGTTCTGCTCTTTGGTGCCAGACAGAACAAGACTCTTCCCTCTTTCACATAATAACCCTTCAAATGCTTGACAACCACATCTCTTTCTAAGTCTTCTCTTGATAAAGGGCAGAAGGATAACTAGACAAAGTATAAAGGTAAACAAAGGTACTGCAGTGAAGAGCTTCATGGTTTCTCCCTAATATTAACATCCCCCACCCACTCACTCACACCCCTTGTGCTAGTCGCTAGTTCTCAAGGGGTGAAGGAAATGCTGGAACCTGGGAGAGTCAGGGGAAACAAAGGTTCTGGCTACTGGAGGAGATGGCAGAGACTGGTCTAGGCTTCAGGGGCTGTACCTGGCTGACAGTGTAAATAGGCAGCTGTGGGTTGTAATGTTCCATCCCTGGGAGGCACCAAGCAGCACTGAAAGCAGCTGGGTTCCTTGAGTGGAAGTGCAGGACTAGTTGTTGGTACTGGACATTCATGCTTACGTTCCAGGAGGAGGCTGTAAAGGGGTGAGTTACAGAGTTACACAGAGGGTGAGTTTTACACCAGTCGTTAGGATGGGGTTGGGGGTGAGAAGCAAAGGTGTAACTAGAGGATTGGTACACTCACAGCTGAGTGAAGGTTAAATGGGGGGTGGGGTGGAGATGAGGGAAGATCACAAGCTCACCATTCCTATGGGGGCATTCAACATGGGTACTATTCCCAAGAGAGAACTAGGGAAGAAAGGAAAAGAAAATCACCAGGATGGAGGTGGAAGGAGGAAAGAGACATATTTCTCCTTTCATGTGACCTTGCCATCCCCTGCTTAACCAAAGCACCAACTCTCCTTTTTCCCAGAAATTTCTGCTGCTAGTCATACCTTGAAGCAAAAATGTGGGTGCAAATCAACCTTTTCCAAAACGTACCACTGTTGGGAGAGAAAGGAGTCAGATGGGAGAAGTTCTAACCCCCACTCACTCCAGGGTCATGAGATGCTGTTCATCTCATGCTGTGGGGCTACGTTATAATATATTGAAAGCTCCTTAATGTTAGTGATGAAAAAAATCTGCTCTCTCCTTCTCTCCCTTCCCCTCTCCCTCCCATTCTCTCCTTTCTCCCTTTACCCCCACCCCATCTCTCTCTCTCTCTCTCTGCTTCAGTCTGTCCCCTTCTTCCCCCCATCCCACTTCTCCCTTACCCCCTCTGACTCAGAGACTGTAGCATTGGGAAGGTCTTCACAGGGACTGTGCCAGCTCTGTTTCTGGCACAGGGAGGCCTTGAGCTTCACTGGGCAGCGCAGGGTTAGGGTCATGGCCATCTGGTCCTGGTAGCTGTGGTCAGTGAACTTCACTGATCTCCAGAAGTCCATGCTGTCTGTGGGCAAAAGGTCTCCTTGTGAGTTGTTTGCTCACCCTCAGGCCCATCTCTGTTTCATCCTACCAACTCCCTGATCTCCTTGCCTCCACCCCAGATCCAAGATCATTTCTCTGTTTTGGTGCTAGTGTGATGGATAAAGCAGATTGGGCCATCCCAATGTCTTTCATAACTGATCCAACCCTAGAGCTAATGGCTCCCTGACATGTATCCTCTGCTCCCCACAGTCCAGTCTGCCCCTTGTCTTCTCCTTCCTCCACTGCCACACTCAGACCATATTCCCAGCTCAGTGAATTTATCATTGCTGTCCTTTCTCCACTAACTATTCAATACTATCCACACTTCAAAGCCTAGCTCAAATCCCTCTGTTCCCACAAAGCAGTCCTGGATGGAGCCAGCCCACCTGGTTTTCTTCCTTCTTTAAAATCTTAGAACATTTACAGTTTGTACCATACAATTGGTCTCTTCCTTATTTACTATCTTGTACTGTGTGCCATTTCATAACACTCATTGAACAAATATTTATTGAGTAGATGGCACTATATAGCCTGTCTCCCCATCTAGGCTACAAGGAGGGAGAAACAAGTATGGCCTCCAAGGTGATGTTTATCGACTGACTTATTAGAGCATCAAGAGACAAGTGCCACTGCCATCTTCTTTCCTGTTCCTAAGGTGCAAAAACAATGACACCTCCACCCACCCACCCCAACCCCCAAGTCCCTGTGATAATGTCATTTGGAGGGAGTTCATCCTTTGAGTGAAAGACTGGGGTGAGGTTTGTGTGGGCCACTCACAGACTTCAGGTTGGTCTTTCAAGGGGCACCGCTTCCTCCGAACACTATCCTGGTGCAGGTATGCTGCCTGACGGAATGAAGTGGGGTGGTGTTGGATGCTTGGAGAGGCACACTTCTTTATACCACCTTGACCCCAAATCCACATTCATCTATTCCCATTAGAATCCAATTCTCTGGGGCCAGAGATAAAGAACTAGAGTATGCACTCAACATCTAAGAAGGGGACCCACACAAATCAAGAGAACCCAACTCCTTGAAGGAGAGGAAAGATCAGTAGGCGGGGAGGCAAAATAAAATCTGAGTAATGATAATAGCTGACATCGAATTTCCTTTTTTCCACCAAGAACTGTGTCACATCTGGGTTGGTTACCACCCTCACCATTTGGGCTCCATCTCCCCACCCCCAGTCTCATTTCAGCAATACCTCTTGAGGCATTCATTGTCTTCATGTTGCCCCCACCTCCCTGACCAAGGCCACCTAATGTAGTGCTCAGCAGAACCTCCGGCCTGCAGTCCTGCTACTCTCCCTTTGCATTCAGTGTATTTACCCATCAGCCACCTGTTACATCATGTCCTGCCCCATCCTGACATGTTCCATAGCTTCAGGATCTTGTTCTCTCCTTTTCCATCTCATTTTATCAGCTAATCATGTGAAGTTGGGAGGAGGGGAATGGTCACTTGAAATCAAGATCATCCCTTCAAATGACCCCAGTGGAGACTAGGTCAGTTCCAGTTCTCAACTCCTAGGACAACTTAATAAATGATCATTGACTATTGACTATTGAGTCAACATTCTGAAGCAAAACTGGCACCCAGATCAGTCCTAGATTGGGTGCAAGAGACAAAGTGGTATGGTGAATCAGAAATATTGGAGTTCAGGTAACCCCCTCAGACACTAGCTGTGTGACCCTAGGCCAGTCACAACCTCTTTAAGCCTCCGTAAATTGGGGACAATAATATAACCTACTACAACAGGGTTATGACGATCAAAGGAGAAAGTATACACAGCACTTTGGAAACCTGAAAATGCAATATAGATATTAGCTTCTCATCCTAGACTGGCCATCCCCGGCAGGCCCTTCCTCAACCTCCCATGGATGGGTGAGAAGTAAGTCTCCAGACATAGAGACGATGAGGGCCAGGAATAGTCAATAATCCACTGGGCACTATGGAGAATTAAAAGTACACGTATGCCCCTGTCAAAGTCTCAGCAACACCACCTCTCACCTCTATGCAAAGACAGGGCAGCAGAAACTCATAGGGCAGCTGGACCGTGTGACCTCCAGACACAGTCTCCTGTAGGAGAAGCAGAAAGGGGAGGAAAGGAGGATGCCTGAGGAAGGGCAGGTGCATTCTGGATGGGCATCCCCCAGCCAGTGGGGAGGATCTGGAAGCTTAGGGGTTGAGGCAGAGGGAAGTAGGACCTAGGCTTGAAAATTCCCCATGACAGTTGGTTACATAGATCTAATTTTGTTGCACTGCTAAATACTCTTTCTTTTTCCTCTGAAAAAATTGCTGTCCTTGGGGAGGGTCTGTATTTTAATAGTTTAATAGTCTGTAGTTTAATAGCATTTTGCTGTCTGGGTGCCTGACAATTATGTTGTGGGGAAAGGACTAGAGGTTATGTAAGAAGAGACTACGGCTGGATTGTCCTACCCCCAGGGCTGCTCACAGGAGGCAGACTGACTTCCCTGATGGAAACAGCCAGAACCAGGAGGTTGGATGCCAGGATTACCAGGCTAGCACATATATGATACGTCCATGATCCTGTGAGGTCCTCATAACCACTGCCTGGTCTCAGAGGTGACAGCTGCGAGCTATTGGGGGATGAAACTCATTGGAGCACTGGGAGATAGGCTAACTCCTAGAAGAATTCACCTGGAGAGCATAGGGTGCCAGACATATGGCAGTTTGGAAGAAGACTGGACAAGGAAGTCAGAAGGCCTGAGTTCTAGTACCATCTAGTGACACTAACTCACTGAGTGACCATGATTAACCTCCTTGGGCCTTAGTTATGCTTATCTAAAAATGGGATTAATAATTCCCATTCTACTGGTAATGAAGAATGATGCCCATTTCCTGACAGATAAGTAATGGACTTAATATGCAGAACAAGACACACATTTCTGGACATGACCAATGAAAGAATTTGTTTTGTTTGACCATCCTTATTTATTATATGGGGTTTGGTCTTCCTTTTTTGGTGGGGAGGGGAAATGGGAAGGAGAAAAAAATAGTTGCTTGATAATTGAAAAAAAATTAATTAAAAAAACAAAACAAACAAAATTATCCCTGTCCTACTAATTTCACTAGGGTCCTATGAAGATCAAAGGTTAATAATATGTATGAAAGGGCTTTGAAAAACCTAAAGCACTACGCAACTATAGGCCGATGTTATAAAGAATTTCTCCAGTCTTTTTCACCTCAAAACCTTGGCTGGAATTTCAGCCTCATTGCCTGTCACAGTTCCAGACTCAGCAACATTTCAAAGATCGGGTGTCATGCTGTTAACCCTTGCTTGGCCAGAGTCATAAAGTCACCAGAAATGCCCCCCCTTAAAAATATGCCCTCCATAAACTTTATAAAGTCATTACTAGGGCCAACATTGATGGGTTTAATTATAGAGAAAAATTTTTAAATATTTGAACAATGGGAGCAAAAAGCCTAAGATAAAAAGAAAAAATAAGAGAAAAAACAAAAACATTTATGAACACTATATTGGGCACATCTTGACTTCCAAAACATACAGAGAATTGATAAAAGGGCAGCAAAGAATAGCAGACGGGGTCAGCCTAGGGTCAGGAAGACCTGGGTTCAGGTCCTGCCTCAGCATCTGGATGGTACATAGGTGACCATAAGGAAATCATTTAGGCTCACAGTGCCCCAGGCAAGTCCCTAGGTAACTTAGATATGAGATAGAGCTCTGAATCAGGGGGAGGTCTTTCCATTCCAAGAGAACCCCACACTAATGAAATCACAGATCTGGATCTCCAGCTCCCCCACAAAAAAGGAGGTAAACGGTAAAAACACACCAAGTTATTAATAGTTAAAAAAGATGGAGAGACTATTCATAAAAACCAGTAATAGAACTGGAGAACAGATAACGAAATTTTCCCCTCTTCTCATGGCAGAGCATAGGGGAAAGAAGAGTATATACATTGTCAGATACAGTCATTACATCTATGGTGTATATATATATATGTATGTATACACACATATACACACACATGTGTGTGTGCATGTGTGTGTGCATATATACATACACATGCAGAGAAAGAGAGAGAGTTACAAGAAAGGTTGGATATGTCCAATGATTTTCAGAAATCATTGTGCTGTATAGACAAAAGGCATCCCAAAATGCTTTTTTAAATAAAAGTTCTGAAAGGGAAAAGTAGGCAATTTATGGAAAAAGAAAGCAAAAAGTAAATAAACATGAGGAAACATCTGATCTCACTAATAATTTTTGGGGGGAAGCAATCAGAATTTAAGTGACTTGTCCAGAGTCACACAGCTAGTAAGTGTCTGAGGCCAGACTTGAACTCTGGTCCTCCTGACTCCAGAACCAGTACTCTATCTACTGCAGCACCTAGCTGCTCCCAAGAATTAAAATAATTAAAAGAGATGAGAAGGAAAACTACAAAGTACCTCCACACATGCATTAAATTATCACCATTAAATTTTAAAAGAGAGAGAAAACCAGTGGTGCAGGCATACTCTCCAGGGCTAAGCAGATAGCATTTCTGGAAAGCAAACTGGCCCAGTGTGACAAAATTGGTGATGCCCTTTGACTTGGTGATCCATCCCACAGTTGGGACTACATACCAAGAAAAAAAACTGAAGTGAAGAAAGGTCTCTATGTACAAAGATTTTTACAGCAGCACTAGTTAGAACAGTGAGACTCAGGGCAGGAAGAGATGTGAGTTATTGAAAAGTTGCTCCCTGGATTTGGAATCCAGGGGCTTCTATCTCTACTGCAAGCACCCGTGTGACCAACCTGGGCCCAAGGTAAAATGAGATGGATGGACTATATGGCCTCTGAAGTCATTCTAAGCTTGAAATCCCACTTATGTATATATGTATGTATATGTATGTAGGTACATATAGGATAAGTTACAGATGAGATGGAGATCTGCATTTACACGTTATTTAAAAATTGGAAACTTCACAAAAAGCACAACTTTTTTTAAAGCTGAGGTTCATTGGAGCTGATAAGCACCTCTTTTTTTCCCATGCTTTTAAAATTCTGAATTCAACACAAAAAAACACCCCAAGATAATTTCTATTACAAAGTAGAACACAAAAAAGTATAGGAAACTATAAACATCTATTTCATACTCCTTGTTTTAAAAAAAAAAGACAACATAACTTTCAAAATTATCTTGTTTGTCTGTTTCCTTCCATTCATTCTCTTCTGTGCATTCAAAAAAAAGTTTCAATATTCTTTATTTTTCAACATCACCAATGCCACCTCCTCTCCCCTCTTCCACATACCATTTCTATTAAAAACAAAAGGAAAAAAAAAACCCACCCTGTAACAAATTAGCATAGGTAAAACAAATCCCTTCGTGGCCATGGCCATGTTCCTTCTGAACCCTAAGGTCATACTTTCTCTGTCAGGGAGGGGACTCACAGGAGAAGTTTCTCCTGGAAATGCATCTACACAAATTCTCAGCAGGTTCAGCCTATCATATTTTATGCAATGACTTTCATGACATAAGGGAACAGAGAGAGACTGTCTGGGAAAGGGCAGGAGAGGGTAGACATAATAAATAATAAATAGCCCTTGAAGAACAGATATGAGAAAATGAAGAAAGATGGGATTTTGCTTAAGGCCTTGTGAGACCCTGCCATAAAGACATTATTCTCTCCTGGAAGACACTGGAGTAGTAAAAAAAGCACTTGGCCTTGGAGTCAGAAGACCTGGGCTCAGATTCCAGTCCCTCCACTGTGGGCAGCCAATATAATTCAAATCACCTAAGCTCTCTAGATCGCAGTTCCCTCATCTATAAAATGGACATAATCTATACTTGCACTATATACATCATTTGGTTATTACAAAGAAAGCACTTTTAAAACTCTAAATTGCTACATAAAAGTGAGTTCTTTGTAGGGTTATTTTCTTCTCCCTTCCCTGAGAATGCCCTCCAGGTATCCTCAGGCCCTATGGTCTGTCTGGCCAAGGGACTGCATTTTTTTTTTACCTGTTTGTGGAAGGGACTGCTCAGTTCCTCACACTCAAATACCCACTGGTGGCACAGCCTCACGCTGATGTCAGGGCCCGGTAGGGCTGTGACCCCAATAGCCCTCTCTCTCAGCAGCAGCACAAAGGAGAACTCAGGCCCTGGAGGAAGCAGATGGAGCAGCCCTGACCCTCAGCTCATAATAGGCCCAGGCAGGCTGGATCACTGAGGCATGGGCACTCTCTGGGAGTCTACTCCCAGCCCAGCCCACCTCTCCAGAAAGCATACCCTCATGCTCACCTCTGCGCCTTTGGGAACCAGGCAGCTGTAGAGTCCCATCCACTGTCTCTGGAGGGCTGAGCTGGGTCCTTTTTAAGCGTAGCCCAGAGCTGGGCCTAGCTGGGAAGGAGACAGCAACATGGTGGGCCTGTCTAGCCAGGCAGCAGTCACATAGCAACTTCCACTGAGGACAAAAGACAAGACAATCTTCTATGTGTGTTGTCTGCACCAGTAGAAGGTGAACTTCTTGAGGGCACAGACCATGTTTTTGTCTTTCTTCCTATCTCCATCACATTTTACCCCATAGGCACTTTACATACACATTTATTGATGATCGTTATGAGCCATAAAGCACAATAGCCTTGAACTAGACATCACAGATCCGACCCACCCTTCCTGTTGAATACCTCTGGGGCCACAGGTAAGTCACTCAAGGCCTGTTTTCCTATCTGTTAAATGAGAAAAATAATCCATGTCATCCTTCCCTTCCCACATCTTCCACCTAAACAGTAAGAGGATAGGATGTGTCAATAAAAGCAAGAACGCTTTGGGAATAAAAACATTAGAGAGATCAGGGCACAGATAAGCTGCAGAGTAAAGGGGGCGAGAGAATGGTGGAAGAGACAGGGTACCTGGGCAGCGGTTGGCATCCTGAGCCTCATGCAGAGCAGGAATTTGTGGGACTTGTGAGATTTCCTCACTAGAAAGTGAAGCCAGGGTTTTTGAAGACCTGAGGATGGGGTAGGAGAAAAGCATCACTGGGGATATATAGCCCCTTCAGTGGTCATAGGACAGAATTAGAGCTAAAGGGAACTTCAGAGACCAGGTAATCTAACCTCCTCATTTTACAGATGAAGAAACTGAGGCCAGAAGAGATTTTTGATTTGCCCAAGATAACATAGCTAATAAATATCTGAGTCAGGATTTAGACCCAGGTCCCCCTGACTCCAAATGTGAAATTCTAGCCTCTACCCCTACTCTGCCTCCTTTTTCTAATGAAGCATACTGGATATTAGAAATCGTTGGGCCAGCTAGGTGGCACAATGAGTAGAGCACCAGCTCTGGAGTCAGGAGGACCTGAGCTCAAATTTGATCTCAGACACTTGACACACTTACTAGCTGTGTGACCTTGGGCAAGTCACTTAACCCCGATTGCCTTGCCTTCCCCCTGCAAAAAAAAAAAAAGAAATTGTCATTTGGAGATACAGCATGGTGAAATGGATGTAATCCTGGCGTTGCAGACAGGAAGACTTGGTCTGGCATCCCATCTCACAGACATGATCTTGGGCAAGTCATGTATCCTCCTCTCTCAGCCCTCACAGGTTGTAGTGAGGAGCAAATAAGATACTGTACATAAAGCACTTTGTCAACTTAAAAGTGCTCAATAAAAGTTGTGAACTTTAAAAATCCAGGAGAAAGATGGGGCTACTATGGGAGGGCAGACTAAAAAGACTGAACCTCCTTGTAGATCATCTTAGCATTTTACACTTCAGACCAATCCAAGTCAGTAGTCTGGTTAGACAGGGCCTCTTGCCCCAGAATGGGCAGGGAGGTGGGACATGTGGGTAGAAATAACCAGAATGACAGATAAGTTCAGTAAATACCACTCCCAACTTCAAAAGTTTCCACCAACCCACATGGTTACTCTTTCCTGGCCTACTCATTACAGATACATCAAGAAAAGGCTCCAGCTCTCTAGACCTACCTTGAGAAAATATCCCACAGACTCTAACTTTCCTGGGCCATTCAGAGCCAGCCTGAAATGTTCTCTGCAGGCCTGGGTGTCTGAGATTAAGCATGTTTTTTTCATCCTACGTAACTGAAACCAACATCAAGATGGTGGATGGAATGGGATGACAGCCAAATGACCAGGGCATACGAATCCTCAAAACCTTGGTCCACTAAGTCAGGGTGACCACTGCTGGCTGTTTCCCTGCCCCCAAGCCTGGAATTCTCTCCTTCTTCATCTTTACCTCTGACTTCTTTCAAGACCCTGCTAAAATTCTACCTTCTTCAAAAAGCTTTTCTTGATCTCTGGTGATTATCTCAACTTACCCTGTGTATATCTTGTTTGTACATAATTGTTTGCATGTTGTCTCCCTCTTTAGACTGAGATTCTTATTCTTGAGAGTAGGAGCTGTCTTTTGCCTCTTTTTGCATCCCTAGCACTTAGTCTAGTGCCTGGCACATAGTAGGTACTTCATAAATGTTCGTTGACTGACCTAGGTTCTGTCTCTGTGCCTTTTGATCTTAGACCTAACATAGTCTATAAAACTTCAAAAGGTATAGAAAGGTTCCCAAATCCCAGTGTATTAAAACTAAGTTGGAGAGCACCACTTAAAGATTGCAGGAGGTAAACTGAGGCTAAATAAAAGGAGGTTCTGCGTTACACAGAGAACTCAGGAAAGGCAAATTCATGACTCAAAGAATCGCTAAAGACTGAAAATGTAAAAAATTTCAAATAAGATTTGAAAGATACAGAGGATCATTTTGGCATATCCTTAATCTGTTTAGAGTTCACAAAGGGAAAGCAAACACATTCTTCTGCAGGTAACACAGTAGAAAGAGTAATAAACTGGGAAATGGGAGATGTAAGTATCACAAGTCCTGGGTCAACCACTAATTAGCCATGTGACCTTGAACTGAGATTTTCCCTCTCCAGGCTTTGAGTTTCCTCATCTATAAAAGGAAGGCATTGAGCTAGATGATCTCTGAAGTTCCTTCCAGCTCTAAAATCCTATGATTTCATGATCTTACAGGATCTTTGGATTCCTATAAGAGACAAAGTAGGACTCAAAGGATCCTAGGTTTGAACTAAGATCCCACATATTAATCCCCCATTACTAACATTATTTCTCAAGATATCTCTCTTCCCTTCCCATGTGCCCACTCACTAAAGGTGAATGGATTATCTAATAGCTTTAGTCTTACTCCAGTTTATCCAGTGGCAACTGACTGGTCCCAAAGGGCAATCCTTCTATCCTAGGGATCTGTTCTCCATACCTGGCATGTTCAAAACAAGTTGGATGTGGAAGCAGAGTGGGCATCGCCACACCAGAGTGCACTGTGACCTTTTGGACAAGACCCCATTCTGGTGAAGCTCAAGAGCAGGACTTTCTGCAAGGGATTAGGAAGGGGGACAAACGTTGGGGACTCAGGTACATTTACTTCTCTATACGGACAGGAGAAACTAGTTCAGGCTCAAGAGTAGGGAGCACTGGAGACTATAAAGACTTGAAACAAGTATTTTTTTTTACAAAAGAGAAAACAGACTCACCGATAAAATTGTCATCCTGCCAGGATTGGGGGCCCAGGGATCAGGGTGGAAAGGAAGGAAAAGAGGCATTAATATAAAGGCTCTCAGAGAAACACTAGCCCAGGATCTTTGTCCCAAATTGCCCAGTGGAAAAGTCATTGGCTACCATCCCACCCACTTAGGTCATCTGCTGGTTCCACCCTGAATGTGCCAGAAACCCACCACCAGCACCTTGAAGTTGTGGTCCAAGCAGAGACTTTGGGGGCAGGAAAGGGGGAAAAAGCGGAAGCAGAGAATGAAGTTGAAGAAAATCTTTGCCAGACGGAGGGCAGGTGGAGAAGGAGGGGCAAGGGTTGTCCCCAGTGCTTCATGTCCTTACCATGTGGGAAGACTGAAAACAACAGGGCCCCCACCAGTTCACATGAGAGGACCTGCTCCCAGCAGAGCCAGAGAGGCTGATGAGAAGAAGCAAGGTGGAAACAAGGAGGGGAGCCCCTGGCAGCAGGCTCCCCATGAGCCTCGGAGAGATCAGCGCACTGGGAACATGGCTGCATTGCTGGAGATGTGCTGCCAGGTGTCCCTCTTCGGTACAGGACGCTCCAGCCCGAGCCTGTCCCTGTGCCTGCCCTGAAGCTCCTCCTCAGCTGCTCACCAGCCGGCCAAACCACATTCCTTTTCTTCCGAGCTAGGGCTTGTTCTGAAAAGAAGTTCTGCTCCCAGTTCCAGAAGAGCCAAAGGCCTCCAGACGCTGATTTGCCCTCGAGGGTGGAGCAGGTAGGTGGATGACAGGGTCCAAGTTTAAGGAAAAGGTTGGGCTTCGCCCACAGACAGGGAGGAGTGTCTGCCAAGGGTGGCTCTCTGACCTCTCCCGCCCCTCACCTTCACCTGGAGCCCTGATTTTTTCACCTGTCTGTCTTGCAGCCCTAAATCTCTGAAGTGAAAGATCTCGAGGTACGAACACAGCACTAAGATCTTTCCACTCTAATTCTGGGGAGGTCCTTGCCCTCTCGTCTCTCAATCCAGCCCAACAAGAACTAATTTCCTTTCTCCTGTTATCCTATGGATCTCTTTTTGGTCTGGGTACTCTGGAGAAAAGTCAGAGGGACCCAGAACCTCAAGGCCCCATTTCTCCAGGCAGCTGAGTTCAGGCAGTTCCAAAATTTGCCCCTGAGCCCTGGAGATAGGGGAGGGGCCCATGTACGATACTGACCTGGTTTCCTGCGGTTTCCTGTGCTGGAAAAAAAAGGTGGGGGAGGGGGCTGACAAAGTTCCATCATTTGTGGGGACCCTACCATCCCACAGTTTCCGCCTTCTCGTGCCCCATTCAAACAGCCTCAGGCCCCACCTTTCAAATAAACATCTATCCAAAGAAGTTTGGAAGACATCTACTGAGCTGTTATTTTGTGAGTGCCAGGAGCCTGCCAAGGCAGTTGAGAGAACAAAGATACCTGGGGGGCAGGATGGTGCAAGATCATCTGATTTGGACTCAGGACATGGGTTGGAATCTTATTTCTGCTACTGTCTAGCAAATGACCTTGGGCATGTAATTTTCCTGCTCTGAGACTCACCTTCATCTGTAAAATCAGGAGACTTGGATTTGGTGATCTCTAAGCTCCTTCTGGGTTCTAAGGTCTAGCATCTCTTGTCTTGTGGCTTCACACCTCAACCTCCGAGACCATCAGTACTGTGATAAATGCTTAATAAATGAAGGAAGGAAGGAAGGAAGGAAGGAAGGAAGGAAGGAAGGCAGGCAGGCTATTCTGAACCAGGGGTATGCCCCTACCTCCTGAAGTTGGGAAAACAGACAGGAAAGTGATGTTAGAGGTCTTGTAACCTAGATTTGACTGCTTACCATAAATGGAAGGAGTGCAGACAGAAAAGGGGTGGATAGCTGGATGGAGCGTAGGAAACAATGACTTTTATGAGATGGCAGGGATTGTTGGCAGGTGTCAGTAAGGGGGAGGGGAATAGAAGGGAATAAGCATTTACTCGTCACCTAATACGTGCCAGACCATATGCTAAGCACTTTTTTGGATTCTCACAACCCTGGGAGGTGGTTGCCGCTATTATCACCATCTTACAGTTGAGAAAATTGAGACAAACAGGGGTTAAGTGACTTGCCCAGGGTCACGTAGCTACTAAGTGTCTGAGGCAGGATTTGAACTCTGGTCTTCCTGACTCTAGGCCGGGTGCTCTATTCACTGCATCAACCAGCTATTTACAGTCAGAAGAATGCTAATAAGGGTAAATAAAGGATGCTTTCTGCCTGGGAGAAAGGCTTTCTCCACAAGAACATGGGAGTGAGCTGGTTAACCTTTCAAAGACAGTACCTCTCATCTGTTAGCTTGTATCATAATCAAATGGCCCAGATTTCATACTCTAACCTGTTCCTAACCCATGTATGCTCTGGCCCAGAAATAAGAGGGCCCTGGGCCTCTTCAGTTATACCAGCTCCCAAGGTACCAACTCTATGAGCACCTGCTGCTTTAATGAGATCCAACAGAGGAATGTGAAGGGGTAAGTTTGCCTAGTGCATATCTGTTTAACACTGCTCCAGTTAGTCTAATTGGTGCCTTTACTTTTGTTCTTCTGGAAGACAACCAAGTCCTAGGAAACTCGAGGAAAGAAGCCTCAACAGGGAGACCCAGTCTTATCTTGTAGTCATCTCCATTGGTTGGGCCTTGATCCTTTTGCTGAAAGGATGAATCAACTAGCTTCCTTGGTTAGGGTGACAGAAGTAATCTGAGTTTCTCCGCCATTACGCTATTGAATATATTCAATGATGCTTCATCATTGATTTGGTTAATAGGGAGTAACACCTGTTATAAAGGAGGCTTCTATTCAGTGAAGGTAATTAGGAAATAATTGATGTAGAAAATATTCTAGCAATAAAGCATTTCTAAAGTAATGTCATTGAGGTAGATGACAATTCATTTAATTCTTATTCCTTCCCAAACAACTGGAATGCTCAAATACCTAGTTTCTTTCCCCAAGTACAACTGATGTTCATAAGGATTTGATACATGAACCTAAATTCAAAAAAGGAATTATGCTTCTCATGTCATAGCTAGTACTGTGTATTTTAACTCCATTTTAATTTGTAAAAATTTGGCAATCTACATATGATTACGCATACCTATTTATAAAAAGTAACCCCCTACAATTCCCTCCCCTTCCCTTTCATGTGGATAACCACCCTTCTTCAAGGCCTGGGCAAGCTCCTCTGGCTGAGACTTCCTGTTGATGCCACCCCTCAATAACTTCACCTTTCTCTAGTTCTTGCCTGAACAGTCTGGACAGCTCAATGAATGTTGTCAACCAATTGTGACTGCTAAACTCATTGTGAGAAAAGGCTACGCCACTTAAACTGTGTCCTACTGACCAGCATAGCACAGTACTGAGGACAAAGTAGATGCTCCCCAAATGCTGACTGATTAACCAAAATATTCAATGAAAAATATTTCAAACCTCAAATGAGATAGTGCATGAAAAGCACTTGGCAAACCCTTTAGCACTAAAATAAATGTGAGCTAGTATTTCTCCAATATTCTGAATGGAAATCTCCTGTATTTCAAATGTCAAGAGATAAAAACCCCTGTACCCATGGAGAAGTCCACTGCACGTGTGTGGCTGAAGACCAGGAGCCAGGTTTCCCCACTTCCAGTTTCCTACTATACACCACACTGACTTACTTTTCAAGATCTCACTCATTTCTTTTTTTTTCATTTTATTCAGAACTTAAGCTCCAAATAAAATAGGCATTTCCATATACAGGGTAGGGCAGAAAAGAATACTGTACATACAATGGCAGATCTCTATTATGTACAAGTTGCTATTCTTTGTTTCACCCACTGATAAGAACAATTTTGGGAATGTGTACTTCATGTTACTCCGAATCTCATCAAATACAAAGCACAGATGGTCAGGGCACAGTTGAATTTTATTGAGTTCCTTTTTGAGTCATGATTCTTGGCATCAGAAACCACAATCCTTCCTAGAAAGGATGGAACCTGATTTATTACTAGCTTCTGCTTGGTCTCTTCTTGTCTTCATGGCTGCAGGAAAAGAGTGGAAGGGATGGAAGGAAGAAGTAAAAGATGATAAATAGGAGATGAAGAGGATAATCCATCCCTATGGGGAATCCTGAAGGCCCAAAACCTCACTAGCTCAAGCCACAGAAAAAGACCATCCAATTCTGGCCAAAGGGAGCCTCATCCAACTCCAAGGGCCCCCTATCAACACAGTCTTTCAAACACGCAGGTGAGGGAGGTAGGAAGTGGAGTCCAGAATCACAGCCTTGTGTACACCTGCTGCCAATCTTATTAGGCCAGAGGCTTGAAGAATATTTCAGGACTAGTCCCTCTACCCTCTTACTCTTCTCAATTTGAAACCCAGCCTCCCCTCCCCACTCCCCCAACCCCATACCTATCCCTAATTACAGCCCACAGTCCATGTGTCAAGCTTCATTTACGTTTCTTCTCCTGTGTACTGGTGAACCAAGAGTCCAATAGTTTCTTACTATAGTAGAGCTGCCAGGCATGAACCTGGACGGCCACTACCAGCACCAGGTACATGACGGAGACAGCAGAGATACCAAAGATGACACGATATGCCTTGCCGTGGAGGTACAGCTGCTGTGCAGCAGGAAACATCTCCATGGTGCCATAGATGAGAGGGGCAATGGAAAACAGCCCCGTGCTGATCATGGAGAGCACCAAATAGCTTATGTTGTTTCGGGGGAATGACAGCAGGCCAAAGCCAGAGGGCACAATGCTCAGCAGGTAAGGATATTCCCACTGGTAGGGCATGGCAACTTGATCATAGGACAGGAGCTTCAGATGCCCCACACACATCTGGGCTGCTAACAGGAGCCAAAGACCTATATGAATGTAGATTAGTCTCTTAATCTCAGTCTTGAAGGTAACACTGTGGGACAAAGCAAAAGAAGAGCACATTTAGCATCTAGAGGATACTGGGGTGCCACTCTGGGGAAGGCCCTTTTCCTGATACATACACACGTTTTTGTTTCAGCTTCATACTCGGTGGGAATAAAGCTGGGGAAGAGATGTATAAGCAAGATCAATTTGGGCAGCCCAGGGAGGAATTTCACCCACATGTGACCTATGAGAAAGGGCAGGTTTGGATGGGCCACTGGATAGAACTTCAAAGAGACTGGGAATAAAAATTAAGTGATGCTAATTGTGTTGGTAAGCAAAATGGGCTCTTAGCACTTAGTCGGCTTTTGTTTCTTTTGAGTAATTCAGTGTATTTCATTGAGCCTTACTAGGTGCTAAGCTCCAGGCCCAAACCCCTATTAGGTGTAAACCTATAGGATTTGGTGTGGATTGGTAACTAAGGTGGGGGCCCAAGGTGGGGCTAACTCAGTTTACACATGAGTTTGAGTGATAGGTTTGGGACATCAGAGGCTCTTAGACCACGTGGGTTTAAGTGGCCTCTTTGTGACAATTTTAGGTCATGTGGGTGAGTTGCATGTGTGACTCACCCCTGACGCTGAAAGATATAAAACCAGGGGTTGGCTTTCTCTTCTTTGGAGCTCTTTCCTGCAGCAGTGGTGGCACCCGTGCCTCTGGACCAACCCTTGTTCTGAGCCCCCAGGCTGAACCTAGATGTTGGTAACTATGAATCTGTATTTGGTCTGTCTGTTGATGTTTGTAACTTGTTTGTAATTTTCTCTGAAGTTCACTGTGCTGGTCTTTTCCCCTGAACTAAGTGAATGATATTTGTATGCTTAATTAAAGTAAGCTTGTCAACTCCTTAACACAGCTTTCCTTAGTTAAGCAGATCAAAAGAACCTGTGCTTTTGCAGGGTGCTGGTAAGTTCTTGTTGTTGGGCTTGGGTTGGTCTTACACCCCCACAACAGCTGCTAGCCGATTGTTGAAACACTAATCTACTAGGGATTCCCCACTTCTCTTACAGAATGTAAACTCCTTGAGGGCAGATTTGTTTCATTCTATGTATTTCTATCCCCAGTGACTAACCCATGGCCTGGTGAATAGTAAATGTTTAATAAATTCGGGTTGATGATTAATTATAGGATCATAGGATTTAAGTAGCTGGGAGGGCCTTTAGAAAGCACCAAATGTTACCTTCCCTATTAGACAATAAACCTGGATAAGGTCTGAATCTAACAGAGCTGGAATTTAATAGTTTTTGGTTGGATGAATGGAGGGGCAGTCTGGGTCAAATGGATGGTGGGGAGAACCCAGGTATAAGTCAGAGGTCAAGGGCTGGAATAGAGTGTAAATTTCTCCAGCCAATCTCTCCCGGTCCCACCCCCTCCTCCCACGCCCAAAGGTGGATAAACTCCCAAACATGGATCACATTGGTTTTGCTCGACTACGTCTATATGAAATGGGTTTTGTATTCTTTGGGGGGTGCGCGGAGGGGTGAAAAAAATAAATGCTTGAAAATTAAAAAAAAAATGAAAACTAGAGTGAATTTCTTTTCTATTAAAAAAAAGCACGGGTGGGCACTGGTCGGTGGTCAAGCGTTTGAATGAATCAGGGAGGGTGGTCTAGGATGCAATTTTTAAATGGGCACGGGATGAATGGGAATTCTGGGTGTCAATGGCTGGGCGCATGCGGGGCCGCACCCAAGGAAGGCCCCCCCTAGCCCCCCCAGCAGCGGGAGGGGCTCGAGGTAAGTTCCCGGATGCAGCAGGGTCTCCCCTCCCCCACTCCCTCCCGCTCCACTTCCACTCTCCACCCACGGACCCCGAAACGGGGAGGCCCGGCCAGGGGCCGGGGCGGCCGGCTACAGGGCGCCCCTCTCCTACCTCATCTGGTAGTGCGAGGCCACGCGCTCCCGGTGCCGATAGTCGCTGCCGTCGGTGCCCGCCGCCCGGGGCCCCGCGCGAGACGCCATCGCCCCAAGCCCGAGCTGAGGCCCAGAGAGCGAGCGTGAGAGCGAGGCTGCCCCACCGACGGGCTACCTCAGCCGAGCGTGGCCGAACGCAGCCGAGCGGGAGCCGAGCCCAGCCGAACACAGCCGAGTGGGAGCCGAGTTCAGCCGAGCCCAGCCCTTCCAGCAACTTCGCCTCCCCATGGAGGGAGGACTTCCGGCCTCTCTAGGCCCTTGGAAGACCAACTCGGTAGTCGTGCCTTGTGTATGAGTCATCCTTCTCCGTCTCGGTATTAGCACGTGGATTGGGGCTTGAAGTTTATGGTTTCTGCCCTGGAGCTGGGAGAAACCATTGCTTTTCAGTTCCTTCCGGGACACTGAGTCGAGTGTCTGAGCTTCCAGGAATCTGTGCTTTGTTCAAGCACAAGATAGAGTTTTTGGGGGTGGGACTGGGGAATGGGGCGAGGCAGGGAGGGATGGGGGGGAGGGGAAGAAAAGAACCGGTAGGTCTTAAGCGTTAGAGATGAAAAAGACCGTTATCTAGCCCAACGCCTTCATTTTCCAAATGAAGAAACGGAGTCCCTGCGAGGTGAGGGGAAGTTAGTAGCCGGTCAGGGATACGAACTCAGGTCCTCTAGACTTAAAGCCTACTTCATTGAGCCGGCACAACTGGTTTGGAATGAGCAAGTAACACTGTGCACCACTACCATCATGTATTTATGCTTGTCTCATCCCAAGGCCAGATTGAGGTCTTAATAGGCCTCAGGGATCTCTTTTTCCTATGCCTTTTGCTGGGTGTGTTTTCATAAATATATGTGATTTTGCAATAAAAATATCTTGAGAGGTTCATCTGTGGTATTAATCATTCACTTTGTATTTTAAAAGAACAACATTTTGACATGACTGCTTCTCTAGGTATATACTATGCCTATCCTTACTTAGCTAATATAATTACATATTATATGTGATATATATAAAAGGCAGGTATAGAGTGTGCGTGCGTGCGTGTGTGTGTGTGTGTGTGTGTGTGTGTGTGTGTGTATGCAGGGACCACAAACTTTTTGAACTATGAGACAATGTATCAAGGGTGTCCGGGCATGTCTCCAAATGAGTCAGGTTAGCTCATCTCTGTTACTCTCTCAAACAAGATGTGAAATTCCTTGGACAAGTTGAAATCTTTGACAAAATGTAACCTTGCCTTACTCCAGGTTCTTTTTGCCCTGATGATGTAGCCCTTCATTCTAGTATTTATGATGACATTTTGGCAGTATTATAGATCTACGATTTAATACCACATAGATGACATACATGTACTTAAGTTGATCCTTGAGCTGTGCCTTTAAAGGAAAACTAGGAACAATTTGATGATGAAGAATGCAAAGAGGGTATAGAATGAGGCATACATCTTCAGTCATCACTAATGTGTTGATTTTTCTTCTTTTATTCGTTTGTTTGACTCTACTTATTTGTTACAATGGAGGATCTCATGGGGGTATGGAGGGAAGTCTTTTGGGAGTGATGTTTAAAGAAAAGAGTATCAATAAAAAAAATTTTTTTTGGCAGGGCAATTGAGGTTAAGTGACTTACCCAAGGTTACACAGCTAGTAAATGTGTCAAGTATCTGAGGTTGGATTTGAACTCAAGTCCTCCTGACTCCAGGGCAGGTGCGCCACCTAGCTGCCCCCAATAATTTTTAAAAGGAAACTAAGAGCACTCGTCCTCACAAAAGGGGAAGGGAGATACTGTCTTCTACAAAGAAAGCAGCAGACATACCAGAGCTGTAATGACTAGAGCACAGACCAGGAGACCAGTGCCCATAGCTCTCTTAGGTTCACACCACCTTAGAAGCACCCAAAACTTGCAGACCTCCAGAGCTAGCTTCTGAAAAGAGCAGCACAAAAAAGTCTGAAGCTTGGGACAGTGACTCCCTAGCCCTAGGTGAGGAGAGCCCAACTTTAACAAAAAAAATCAAAGTTCAAAAAAGAGGCTGGAAAAATAAGCAAACAACAACAACAATAAAATTTGACCATAAAAAGCTACTATGGTGGCAGGGAAGACCAGGACATGAACTTAGGAGAAGACAACAATGTGAAAAAAAAGCCTCAAAGAATAATGCTAATTGGAACCAAACCCAGCAAGAATTCCTGGGAAAATTAAAGAAAGAGATAAGAGTGGTAGAGGAAAAATTGGGAAAAGAAATGAGAGTGAGGCAAGAAAAATATGAAAAGAGAATTAACATTTGGTTAAAAAAAAAAAAGGCACAAAAATCCACTGAAGAGAAGAACTCCTTAAAAAGCAAAATTGACAAAATGGAAAAAAAAAAAAGGTACAAAAGCTTGCTGAAGAAAATAGTTCCTTAAAAATTAGAGTTGGTCAAGTAAAAGCTAATGAGTCACCAAGAAAGAATAAAACAAAGTTAAAACAATAAAAAAATAGAAGAAAATATGAAATATCTCATTGGAAAAACAACTGACCTGGAAAATAGATTGAAGAGAGGTAATTTAAGAATTATTAGACTACCTAAAAGTCATGAACAAATAAAGAGCTTAGACATCAGAATTGAGAAGTTACCAAGGAAAACTTTTCTGATATCTTATATCCAGTGGGCAAAATAGAAATGGAAAGAATCTACCAATTACCTTCTGAAAGAGATCCCAAAATGAAAACTCCCAGGAATATGATAGCCAAATTCCAGATCTCTTAGGTCCAAGAGGAAATACTGCAAGCAGCCAGAAGGAAACAATTCAAATATTGTGGACCCACAGGCAGGATCACATAAGATTTAGAGATTTCCACATTAAAGGAGTGGAAGGCTTAGAATATGATATTCCAGAAGGTAAAGAAGCTAGGATTACAACCAAGAATCACCTACCCAGCAAAACTGAGTGTAATCTTTCGGGGGGGAGAATGGATATTCAATGAAATAAAAGACTTTCGAGCATTCCTGAAGAAAAGACCAGAGATGAATAGAAAATATGACATTCAAACACAAGACTCAAGAGAAACGTAAAGAGGTAAACATGAAAGAATAATTATAAGGCACTCAATAAAGTCAAACTGTTTACATTCCCAAATGGGATGATACATGTAACTCCTAAGAATTTTATTATTATTAGGGCAGTTAAAAGCATTTTACATAGACAGAGAGCATGAGTGTGAGCTAATTATGTTGGAATGATCTCTTTAAAAAAAAAGGTAAGAAAAAGGGATACACTTGGAAAAAGGGAAGGGAAACGTAGAATGAGGAAATTTTTCTCACATAAAAGAGGTACACAAGGAAAAGCTTTTACAATAAAGGAGAAAGTGGGGGGGCAGGGTAGGCAATTCTTAAACTTTACTCTCATCAGAATTGGTTCAAAGAGGGAAGAATATAAATATATATACACACTCAGTTGTGTATGGAAATATAATTTACCCAGTAGGGAAACAGGAGTGGAAGGGAATGAGAGAAAGCAGGTGAGGAGAGAATGATAAAAGGGACTGTGGATTAAGAAAGGCAGTGGTTAGAAGCAAAATAGAATTTTGAAAAACAAAAAGAGAGAGAAGAGGAAGGAGGAAGAGAAGGAGGAGGAGAAGAAAGAGAAGAAGAAGAAGAAGAAGAAGAAGAAGAAGAAGAAGAAGAAGAAGAAGAAGAAGAAGAAGAAGAAGAAGAAGAAGAAGAAGAAGGGTTGGAGGGAAACGCACAATTAGTAATCATTACTGTGAATGTGAATAAGATTAGCTCACCCACAAAATGGAAGCAGACAGCAGAATGGATTAGAAACCAGAATCTGACAATTTATTGTTTACAAGAGACACACTTAAAACAGAAAGAGACACACAGAACTAAAACAAAGGGCTGGAGCAGAATCTAATATGCTTCACCCAAAGCAAAAAAGGCAGGGGTAGCAATCATGATCTTAGACAAAGCAAAAGAAAAAACAGACCTAATTAAAAAAGATAATCAAGGAAACTATATTATGCTAAAAGGTACCATAGACAATGAAGTAATATCAAAAAAATTTTATAACAAGTTTCTCTGAGAGAGGCCTAATTTCTCAAATATATACTGAGTATAGAACTGTCAAATTTATCAAAATAAGAGCCATTCCCAAATTGATAAATAGTCAAAGGATATAAACAGGCAGTTTTTAGAAGAAATCAGAACTATCCATAGTCGTATGAAAAAATACTCTAAAGCACTAGTGATTAGTGATTAAAACAATTCTGAGATACCATGTCACACCTATCAGAAATGATAAATGCTGGAGGATATGTGGGGAAAATGTGAAAACTAATGGACCACTGGTGGAGCAATGGACAAGTCCAACCTTTCTGGAGAACAATTTGGAACTATGCCCAAATAAAATTGTGCCTACCCTTTGACCCAGCAATACCATTTTAGGGCTATATCTCAAAGAGATCAAAGAAAAAGGAAAAGAACTTAACTTATATGTACAAAAATATTTATAGCAGCTCTTTTTGTGGTGGCAAAGAATTAGAAATTAAGGGGATGCTCATCAATTGAGGAATGACTGAATAAATTGTGCCATATGAGTATGATGGAATACCATTGTGATATAAGAAATGACAAGGCAGGTGGCTTCAGAAAAATGTGGTAAGACATATATGAACTGATGCAAAGTGAAATGAAAAGAACAGGGAGATCATTGCACACAATAACATGAATGTTATAATGATGATCAACTATGAAAAACTTGACCACTCTGATCAATACAATGATTCAAGACAATTCCAAAAGACTCATGATGAAAAATGCTATGTACCTCCAGAGAGAGAACTGATAAACTCTGAATGCAAATTGAAGTGTAATTTTCTTACTTTCTCTTTTTTCTTGCTTTAAAAAATATGGCTCACATGGAAATATCTTTTGCATAAATTTCACATGCATAATTGATATCATATTGCTTGCCTTCTCAGTGGGTTGGAGAGGAGGTGGGAAGGAGAGAGAGAATTTGAAACTCAAAATTTAAAAAGAAAAGAGTGTTAAAAAATAGCATTTGTAGAAATCTTGAGCAAGGAAAAGACCACAGTATGTAAATTACTAGTCCAGAAGAGTTGAGTAACAAAGTCATTACTCTCATTCCCTTCTGGACCAACCACTCCCTCAGTCTGGGAGTAAATAAAGGAATCTCCTTTCCATAGATAGCTTAATCATTTCTCAATAGAGAAAGGTGAATGTTTGCTAATTAGCTCCTGGTGGGTGGGGAAGCAAACAAAACAAAACAAAATAAGAGCTGTTCATTGTAGAAAAATAGTTAAATATCACCCTTAATCTGTGTCCCTAAGAAAAGACTTTTTGTCTTCCATCTATCTTTCCAACAGGATTTTCCAAGCATTTTAGAAAATACTTTTTAAAGAAAAATAGATATCAATAAAATGTTTTTTAATATGCTTCCACATTAGCAGTGGAATCTCTAGGTCAAAGGGTATGGATATTTTAGCCACTTCATTTGCATAATTAATTCCAAATCACCTTCCAAAATGGTTGAACTAATTCACCACTCCACCAACAATGTATTAGTGTGTCTATATTTCTATGGCCTTTTCTTCATTCCTCATTCTAATCTTTTCTCATCTTTGCCAATTTGCTGGAAAGGAGATAAAACCTCAGGATTGTTTTGATTAGAGTTTTTCTTATTATTAGTGGCTTAGAGTGTTCTTTCTTATGTTTATTAGTTTGCAGTTCTTTTGAGAATTGCTGGTTCATATCCTCTGAGCATTTATCAACTGGGGAATGGCTTTTGTTCTCATTTATTTCTGTTCTCATTGTTAATAGGGATAACAAACCCTCATCAGAGAAATTTGATACAAAGATTCTCCCCTCCCCCATGATTATATCACTAGATACTGAAAAGACTTTTTAGAAAATCTGACACTCATTTCTATTAAAAACTTTAGAAATTATAGGAATAAATGGACCTCTCCTTAATATAGTAAATAGTATTTGTCTAAACCAAAGAGCAAACGGTGGATGTAATGTAAAGAAATTTAGAGGCCTTTCCAATAAAATAGAGGTAAAGAAAGGATCTTTTATCACTAACAGTGCTAGAAAACATAGGACTTTAACATAGTGCTAGAAAAGTTAATTATAGTAATAAGACAAAGAAATTGAGGGAATAAGCAAAAACAAAGAGAAACTATATCAGGTCTCCAACTGTACTACAAAGCATGATGTTTGGGTTATAAAGTGATTTGGTACTGGTTAGAAAAGAAAGAGGTCTCTCAGTGGAACAGATTATGTATACAATACACAGAAGGAAACAATCACAGTAGCATAGTGTTTGATAAACTCGAATATCCTAGTTACTGGTGAAAGGATTCATTATTTAACAAAAAAGTGCTGGGAAACTAGACAGCAGTTTAGCATCAATTAGATTTATCTCAATATTTCACACAATACACCAAGATAAGCTTCAAATAGATACAAGACTTAGCTACAGATAAAATGTCATGTCATAAACAAAATAGAAGAACAAGGAAGAAATTACTATTTGAATTTATAGATAAGGAAAGAGTTAATAATTCAACAAGTGATAGAGAAGATCATAATTTTGATTAGGTAAAATTAAAATGATTTTGCACAAACAAATCTAATATAGTAAAAATTAAAAGGGAAACAAATAACCAGGGGAAAAATCTTTGCAATAAGTTTCTCTGATAAAGGTCTTATTTCCAAGCCACAAAAGAAACTGACTCAAATTTATAAGACTAAAAGCCATTATCTGATAGATAAATTGTAAAAGTATATGGACAATCAGTTTTATTTATTTATTTATTTTTTGGACAATCGGTTTTAAAGGAAGAAATTCAAGCTTCAGCAATCATAGGGAAAAAGCTCTAATTCACTAATGATTAGGGAAATGGAACTTAAAGCAACTTTGAGATTCCATCTATCAAACTTGCAAAGATTTTTTTTTTTAAGGGTAGGAAATGATAGATGTTGGAGGGTAGGAAAAGATAGATGTTGTGGGGGAAAGGTACCCTAGTGCACTGAGGGTGGAACTGTGAAATTGGTCCATACGTTCTGGAAAGCAATTTGCCTAGAAAGTAACTGAACTACATATTCTTTGATCTAACTATACCACTACTAGGCCAATATCCCAAAAGAAATCAAAAGAAACAGCAAATGTTGCACATGTATGTAGCAAGAACTATCCCCCACATGTAGCATTCAGATCTTCTCATGTTTCTCTAAGGGAGGCAGAGAGACATCTTTAGGCTCTTCTTCCCTACCTTTCTCCAAGGGATGCTTCATTTCCTGCCAGGAAGAGAAGTAGGAGATTGGGGACTGAAGCTTGACTGCTCTGCTTTCCTCAGAGAGAGGGGATACTAGGATCGAATTATGCCCATCTGCTCTCTTAAACATTATTAGTCTAGGGGATATGGTTGTCAAGCTAAACTTCTGATCACAATTTCTTATTAAGGAAGGAGGACCACAATATTATATCCAAGGCTTGACTCACTTTGCACCAAGTACCAATTCCACAATGAATCCACATAAAAATTAGCAATGAAATCCATTTATCCAAGTCAATAGAAAAAATAATAATCAGAGGAAGTACCTATAGAAGAATATATCCCAGACAATACCACTATGTCTCACAAAAGGGGAAGTTCCTCCAAAGTCTCTAATGTAACAAGCTGGGAATAGAGACATGATAAGGACTGGAATATATCAGCTTCATCCCAGAGTCTTTTCCTTTTGGCAACTTGAAGGGGGATTGACATCATGGATCTTCTGTCTCAAAGCTGGAAGTCAGAAGCTCTGGAAGCCCAGAGACTGAAGAGCCTGAAAAAACTGACAAGACTCAAGAGAGTTGAAGAGAGTAGATCTTTCCTCTTGTCAACTCTGCCCTGCCCCTCACACAGGCATGGGACATTGCTCTCCAGCAATAAGAGGAGAATCCCATACCAATGGATGTTGGGACTCAGATTACACATATAAAAATATTTATATTGGGCTCTTTTTATCATTGATATTTGATGCAAAGTTTTCCCCACTCCCACCCCCTGCACTTGATGTTTTTGCTTCAGCTTTATGCTGAAATATTTTCATTTTGGGTAATAAAGGATATCAATTTTTTCCTTTTTGATTATCTTTATCTTTTGTTTGTTGAAGAAATCCTGCCCCTCCCTCAAAATAACTAAAAACTGCACAAACTATTTGAGGAATCAATCTATCAAAGCACACAAGATGCTTGTATAGATTCAATTACAAAGTTTTCCTTAAATGAATAAAGAACAGGGGCAGAGCCAAGATGGAAGAGTGAAAACAAGAAATAAAGAACAGTTTAAATAGCTGGAGGAACTCATGGCATAGCTGTCCAAATGTAATAAAAATTACAATATTGTCTAAATTAAGTTACAATTTTGCTGGTATATCAAACTGTCAAGGCATACCTTGTAGAACTCAACAACAAAAAGAAAAACAACAAAATCCACTTAGAGAAACAAAAGATCAAGAGAATTTTTAAAAAGGCAGGAATTAAGGGGAAATAGTACTTCTAGACCTCAAACTATGTTATAAAACTGTAGCCATTAACATAATTTGGCATTGGTTCAAAAATAGAGAGGTAGATCAATGTAATAGACCAAACAAGGGAAAACTAGAAACAATGGAACTCAAAACCCAATATCCATAAATGCAAAACCAAAAATTATTTAGGAAAGGATTCCCCATTTGATTAAAAATTGCTTAGAAAACAGGAAAACAGTCTGGCAGAAACCAGGCATTACCTTATAACATATTCCACAGAATTAAAAATGGATGTATGACTTTAATATTAAAGATCCTATCATCAAAAAATTAGCAAAGAAGCAGGTCATATATCTTTCACAACTAGGGTTAGGAGATGTTTTGCTAACCAAATAAGGGATAGAGGCAATTACAAAAAGTAAAATAGGTAGTTTTTTTTTTAAACAAGGAATTAAAAAGAGGTTTGTTTGAGTAAAATTAATGCATCTGGGAAAAGAAAGGAAGTGGTTAGATAGGGAAAAGATCTTTGATCAAATTTCTCTGATAAGGGTTTGGTATCTAAGATACATAGACAACTAACTAATGGGTGTGTGTATGTGTGTGTACATATATATATGCAAGTCATTCCCTACTAGATAAATACTCAAATGATATGAACAAATAATTCTCAAAAGAGGAATAAGAAACTATTAGCAACCATGTGAAAGAATAATCCAAATAACTACTACTAAGATAAATGCAAAATAAAACAATCCTAAGGTTTAATTCACAACCAGTAAATCAGTACAGATGACAAGAGATGGAAATAGTAAATGTTGGGGGTGGGGGTTGTGGGAAGATAGGTACACTAGTGTATTGTTGGTGGAGCTGTAAATCAGTATAACCATTTTGCAGAGCAGAGATTTCACGACCTAGCATATGACCCAAGGACATCATTGATAAGAAGAAAATTCCCACAAACTCCAAAATATTTATAGCAGCTCTTTTTGTATCAGCAAAGAACTGAAAACAAAATAGATATCCACAATGGAATAATTAAATGACCTGTGGTACATTAGTGTAATGGAATATGACTATGGTATAACAAAATGATGAATATGATGACTGCAAAGAAGCATGGGAAGACTTATGTGAACTGATACAAAATAAAGTAAACACACCAAAGTAAACAATATATACAATGTCTATAATAAAAGTGTAAATGGAAAGAAAAACCATAATAAAAAGATAAAAACTGAGCATTATAATGTTAGAAAGAAAAAAAGTGGCCCCAAAGAAATATGAGAAGAAACTGCCACTCCATTGCTTTGCACCTGTGGGAGGCCCAAAAGTGTAGAACATGGTATTTTCAGGCTTTTCCCATGTTTTTATTGGTTTTGCTGGGTTTTTCCTCTTTTTCTTTAAAAATATTCCTTGTTATATGGTGTAGCTCTCTGGTAAAAGGAGGGAGAAGAAATACTGGGAGAAATTTTAGTGATCTAAAAATCAAAATATATCAACAAAAATTTATTTTAAAAATAACCACCACAACCAGAATTATGACAGGTACCTTGTTCTTTAATTTTTTTTATGGTGTGATGTTTTGTATTTTGGTCAAGTATCTATTTAGAGTTTGTTGTGATATATAGTGTAAGTTGCTAGTATAAATTTAACTTCTGCCAAATAGCTTTTCAGTTTTCCCAGAAGTTCCTAATAAATAGGAAGCCCTTCCCTCAGTAATTTATGTTCCTGGTTTTTTATCAAATCCCGAGATAACATTTTCACTTGCTTCTGGTTCTTACATGTCTCATCAGATACAACGCAGCTTTCCTATTTTGTTTTGTACCAACTCTTTTTTTTTAATCTTCAGATCGTTTTCACGAGAACTATTATCTATCCATATCTCTCTTATTTTTTATTTGTGAAATTGTTTTTAATTTAGATGAAGATCTTTGCATTTCTCCCTATTAAATTTTATCTTACTGTATTTGGCCCAATGTTTTAGATTGTTGAGATCTTTTTAGATCCTAACCATCAAGCATGTTAGCTGTCCCTCCTAACTTTGAGTCATTTGCAGATTTGATAAGCACGTCATCTATGACTTCATTCCAGTCACTGATAAAATAGCATAGATCCAAGGACCAATCCCTGGCACATTTCACTAGAAAACTCCCTCCAAGGTCACGTGAATCTATTAATGACTACTCTTTGAGAGGTCACCCAATCAGTTCTGAATCCTCCTAACTGTTCTGTGCTGTCTAGCTCACAAAACCCTCCACTTTGTCTGAAGGACAGCTTAAGAGACTTTATCGAATGTCATCTAAAAATCTAATAAACTCTTAATAGAGCATCACTTTGATCTACCAGTTAAATATCCCTGCCAGAAAAGGTTAGTTTGGTATGACATTGGTATGACATTTTTTTTTAACAATGAAACTTTCTTGATATTCACATCCCTTCAGTAATCCATCCTATAATTTTACCAGGAATCTTTGGTCTACAATTGCAGACTCTACTCTCTGCCCTTTTCCGAAAATTGGGACATTTGCCTTTCTCTAATCTTTCAACAATTCCCCACCCCTTGCTCCCTAACACACATTCACAGCTGCTTAGAAACTGTATCTTTCAGAGAATGGAAACAGCTTTTTCCTGTACTTGGGATCTTATTCATTAAAGCCTGATGTCTTGAATTATTTGAGGACAGCTAGGTACTATCTTATTACCTCTCTATCATGGGTTTGAACTCCCTATTAAGCATTTCTATCTTATCCTTTCTAATCTATAAGTTATTCTCCTTGCTAGAAAAAACAGAAGCAAAATATGAGTTGAAGCTGCTTTTTAGATTTTTTAATAGCACCCATATGGCACTTATTAGCTACTTCTTTGCATTGCTGTCACTTGTGTATATGTAGGATATAGCTTTACATCTGTTGTACTGTCTAACCCTTTGGTGTTCCCATAGCAGATACACAATAAAAACCTATTGAATGAATGGCCAACCTGATGCCCCAGAGTTAGTTCCTGAAGTCTAGGAGACTACCCAAATTTTTGGAGAAAAGGGTAAGAAGCTATGATCTCAACCTTGACATGAACTCTTCCCTTCTCTCCACCTCTCCACACTTGCCTTCTACAAGGGGGATCTATTTCTTAGAGCAAGGACAACTGGAGATCACAAGGTATGAGGGACAGCTCAAGCCATGACTCCTTACAAACTTTTCCTCTGCCTGGAGTTGATAACCCAGGAGGAGGGGCTCTACTGTGAGCTAGAAATAAATTGGAGAGAAGGGGAGAATGAGGACTGAATTTAAGATTGGTTCTGGTCAGCTGTTGGGTCAGGAGAGCAAGCAGGCAAGTGATGCCCTAGAGATAGATGGCTTTTAGTGAGGTATGAGAATAGGAGAAGCTGCTCCTAATTGGGGAAGGGTGGTAGAAGGTTGTTTTTTGGGGTGGGGGCTGTTGTAAGGGTAGAAAGTTGGTAAGGCTATTGATGTTGTCAGGGGGATGGAGGGGCCCTGACTATTGGGGCTGGTTGTCTGAAGGGTGTCTTGCTGAGGAGGAAAACAATCCCTAGGTAGCGTCCTGGGTGTGTGGATGGTGCTGGGTTAGAGAAAGGGAAAGGGTAAGGGTAAAGCTCTTAGGCTGATCTAGTGTCTTTTCAGAACTTATTTCCTAGGTATTAGTAGAAGCCTTGGATGGACTCTTTCCCAGTATTGGCTATAGGGCAGTTTGGGGGTGGAGATAGATTCCCTCAGTGGAAATCCAAAGAAATGTGATTGCAGTAAGTTTCTTCAGTACAGTGTTGTCTGATAGCCAGGTAGGTGAAAAGTCTGTGGAGGAGTGAGGCCTTCCTCATGTCACTGAGGGACTCCCAAGCTCTTACGTAATTGCTTAGCTGGCTGTGGACTCTGCTCCCTGGAACAGAGTTCAGTTAGGTTGCATCTCTTTAGCTCTAATCCCGGGTTTCCTGGGCAGTTTGAACACAGCAGGGGGACAGGCGGACATGGAGTGAGTGGTCAGAACTGGATTAGTACTAAGGACCCCTACTAAGGGAGGACTGAACCAAGCATAGGCTTGGGACCTGGGAGGATCCAGATGTCTAGACCAGCTGTCTAAATTAGGAAATTTAATTCCTGACTTGGAAGCATCTGTTGCTAGTCAAGTAGCTAAGCAGTGAACCAAGTTATACGAATGTCAGGCTAAGGGAGGGAGGTGGAAGAGGGGTCTGGATGGTAGTAGATTGCTTCTCATTGGTTTTGTTGCTGTTATGCCATGAGGAAAACAAGTCCTAGCGCTTCCTCTGCTGGGAGAGGTTGTGAGGAAAAGTATGACTTGGTTGGAATGAGTGGCCTTTGTTTCCTTTTTAGGTCTGAACCAGTACAGCTGACCAGGATGGAATATGCAATGAAGTCCCTCAGCCTTCTTTCTCCCAAGTCTCTTTCTAGGTGAGGCTTGCCCCTATTCATCTTTACCAAATCAATTCCCTGAGCTATATGCTCACGAGAAGGCAAGAAGGTAAGTAGATCCTGCCCTCTGTCAACTTATTATGTTCTGATCCAAGCAAGGTGAAATTCACTGTGGAAGTCTTCCTGAAATAAGTCTGGTATAGAATGCAGAAGGAAGGGAGGCATCGTTTGACTGGGAAGAGAGTTAGGTGGTTAGAAGTTGGGAGAGAGTAAGTGAAGAAGAAGTTGGGAGTTATAGAAAGGACTCGTCCTTACTGTCCTATCTGGCTTTCCAGTTGGGTAGCAGTAAATACCTTCGTGGTGACACAGCAACTGTTGTCTGAAACGAGTTCCGTGACCAAAGCCCGACCCTACCGCGTGAGCAATGCCGATCGGAGTGTTCGGAAGGGGATCATGGCTGATAGTCTTTTAGACCTCAGCCACAAGGTGAGAGGCTATGTTAGATTGGCTAATCTTGTTATTTAGTTGCAACTAATTAGCTTCTGTATTTAGAATATTGTTTTTAGTGAGGCCGAGGTTCCAGGTTCTAGTTTACATCTCTATGCACAAGGCAAGAGCGACCTGTGCCTACCTGAAACTCAACCCACCCGGAGCTAAAGGTGAATTAAGATCTTTTGGGATCTGTTTCAGAACAGGAAGGAACCTTGGGTGGATCAATTTTAAACCAATCTCTGTATTTCTCAGTTAAAAAAAGAACAACAATAAAACTGAGCCCCATAGAAGGTAAGCGATATGTCAGAATTAATGGCTACTTTGCCAGGCCCTCTCATCTTGTGCTTCTAGGGTACTTTCCCTTCTCAATTTTATTTGTATTTGTTTGTTAATGTGTTAGAGCCCTCCCTGGAGAACAAAAGTTCCTTGAGGGCAGGGACTTTAAAAAAATCTTATTGATTGATAGCAATTCGGTTTTATGACACTTTCACTTCCACATTTATTCTTCTCTATATGGATTTTATCCCTTGTAAGAGAGATTAGAAAGAGAAGGGGAAGCAGCAATACAGCAAAACCAACAAACATATTAAGTATTTCACAATATGTACAATATTCTATACACATAACACCCTTCTCCCCTCCAACCTCCAAAGAGAGGTGCATTTTTCAACTCTTTAGAGCTAGCTTAATCATCATAGTTTCAAGGCCAAATTTTTTCTTTTCTTTTTTTCCCTTTTTCGCCACGTGCATATTTTCTTGCATCAGTTGCTAAGTCTTAGAGAGACCATTCTTGTTTTTATTAGACCTACTGCCTTGAACATTTACCTGTGCTTAAATGTTTGAATTGAATTTGTGACAGAGGAGAGACTAGTACTAGTCTCCTGATTTTCTGTTCTATAATAGTTTTTTAGGCAAACTATTGTTGACATATGGTCAAGTCCCTTCCACAATCACAGGAAGAGAGTCCTTTGGTCAAAGTTTGGTGTGGGGAAGAGCCTTGGAGATCCACTTTAGACCAGGAGTTCTTAACTTTTTTGTATGTCATAGACTCTTTAGGAAGTCTAGTGAAGCCTATGGATTCCTCAGAATAATGTTTTAAATGCATAATTACATGATTAAAGGGAAATTGAATATATTGAAATATGGTTATCAGAAAAATTTTTTAAAACTGTTTTTATTAAATCCTGTGTGAAGAATTTTGGCCTTTGACCCCCTAAATGGCTAGTTAGGTTGGGCGACCTTTTGAAATTTGTCAGTAATGACATCTAATAGTCTGAGCAGTGTCCCAAACTCTATATACATTACTTGCTCTTGGAGTACTTCTGGACTGATGGTAGACCCCATATGGGAATTATCTTAGTCTAGTTTTCTGGTGATGAAAGAAAATTACATGGAATAAATATTAAGTATATTTTAGACTAGGTGTCAAGGGACAAGTTCTGGTCCTGACTTTGCTGTAATCACCAGTTGTGACTCTGGGCAAGTAGCTCAAGCTCTGTGTACTTTTCATATCCTCATCTGTAAAACGAGGATAGAATTGGATTATATCCAAAGTCTCTTCTAGCTCTGTAGCCTTATGTTCAAGGACACAATTTCCAGCCAACTGGACTAAGGAGGAGGTACGTTTTAACTTCCCCAAAGAATGGTACTTTGTGTAAACTTTGGTTGTATCATGGTCCTCCGCTCTTTGTATCCTTGTGATACTTTTCATCCTTAGAGATGTTAACTGGCTTAATTTCCACTTAATATCCATCCTGTAGAAGGATAGATTTCCAGGGTTGGGAAGAACTGAGGCCTGACTATCCTTATTAGGAAAGGATTGTCAGCTTAAAGCTGGAAAGAAAACTTAGAGGTCATCTAGTCCAAGCCCCTCACTTCCTAGTGGAGAAAGCTGAGGCCCAGAGAAGGAAGTGAGTTTTTAATCCCATCTGGTCTTGGATAAACCTCAGTTGCTGAAGTTGGACTGTATATCCTAAGGTCTCTTCCAGCTTTAGATCTATGATCCTAAGTCAAGGTAAGATCTGAACCCAGTTGATGACTCTAAAATCAACTCTCTTTGTAGTACACTACGTTGCCTCTTGGCTTTGAAGAAGACATGACAAATGCCACTGTAGGGGCTGGAATTCCCCTGGCTGGGGAACCTTGTACCTCCCCAATAACTGTGGGGTATTCTTTTGATACCAAAGGAAGAGGCCAAGGAGCTCCAGATTGATTATTGGTAGTAGTTTAATAAATCATCATGAATACTTACAAAACAGGGGCAATCTTTGGTATGGGGCAGCAGCTAGACAGTTCAGTGGATCCCTGCAAAAGAACCCCCCAAAATTCCGTGGTAATTCTAGAGAACAGACAAGGGGAGGAGGAGCTAGAGAGTGCATCACTACTGATTGGTGGATATTTTGGGTTTTCTGCTTAGTAATGAGCTTGGGCATTAAGCCAATGTTATGCCCAAACATAAGTTTGTGTCATGTACCAGTCACATATGGGTCATGATATTCTTGTTATGGCTTTCATAGGTCATAGTGTCTTAAGTTATGAATCATAACTTAACATAGACAGTGGTCTAAGTTATGATTCAATACCTAAGTTGTGATTTTTACCAGGTCACCATGTCTGGTCTTCCACCTTTCACAGAGTTTAAGTTTTATGGCTTTTCACTTCCTACTGTATTTTATGGCTTTCCCCCAATAGGAAACCCTACAACTACATTATTCCTTTTCCCCTATCTTCTCCAGAGCATTCTTATATATCCTCCTTCATCCTCATTTTGTAAAATTTAGATATAAATAAAAGTAAGATGAATAAGGCCAATAATCATGCTTCTTGCCTTCCTCTTAAAGGGAGAGGACAAGGCAGAATAATTATCTCCCCACCCCCACCCCCCCAACCCCACCCCAGACAACCACATTTAGTGAAGTCAATCAAGAGTTAAGGTCCTTTTCTCATCAGAGCTTCTTAGACTACAAAGGAGACTTGGGAAGTCTGGCTCTCTTCTAGTTGTCTAACACTGTTTGATCGGTTACCTTCCCTCAGGCTTCACTTGGAGCCTGTATGCACCACATTCTTTTATTTTTTTAATTAAGATTTTTTATTTTTACTTTATAACTTTCAGTTCCGTGACTTTCTTGCACCACTGTGATCTTTCTTTCTTTCTTTTTTTCTGGAGGTAGGAAGGCAAGGCAATTGGGGTTAAGTGACTTACCCAAAGTCACACAGTTAATAAGTGTGTCAAGTGTTTGAGGCTGAATTTGAACTCAGGTCCTCCTGACTCCAGTGCAGGTGCTCTACTCACTGCGCCACCTAGCAGCCCCTGTACCACGTTCTTAATGTGATTCCAGCAAGTACTGTTTTTGTTTGGGAAATCCCAAAGTCCCATACCAAAACATACTTAGAGTTACTTGTGGTTCTGAGAGACTAAGTGACATTCACTGTTAGCATGAGTTAGAGACAATATTTGAACCCACATCTTCTGGACTACAGGGAGAAGCCAAGATAAGTATCCTGTCACAAATTGGGACATATGGCAAAAGAAGTGATGACTGACTACTTGGTTTTCTTTTTCCATATCTAATAAGAATGTTAAAAAAAAAAACCCAGATTTGAACCTCTTGGTATAGGGACAAGAACCCTACACATAATGCCCCCAATTTTGACAGGATCAACAACTATTACATAATAAGACCAGCTCAAATCATATTTGATATACTCTGCTTAAGAAGGCAGAAGCTTGTGATATGTCTTGGATCACAATAGCAATAATAATAATAACAATTTACATAGCACTTTAAGGTTTGCAAAGTGTTTTATATAATCTCATTTTATTCTCATACCTTGAGAGGTAGGTGCCATTATGATCCCCATTTTACAGATGAAGAAACTGAGGCAGATAATAGTTAATCAAATTCCCCAGGGTCACACAGCTAGTATGTGTCATAGATTGTGAACTTGAGTCCTCTTGACTCAAGGCCCAGCACTCATCCACTGTACCATCTGCCTCTAGAAAAATTATGAAGAATTCCAGTGGTGAGCTGAAGACAGTTGGGGTTTAGCTTCTAAATTTCATTTTTTTCCTTAGCAACCCTCCTAAATGCTGCTTGCAGAGCCAGTGTGAATTCCGGAAACAAGTGGAAGTGGATTTGTTTCTCTATATGCTACTTTTTATCTATCCTGTCTCCTGTTTTTCAAAATTGCCATCATGGTTACTTTCAGTCTTCTATTACTTCTGCATGCACATCAAACACATCCCCCCTCCCCCCACCCCATCTAGAGTAAATACTGGCAACGTTGTGAATAGAATTCGTACTGATTCACTTCCTAGTGAAAGAAACATTGTCTACACTATTGAATCTGGTAACTGTTCCAATACTTAAGTTACAAGTGGCCAGACTTGTTACAATGAAGACAGTAAAAGCATTGGACTTGGAGTTGGGAGATCGATCTTGGTTCTATCCCATTTCTACCTTTAACTTGCTCTGTAGCCTTGGAAAAATCTATTCCTCTTCCTCCCTTTAAGGAGCTGGTCTAGCTTATCTCTCTAGTGCAAATATGTGGCAGCCAGAGGTATTTAAGACCCTTATTGTGTGAAATGACTGCCATATCAAGTTACCTCCTGCCCAGTCTTTCCATTAGACTAGAGTTAAAATGGTACAAGAATCTACCACAAGGTAAAGGTGAGGAAGAATACCCAGTAGACTAAAAGGCAAACACTGTTTCTGTCACCCCCCCCCTCCCCTTTTTGGCAGCTACTAAACATATATGGTTTCATAAATGAATAAATTTTGCTAAAGGAAAAATGCTAACATGTAGAATTTTTATAAGGAGCTTCATTCATAAATTCAGATTTCATACATTTGTATTTTCAAAAATAGCATGAATAAACATGGAAAGTATATCCAAGTTAGTACTTTTAAGATAAAGAACTCTTCCTCTCTTGGCTACAAAATTATCTTAAAACCTAGGTGGGATTTCAAACATTCTAAAATATTGCCTTAGATGGGTGGGGTAGGGACTTATGTATCATTCTTTGAAGCCTTAGCTAGCAAACAGTGTTATGGGCAATACTGTTTTCTATGTGTACTTGTTTCAATACTTTTTTCTATGATACAGTAGTTTCATGTCTCATACCAGCCCATAGTCAACAGTTTATTTTGTGGTTTTTTGGACAACTATATAGTTTATAGATGATAATAACAGCTAGCATTTGCATAGTGCTTACTCTCTGCCAAACTAAATGATTTACAAATATTATCTCATTCAAACCTCATTACAACCTTGAGAAGTAGGTGCTATTATTATCCACACTTTACTGAAGGAACTGAGGCAAACTGTGGTTAATCGACTTACCCATAGTCACATAGCTAGTAAGTGTCTGAGGCTGGCTATGAACTCAAGTTTCCTGACTCCAGGACCAGTGCTCTATGCACTGTGCCACTTAGCTGATGGAAAGCTTTAGAGCTGAGAAAGATCTGAGGGACCACTTAGGGACTACCACTTCTCGCCTTTATACACATCCCCCACCCCCAGCACTTAGCACTTCTGCTGAACTGAATCTCAGTTTAGTTTTTACCTTGATTTCTGTTGAGGATGGGAAAGGAAGCAGGGGAAAAGAAGAGGAGGAAGGTCTGGTCATAATTATGTCTCTCTTTCCTTAGGTACAAGAAGCTCTGTCTGTGGTAGACACCTTTTCCCTGGCTCTAGAAGAAGATGGTACTATCATAGAAACAGAGGAATATTTCCAGACACTGAATGAAAACACAGTTCTCATGGTCCTAGAGAAGGGGCAGAAATGGCGACCAGAATCCAACCAGGTAAACCAAGCCAGGGGGACACGAGGGGAAAGAGAAGATAAAACTCTAGTGGTGGCAGACGCTGTCTGCTAAGTGCTGTTATCCATTTCTTAACTAACCAGCCTACCTCCTGTGACCTGTAATGCTCATTTTAGGGGTCTGGATATCAGCTCTCACTCTCTCAAAAGCCCTCTCAGAGGATGGATGTGGCCTCTGTGACCTTTGACTTATACAAAGCAAGGCCGGATGACTTCATTGGCTGCCTGAATGTAAAAGCAACACTGTATGGCAACTATACACTGTCCTATGATCTGCACTGCTATGCAGCCAAGCGCATCATGAAGTGAGTAGCTTTGGCGAAGGCAGCTCAGCTTCCCAGGCACATTCATCTACTTCGAAACTCTGTTTTTACTTAGCTCAATGAATATTTGCACAGCTAATGTGAACAGAGCACTGTCTTGGATGTTGAGATACAAAAGCATAAGATACGATCCTTGATCTCAATGTCCGGCCAAGTTGTTCCTCAGACATGGTGTCATATCTCCTCCCTTGGCCCAGGTGCAATGCATGCCTTCCTCACCATCTCCTTAGAATACCTTGCTTCCTTTAAGGCTCAGTTCAGGAGGTAATTTCTATATGAGGTCCTTCCTGATCTCTTTCCAGCCCAATTATCTCCCCTTCCTGATTGTTGTTGTTGTTCAGGGATTTCAGTAGTGTCCAATTCCTCATAATCCCATTTGGAGTTTTCTTGGCAAAGATACTGGGACAGTTTGCCATTTCCTTCTCCAACTCATTTTACAGATAAGGAAACTGAGGCAAACAGGGTTAAGTGACTTGCCCAGGGTCACACAACTAGGAAGTATCTGAGGCCAGATTTGAACTCAGGAAGATGAGTCTTCCTGATTACAGACCTGGCACTCTATTTGCTGTGCCACCTAGTTGCTCCTTCCTGATATTACTTTGCATTTTTCTACCTGTATACATGTAAGTAGCTAAGTGGTGCAGTGAATAGAGTGCTGGACAAGGAGTCAGAAAGACTGCAGTTCAAATCCTTCCTCAGAGTCTGCTGGTGTGACCCTGGGAATGTCACTTAACTTCTTAGCTTCAGTTTTCACATCTGTAAAATGGGGTAATAACAACACCTACCTCATAGGTAGTTAGGATCATAACATATGTAAAGTATTTACAAATCCTAAAGTACTCTATATGCACTAGCTATGATGTTGCTGCTGCCAGTAATAATGATGATGGTGATGTTGTGTTGTAGCCATCTAGTAAAACTAATCAATAGCGCATTAAGTGCCTACTATAATTTCCTTGAAGTTAGGGAATATTTAGTCTCTGTATCCCTAGTGTCTTAGACTCAGTAGCTATTTAATAAAATGTTTTGAAAGAGTTTTACATTCTAGTTGAAGAGACATGATGTTAATTTTCTCTGTTTGAGTACAACTACAGGCCATGTGGGTGATTACGGCAGCAGGTGTCTTAGATTAGTGGTGTCCAACTCAAATAGAAATGGGGATGACTTCTCCCATAGATAAGGATCCTTGCAGGCAGCACATTGACTTAGTTTTAAAATGTAATGTCAACTTCTTATTGTGTTTTTTAGTCATTTTGTTAAATACTAACCAAACGTTTTAATCTGCAACCCGAAGTGTTGGCCTGCTGGCCGTATGCTTGATCATGCCTTAGATCATAGAGGGAGAGCTTCCTACAAGCTGGGGAGATGGAAGAAGGCTGTCCTAGATAAGGTGCTATTTAAGCTGAGCCTTAAACAGGAGTTAGATAGATAAAATGAAAGGGGGAGGGGGACCATGAGGAGTCTCCCCAAACTTAAGAGGTCTTCATCACGACAGATTTATGAATTTACCTGAGGAAGGGCAGGAACAGGCCAAGGTGCATGACTGAGTATAAAGCTGTCCAGGAAGTTGTCCTAAGCCTGGGTATTTGACTGGCAAAAATGATCTAGTACCAGCAAAGCCCAAAGAATGGGCTTACTTCACTCATATACATACTGGCATTGTATCTAGAATAAGGATACATGTTAGTGGTTCTGGTTCACTTGAAAGAGCTTCCCTTGTTTCCCTTTCCCCCATGGAGATGATGCTTTCATGAACATATAGTATAGACCCATCAAATCTGAGGAGGCATCAGGCCCTCTCCTCTATGAGGCAGCCTTATGTTTGCTGGGGATTACTAGAAACCACATCACCAGTACAAAGTCTTCAATTATGCATGAAACAAAAATCATTAGCTGCCTACACAGGAGCAGGGCTCCTGTCCATCAGCACCCCCTAACTCCCAGTGGCTTTTACTTCTTTCTGCTCCACAGCCTGAGATATTCCTCCTTGAAATTCTGGCTGCTCCCTCAACCCTACCTCCTCCCTTGTATATAGGTCTGGGGATAGCTTACTTTAAAAGCCGTGCATTTTCTTATTCTCTTCTTCCCACAATAGCCCAGCTGACCCCTTGACTTCTATAAGCTTTGCAGAAGTCACTTATCTTGGTCATTATTCCAGAATGTGAAGGATGTCAATTGAAAGTTTTCCCTTGTGCCCAGGCCAAGGGCATATTGTATATTGCCTTGCTGAAAAGGTGGTAACCACGAAGAGCATAAAGTCTGGAGCCCCAAAGCCTGGACTCAAATTTGCTATGATAAAAGCTCACCTTACGCTGGATATTGGTATGCCACTAATGCCTGAAGATTTCCCTCTGTCCAGGGCAGGCATTCTTAATGTGTGTGTGTGTGTGTGTGTGCGCGCGCGCGTGTGTGTGATAGACCATTTGGTGAAGCCTAGGGACCCTTTTTTAGAATAATGTTTTTAAGTGAATAACATTCACTTATACACAATACAAGATTACAAGAAAATGAATCATATTGAAATAGCTATTCAAATACTAAACAAAACTTCATGGATCCCAGGTTAAGAATACCTGGTTTAGGGAGGCCTAGGAGGAAAAGATTTAATGTAGCTCAGGTGGAGATTGGAAACAGTCAGTCAGCAAACATTTATTAAATGCTCACTATGTGCCAGGAAATATGGAAAATGCTGGAGATACAAAGAAAGGCAAAACCAATTCCTGTCCTCATGGACCTTACATGCTAATGTGGGAGACAGCATACAAACAACCATGTACATACAAAATAAATTGGAAGTCATCTCAGAGGGAAGGCACTGGCATTAAGGGGGACATGGAAAGGTTTCTTGCAGAAGATGAGATTGCAGCTGAAGCTCAAAGGAATGGAGGAGGCAAAGATGAGGAAGAAGAACATTCCAAGCATGGAAGACTGCCAGTGAAAATTCAGGGAATTGGGAATGAAGTATCTTATGCAAGACACAGAGAGGAAGCCAGTGTCACTGGATCTCAGAGTGTGTGGAGGGGGGTAAGGCTGGAAAGGTAGCACAGGGCCAGGTTATGAATAGTTTTGAAAGCCAGAAAATTTTGTATTTTATCCTGGATGTAATAGGTAACCACTGCAATTTATTGGGTGTTGGGAGTGGGGTGGGTCAGGGAATGGGAATGGTCTGTGAGAAATAGACCTGTATTTGAAGATCAGTCTGACAGCTGAGTGGAAGACAGACTGGAGTGGGGAGAGGCATGTGGCAAGTAGACCAACCAGCAGGCTATCGTAGTAGTCTAAGCATGAGGTGATAAGTACTGTACCAGGGTAGTTGCAGTGTCAGAGGAGAGAAGAGGATATGTAGAAGAAATACTGTGAAAGTACAATCAACAGGATGTGGCAATGTACTGGATGGCCGTGGAGGAGGGTGGTGGTGAGAGAATACAGAGTTGAGGATGACATCTAGGTTTTGAGCCTGGGTCACAGGGAGGGTGGTGGTCTCCTGGATGGTAATATGGAAGTGTGGAAGAGGGAAGGGTTGGAAGGCAAAGATGATGAGTTCAGTTTTGGACATATTGAGGTTAAGATGTCTGACACAGGATATCCCGTTCAAGATGTTCAATCTTGGGGATGCAAGACTGGAGGTCAGAAGGGAGGTTAGGGCTAGATCAATAGCTCTCAGACATGCTCTGAAGTGTTTTCCCTCCTTCCAGCACTGCCTTTCAAGTGACTAAATGTCTTTTCCCACCTTCCTCCTCCCTACCCCCTCTATGCAGGGAAGCTCTCCGATATGCACTCTTCAGCATGCAGGCCACTGGTCATGTCCTTCTGGGGACGTCCAGCTTGATGCTACGTCTCCTTGAAGACACAGAGAAGCCACAGTCCCTGGAGGGGGGCATACTACCTCTCCCAACAAACCTCATAATCCCTTCCCTTATGAAAGTGCTACAGTGAAGCCTCAGGCCCAACATTGAACTGCAGAGACCCAGAGTGCTTATGACTGCCTGGGAGTATTTTCACCAGGATTTCTGCCAGTCTTCTATCAAGTCTTTCCACCCTCCCGCCATTATACCACAAAGTCAGAGGAAGAATAGAAGCAATGGATGTAGACTGAAGGGGAAGCTGTGGACTTTCTTGTTCCCTTTTCCCCCATCTCTGCCCCCAAAGAGTCTGGCCAACCCCTTACCTGCTCAGAGTGACCTATGCTGTAAGTCATAGAACTCTGGGATCCATGATCACTGTAACACATGTCCCTGAAGATGCATTTCCCTATTCTTGCCTCACTCCAGCATCGCCTTGTGTTGTTATAAATTATACCCACTATGGTGGGATACATTTGTAATATGTAAATTATGGAAATTATGGCTTCCTTGTCTCTTTTTCTTACCAACTCTGTGCCTGTGTATGGATCTACAGGATTGGGTGACTATGTGAGCAGAGACCCATAGGCTGTGAATTCGACAGCTCCAACAAATTGGAACCACTCCCTGCAGCCACTGGAATGAGAGCTTTTGGAATTTGAGGAGTTTGAAAAAGAGGAGACTGGATCATCCTCTTCCCATTTCAATTCCTTCATGTGGTGGCAAATGCTTATGCAATGTGTACTTAGGTGTTAAGCTAAGCAACCTCATTAGGAATGGGGGAAAAGAGGAGCCCACCCACAAAACAAGTGTTTCAAAGCAAGTTCATGAAAGTTCTTTGTGGCTAGATGGAGAAAGGAGTAGGATGCTATGGGGCTCATCATCTGTGTCCAGATTGGGGTGACAGTGTGACTGCTCTCCAGGTTGAGGTGGTATGAAGGTATCAAGGAAAGCGCCCCAGACTTGTATGAACTGATGCAGAGTGAATTGAGCAGAATCAGGAGAACAATTGATACAATAACAGTAATATTTAAAAAAGAAACAAATTTGAAAAATTTGGGAACTCTGATCAACACAATGACCAACCACAATTCCAGAACACTCAAGGTGAATCATGCTGCTCACGTCTGGGTAGGGAGCAGTGGACTTAGGATGCAGACTGAGACATATATACATTTTTCTTTTTGAGCATGGCCAATGCATGAATTTATTTTCTTTGGTTCTACACATATTTGTGGCAGATCTTGTTTTTCTTGTTTTCTTCTTTGGAATGGAGGTGGGAGGGAGAGGATGCAGATCTGAAAATAAAATAAAATTTAGAGTTTTGTTTAAATACTTGGCATAAAAAATGCTTCTTAGCTTTCCTTTTTTTTTAATGGGGAAACATTCTATCTTATGTGGTTGTGGTTTGTCTTTCATTCTTTTTTTTTTTAAGAAATAATGTATAATTTATTTACATACTTAAAAAAAGGCTGTAGAAAATGGACATTCAGTTCCATATTTAAAATACCCCTTTTTGTGTTCTGTTGTTCAGCGTTCAAATTCTAAATTAGACCATTCCTCTCCCAATACTTTGGATCTTAGCTCCAACAAGCCTCAAGGTAACATGGAAGTTATTGATTTGCTTCCTGAGTCAGGGAAATCTGTACTTTCTATGAAAAAGGATCATGTGAATCAAGTCTAGAACTTCAGGATATGCAGGATATGGCATTTTCTTTTTTTCTTAATAAAGAGTCTGGATCCCTATTATGTCACTATCACTGAGTCTGAAGAGTTTTGGGTCTTGATATTGATAGATGGGGTACATGATGGAGTCTGAATCCTGAGAGTGTCATAGACCTAGGGCATGGCCTATTTCATGAACAGCCACCAGGAAGAGGTTGATTCCCTCTTCAGAATTTGACCAATCTTCATCATTGTCAAAGCAGACAGTTCCTTGGTAGACAGGATGTGGGGCAAAAGCATGAGCTAGGATTTCTCCTTTTCCATCAAAGGGGAAGTTATCTATATGATCTCCATAAAGGAAAGCAAACTCAATGTCAGAATCTTACATACACTCTTCGGAACTTCAGGGGTATCACATTGCTCCAGACTTCTGCTGCCTTCCACAATATCCTTTGAACTGTCCTAGGACTCATGCCTCTTGGATAGTTGATGACACTGTAGGTTATGGGGTTATTTTTAATTTTGGGCTTCCCAGGAAAAAATGAGTAGTCAGCAATATCTCAGACCCCACATCGAGGCTGCCTTATGATGGCCTTTGTGGGCTCATCCAACCAGCCGGTTTCTTCCAGCCTGAAGAAATGCTGCAAGAATCGCAATTGATCCTCCAGAGTAGAGTACAAGAATTCTTTTTTGGTGAAGAAGAATTGATGGAAGTAATCCTTAAAGAAGTCCAAATTATCAAGGATATCTTTGGGGATAACTGGTAAGGACAAACAGCAGGGCAGGCAAAAGGCAAAAATGAGAAGAGTAGACAGCATGATTAAAGTTCAGGCTCTACTGGAAGCTATGCTGTCTTCAGGGAGATGATGGCACATCTTGCATCGAATTGCATTGGAGTGAGGGAGGGCTGTGCAAAGTCACCAGCCTCGCTTTCTCCTCCCAAGCCATCTTGGTCCGGTGGCCAGATATAGATCACGATGACTGGAGATGGCCCTGAATGAAGTGGGAGACTTTGGCCTTTTTAAGCTAAAGTCTTTTTGAGTTCTCACTTTGAGTGAGGCAACACCTATTCAGTGAATAGACTTGTTAAAGAAGTGAGTCAATGGATGGCTCCTTTAATAAAAAAAAAATCAATCTTAGATGTATTAGAGATACACCTAGGAGGAGAGTGGTAGGCAAAAATTTCTAGGAAGGGTAATAGATAGGGAATAAGGTACTATGCTATATGCTAAACTTTGTTTCCAAAACTATACTTTGGAATCTTTGAGTGACCCTGGAAATGACCCTTGATTTAGCCAAAATCATCTAAGAAGGAAGGTAAGGTGGCTCTCATCCATGCCCTTGGGGACTTTGGGTCTCTGTAGCCCCACCTGGATACTTTCAGGTTATTGTTGGGCAAAAAGTAGATTTTATTGACTGATTTTAGGAAGAAATCAAAAGGCAAGGGACAATTACTGTAAGAGATATGCAAACTAGCTGGCTAGAGGTAGGAGAATGGCTTTGGTTTGCCCTCCTGTGATTAATCAAAGGCCTTATAGAAGTGCTTATTGTATTCCTTCCCACATGCACCTTAGGGTGTTAACATGTGAAATGCTAATTCAGATATACACAAATTCTAACGAGGGAGAAAAGCCTTACTTATTAATAGGTCTATGGATAAATGTGTATGTGTATCACACATGCACATATTCTATAGGGAAAGGATTGGGACTGGTTCTGTGATTATTATTATATATTTCCCTGTATATCATCATCTATATTATATATATCACTATCTGTATCTGTATCATTAGCATAGAAAATTCTACTAATGCAAGCTAGAATTTTCTATGCAATTTATAGTCTCAGTTGCCTAGAGCAGGGAGAGCCAGTACATGTCAGCAGGGGATCTAAACCCAGTCTTCCTGGCTTTGAGGCTGATTTTCTGTTCTAGTTTGCTACCTCTATTCTATAATAAGCAGTGTTGATTTGATTTGTTTATATTCATCAGGAGGAGAAAGAATAGCATTTACAGTTAGAAAATTTCAAGAACAAAAGCATATCTTTGTATACTCAATAAAGAGTACAGGACTACAGGAACCTTATGTAATGGTCTGGTTGCAGCAATTAAAGTTTGGCCCTGCCACACCTCATGAATTAAATGGTTTTAGGACAGATTATTTGGCAGCTAAGTGGTACAGCAAATGGAGCACTGGGCTTGGAATCAAGAAGATTATTTTCATGAGTTCAAATCCAGCCTCAGACACTTACTAGCTGTGTGACCCTGGGCAAGTCACTTAACCATGTATACCTCAGTTCCTCATCTATAAAATGAGCTGGAGAAGTAAATGGCAAAACCACTCCAGCATCTTTGCCAAGAAAACCTGCAATGGGGTCACCAAGTGTTGAACACAAGTGAAAAATGACTGAATAAAATAAATAAATACAAAATATATACAAAGTGTAGGTAAACCAGCACAAGGTAATTGTGGTATACTAACAGCTGGGGTGGAGGAATCTGAACCACATGTGCAAATACATGGAGAGATAAAGGGAACAGTATGTGTGAGAAAGTGCATAGTTATTAATAATACCAAGCCACCTGGGAAAACATGGAGTGTCCAGAGAAAATCTCATAGAAGTCAGTTTTGCCCTGGGATTCGAAGATAGAACTTGGATGGGGGTGGGAGGGGTGGGGAGTAGGGCAGGGAAGGGAAGATCAATTTGTTAAGAGCAGTGGGCATCTAAGCCAGGAGGGGAAAGTCCTGTCACAATTTAATTATTTCTGTAGTGGAGGCGATTTCCTGTTCCACTTTCATGCTGTGGTAATAGCTGAATGAGATGAGTGCTTTTAGTTCCAGAAGTTTGCCAGGAGTGAGTAAGTAGCCTCACTCTGATGACTGCTCTTAATATGAATCTATTCCCTATACTGTTGTTGCAAACACAGACATCTTTCCACTCTAAAATAAAATTTTATTTGCATCATTGTCACTTACCACTTGAAAGAGAAAAGCAGTCAAACCAAACAGCCAACAAACATACTGATCGTATCTGACAACATATAGCCTGTTCTGCATCAGTAGAATGCCCCATATCCCTGGAAAGAGAAGCTATGCTTCTTCATCAGTCCTCTGGGGCTGCAATGGTCACTATATTGATCAGGTCTCTGATCTTTCAATGTTTTCCTTTATGCTTTTGTGGTCAATGTGCAAATTCTCTTGTTTGTTTTTTTTTTTTTTCACTTCTGTTTGCATCGCTTCATAAGTCTTGCCAAACTTCTTGGAATTCTTAATTCATTATTTATTACAACACAATACCATTCCATACTACAGCATGCTTAGCCATTTCCCACTTGATGGGTATCTACTTTTGTTTCCATTTTTTATTTCCGCAGAAGTGGCTACTATATTTTTTGGCACCTATGTGACATTTCCCCCTCATAGATCTTGTCCTTGGAGGCATATATCCCCAGGTCAGAATATACTTTCCACCTCTTTCTATTCCCTTCTATTTCTTGCCCCCTTACCTTCCCACTAAGTACCAGTTTAGGTACTTATTGTTTTTCATGCTATAGATACAAACTAGTGTTAGAATGGAAAGGACACTAGACTTTGGAATCAAAACCCAGGTTCTGTCATTTACTAGCCCTGTGACAGTGGGCAACCTCTTCATCACAATCTCTTCATCAATGCTACACAGATTTGTCATGAAGGATGAATTAAGAATGTATGTAAATGATTGTGCTATAAAAAGAGTCAAGCAGGATGATTTCAGAAAAACCTGGAAAAACTGACATGAACTGATGCAAAGTGAAGTGAGCAGAACCAGGAGAATGTTGTACACAGTAACAGCAATATTATACAATGAAGAACTATGAATGACTTAGCTATTCTCAGCAATACAACCATCTAAGACAAAAGACTAACGATGAAGCATACTATCCACTCCAGAGAAAGAACTGATATTGTTTGAATATAGAGAGAAGCGTGCTATTTTTCACTTTCTTTCTTTCATTCTTTTTCTTTTATTTGAGTCTTCTTGTACAAAATAACTAATATGGAAATATTTTACATGATTGCACATGTACAACCTATATCTGATTGCTTACTGTCTCAGCAAGGGGAGGAAAGGAATTTAGAACTCAAAATAATTTTAAAAAACAAATGCAAAAAATTGTTTTAATATGTAATTGGGGGAAAATAAAATATTGCATATTAATAAATCTCAGCTAAAGTCTAAATAAAAGAATCTGTGTACAATGCTATATGAATGTGAACAGTGATGTTCCTGAAGTATATGTAAATAATCAAAAATAGATTTGAATTGCATAGGGTGGGAAGATATTGGCTATCTAAAGTAGACACACTAAATGTTTTAGTAAAGAAGAAATTGTCTCCCTAAATCAGCAGTGTCAAATTCAAATAAATCCCTGCAGACTGCACATTGACTTAGAAAACCATGTATTAATATTATTTATGTTGTATTTGAATTCATTTTGTTAAACATTTCCTAATTACATTTTAATCTGGTTTTGGCTATACTTGGGAGTTTTATAGATTACTTGTAGCTAGGCAACAAGTTTGATACTGTTGAGGGCTGGGATAAAGTTCAAGAACCCCAAGACTGGAGTTCCCAGACAGGGTCATTGGGGAGAGGGTACCCCTCAAGGACCAGAGTACTGGAGAGGGTCAGGGCCATCTGGAATGAATTTGAGAACTTAAGTCAAGGTGGCAAAGATTTATTATGCTTTTCAGAGGGCAAGAGTTCTTAGGGAACCTGCAAACTTACAGGGGTGCAGGTAAAGTTTATATAGGTTAAACATGTGTCAAATATATTAATTAGGTGTGTGAAAGATGGGTAAAAGTTAGGGAAAGTTAGGTTTCCACAGAAGAGTTAATTGAGTTTCACAGAATAATTAATGAAGTGTCAGCTTGAACAAAGGAGTAAAAATTAACCAGGATGAGAGTCCTCAGCCAATCAGAATGAAGTTTGCAGTTTTGCAGAAACCGCAGTTTCAGGATGTTAGGAAAACTGTTCTAAACTGGCCAGATAATGGTCAGGATTGAAGAGAATACTGGGTCAAATGGCTACCAGGCATGCTTAATTGGCTAATTGAATATTACCTCACAGGGAGGAGTTTTCCACCATTTTTGAACATGGGACTATGTTGAGGAGAGGCGACATGCTTGTACATACACATCAAGGAGAGAACATGCCAGGGGCATGTAGGGAAGATTGTGACCTAGAACGGAGAGGACCAATCTGTTCTCTGAAGGGAGGTACTGAGCTAATGGTGCATCAATCTATGTCAGTCTAACAGTATAAAGTTGGTCTCACTCCTGTATTCTCCACTCCCCCTTCCTAAAGAAGGGTGGAGTAGGCTCCTGGCCAGGAATGTTTACCAATTCCTTTGAATTCCTCAATAACAATAAATTGCCCTTGATACCTGAATTTCAGTGTCTAACAGGTGATTCAGGGTGGGATTAGGGAGTGGTTAAGGAGCGGTCAGTTCTTAAAGGAACATGTACTTTTTGTATCTGCTGTGCAGGCCTTTCACCCAGAGTTTACTGGGAAATAGCCCAAGTTGGGGCTACATGGAGGTTTGGTTTTAGGCCTGAAATGTCACTAAGTCAACTAACAGTCAGGGCTGACGAAAATACTCAGGCTGCTTCCATCAATGTCTTGTTAGACAAGATAAATGTAAGGGAGTATACATATGTCTAGGTCTAGCATGCATATGATAGATAGGTCAGTACACAGCCAGTTCAGTGCATACACAGCTGGTTGAACTAATAAATCCTATAGGTACAGCTGGCCACTGTATCGGGAAGTGAGATAAGTGTTTTGCTAGGGCATGCTGTCTTGTTTTGCTAGAGAGAAACTGCTAGGGCCAATGTTTTGAGGCTAGGGAGAGATGTGTTTTTGGAACTGGATGTGACTTTTGAACTGGGGTCCAAGCACAGGCACCCAAGGGAGATATGTGATTTTGGAATTGGGATCCAAGCACAAAGACCCAAGTACCCCATCAATACGTCTGCTCTAATTCATCTGTTTTTATCAATTTGAAAATCTACAGATTGGTCAGCTCTGGCTTCTTTTAAGGAAGGGACAGAATCTTTTTTCTCTGTTTTCCCCACCCTATTGCCCTGGGGTCTTGGAGCTGTCAATGACTTGTATTCAGTTAAGCTATTAACAGCTGTCAGGGAAAGAGTCCTGTCTTTGGAAGTCAAAAGACTTGGATTCTAGACTACTGTTATCACTGATTAGGTCTGTTTATCATCTTCTCCATTAGAATGTGAAATCCTTAAGAATGGGGACTATCTTTTCTGTTTGTATTCTCAGCACTAAGCCCAGTGTTTGCACATAGTAAACACTTACTAAATGCTCAATTCCACCATTCATTTAGTGAGGCTAAAGAGAGTCACTTTAACTTTCTTTTTCTCAATTCCTTTACCCATAAAATGAGGATAGTCATGACTGACTTATCTACCTGAAAGGGTTATGATGATCAAATGAGACACCAGGAAAGTGACCATGAAAGTATCAGTTGCAATCATTCTATATTGCAGATCGCTTACCTGTTTGGTGGATCACTGTGTTTTTGTGTGTGTAGGAGACAGGGAATGTTGGGAATCTTGGGGAGATTGGGAAGAAAGACAAGGACTCTCTCAGTTTCCATCATAATGGTCTTCTTTCTCTGAATGTAGCAAGTAAAGCTATCAAAACTTGCTCAGTCAGGTAGAGACTATGGCCTGCTTCTGGTCAGGAAAAGCACTCTATCTGTAATATCTGCCTAGAGAACCAACCATGTGACAAACTAGGTTAAATACCTAACAGAAGTCTGAATAAAAAGGAACCATTGTACTTAAACTCATTGAAGCCTCCATCCAAAACAAGCCAGCGTTTCCAGAAGTACCTTGGAGCCATTTAGAAGGCTCTTTACTGGGGCTTCCTCCTGCTGCTAGAAATATGAGCCTTCCTATTTATTCTGTGATCATTATCACCTTTAATGAAAATTATTTCTACTACCCCATTGTGATTCTGATCATTCTGGTGTTCTTTCAAACCCAGGTCCTCCATAGGCTACAGTGTGTGTGGTTGTTCGTGTGCATGTTGGAAAGTGCTGGTGGTAGCCAAAGTATCAATCAAAAAGGCTGTTGGGATTGAAAAAAAAAAGAAAAGAAAAACTGTGACACCATGTGTTGGCCAAGAACAAAACCTGAAACAGAAATAATTTAGAAAACAGTTTATTAAATCATCCAGCAGAGCAGAGAGCTGCCCATCCCCAGTGTCTGTAAGTTACACATTAATTAAGATTCAAACAAAGGCACAAGGAAACATTAGCAGATTGGCCAACATGGAGGCAGTTTCCTCGTAGTTTGAGATGTATGATGGGAGAAAACTCACATTTCTTGCATCAATCTATGGATCTGACTGGATTTCTAGTCAGCAAAATCTAGGTCCTAAGTTAAGCATTAAACAAATCTGGTTCCTGAGCAACAGGTCTGGTTTCTCAGCCATTTAGGGCTAGGTTCAAACAATGCCATAAAGTTTCCCCACACAACATAAAAATATTTTGTGGCTATTTTATTATTTTTAAAAACTCATCTTTTTTTTTTCAATTAACTACTTATTAGAGAGGTATTGCGGTGTAATGGATATAGCCTGGACTAGAAGCCAGGAAGATCAGAGTTCAAACCTTGCCTCCCAACTCATAGGGGCTATGTGACTCTGGGCAAATGAGTCATTTCATCTCTCAATGATCTAGGCAGCTCTCTAAGATAATATGTTATGGAGAAAATGCCAACTTGCATTGGTAGAGGGAGTTTCCTTGCCCAGGAATTCCCTATACTGAATAAAATCACAAGTACAATTCCTAGCCCTAATACTTTATTTGTTCCCCCTCCTCTTTTTTTTTATATCCCAATCATTTTCCAATATGTTCCTCACCATTGCACTTGTTCCTTGTAACAAAGGAAAAATGAAAGCAAAACCCAAGTGACAAAGCAGTCACATCTGACAGATTGTACAATATTCCATACCCACTGTCCCCCACATTTCTGCCGAGAGGAAAAGTCTGTCTCCAATTTTCTTCTTTCCTGGGACGCAGTCTATCATTCTAACCCCAGTATTCTGCAGTGATGACATACAATTGATAGCCTCCTAAAGTATATAAATTCATAGTATACCACTATGATTGGGGTAATATCTCATAAAGCAATAGGCTGTTGATTCCCCCACCCAGAGTGCTCCCCTTTCCTATGTTGAGTAACCAACTGATAGCTTCCCAATGTCAATTAACAAGTTAACATTATTAGCTTTTTGAAGAAATATCAAGGACCAACTAGGATGGGCTAGTCAAGCTAGAGACTGTCCCTGAGACTTGACTGGTCTAGAGGCTAGGTCTGAGCTAGTTGATATGGCTTCCCAGTCACCTAGGGCATAAAAAGGTCAGCCTATGGACTTGATGGATAATCCATTTCCAACCAAATCAACATACCCTTCTGGCCAAATACACTTAATAGAAAGATCTATGATGTATATAAGGGGTTTGCAGTATAACACTAAGATTAATTTGCTTACAAGAAATGAAATAATAAACACTATCAAGGATACATAGAAAGATGGATAGATAGATAAGATACATATATATAGTACATATATACATATATAGTATATATAGTGTGTATATGTGTGTGTATTTAGACACACGCACATAAACACATGTTGTTGTTATTCTTTCCTTTTCAAAGAAGACCAATGAAATCATGGGGTGATGTCTTGACTTGCATGTGAATTGGATTTAAGTGAGGCAGAGTTGCACAAGGCATCAGCCTGACTCTCTCTTCCAGATTCATTGAAGTCCAGTGACAGGACAAAAATCAAGATGATTGGCAATATCCTGGAATGCAGTGGATGACCTTGGTGTCTTTGATGTCTGATTAAGTTCTAAGAACTCCACAGCATCTACTTCAGCAGCCTTCACAGTCGCTCAAACTGATACAGTTTAAGGGTGCAGGGACCCCAAAATTATTGAGGTACAGGGTAGAGCCATCTGGAAAAGAATTCACAGACTCAAGCAGTCTTCCAGTCAAGTGACAAAAAGTTTATTGTATTGCTAACATAGTGGGCAGAGCTCCTTAGGGAACTTAAAACTTAATGAGGATGATGCTAAAGCTTATATAGAAAAAGTTCAGTGAGTGGTGTGCCAAGCATGCTCATTACGTGGTGTGGAGTGTGATCAAGGAGTGGTTAGCTCTTAAAGGAACATGCAGTTCCTTTACCTTGGGAACAGGTGTCATTCAGGGCTGGCATGGCCTGGGGCAGGGCCTTCTAAGGGGTGTGTTTTTGGTCTGCTACATTTGTACCAAGATATTCTCAGGAGTTGCTTAACCTCTGGATTGTATAAAGTAACCGTGGGAATTAGTATCTGATAGTTCTGCTGCTACAAGAATAGTCCTGTTCGTACAAGGGAAATTCTACAGAGGTCAGCTTGCTCCTGTAACAAGGAGAGAGAGTTGGCTTCACTGGGGGCCACTCAAGAGTTGTTGCCTGAGATAGAGTCTTTGGGCTGGTCAGAGATATGTTCCTAGGGCTGGAGTCCAAGCACCCCAACAGAAGGAACTGTTCTTACCCAACCATTTTGCTGGGTGAAGTCTTCACATGCTTGGGGTAGACATTGTCTAACTCGTTGTTGAGAGCAGTCATTTACCTTCAACCCAGTTTAGCCTGTCTATATATATATATATGTATAAATGCATATGTATATGTCTTCCCATTAGGTTGTAAGTTCTTTGAGGGCAGGGACTGTCTTTTGTCTCTTTTTGTATCCCCAGTGTTTAGCACAGTGCTTGGTACATAGAAGATGCTTAATAAATTGTTTACTATTATTTTTATATGCATACACACATACATATACACTTAGTATGTAATAGGGAAGGGCTAAGGGTAAGTTCGTAGAGAATGCACAATATATACTGCTTGGTCTAAATCTAAGTCTGCCTGAGTCTGCTTCCAGATATTCATAATGTGGAGACTCTCCCTACCCCACCCCATTTCAGATCATTATGTGCAGGTATCCTCTTACTGTTTCCTGTTAGCTTACTGCATGGTGACAAAAAAGCTTTTAATGGACTGCTGAGCCAGAACTGAATGGATATACAAAAGATTTGAGTGGACAATCTCTCATTGTCTTCTGTGGTAGATTTTGAGTGATGAAAAAGAACCATTGTGAACCTCTGGGTGAGGAAAGGGCAGCAGTCCCTATCTTACACCTAGTCAGTATGCCCACAAATGCATTTCTTTTATTTATTCTTTCCTGATCAGAAAGAAAGGAAGGAATGAAGGAAGGAAAGAAAAAGAGGGAGGGAGGGAAGAAGAAAGAGAGAGAGAGGGGGGGGGAGGGAGGGAGGAACGAACTAAGGCAGAAAGGAAAGGAAGGAAGTAGAGAAGGAGGAAGGAGGGATGGATGGAAGGGGGGAAGGAAGGAAGAAAGGAGGGAGCTGTGTTGCTCAATTGGACAGTTCTAGTTGGGACCTCAGTGGAATAGCTCCTCCTCCTGATGAGGTCTGGGAACCATATGTTTTTAGGGGTGCTCAAGACCCCAAAATACTGACACACCAGGTCCTGCTTGAATGAATTCGACTCAAGACTTCTCACAGCCAAAGAAAAAAACAAAGTTTATTACTGATTGGCCATAATGGGTAGGCTTAAGAAATCTCACCATTTGTGATCTGGGGTAGATTGAATCTAAGACCCTTCATGGAGGCAAGATGAAACTTATATACAGAAAGATTGTGGGAGGGATCTAGAGTGGTCCTGGGGTGATGGAAGGAGGGGTCTAAGAAGGAGCTTCATGGGACTGGGGTGAGGTCAGACTCCAGGAACCAAGAGAATGGGATTAAGGGTGGAAAGTAGCTGAAGGCTACCTGGAAATAACAGACAATGTAGGGCTAAGCTAGTTTAAGGGTACCCTATTTGGGCATAGGCACTTTGATAGGATCAGGGTTGGGAAGTAGCCAGACAACAGAGGGCTAAACTAGATTAAGAATGACCTAGAGGGGCAGCTAGGTGGCACAGTGAGTAGAGCACCAGCCCTGGAGTCAGGAGGACTTGAGTTCAAATCCAGCCTCAGACACTTGACACACTTACTTAGCTGTGTGACCTTGGGCAAGTCACTTAACCCCAATTGCCCTGCCTTCCCCCCTGAAAAAAAAAAGAGTAACCTAGAGGTAATGAAAGGCTTATGGCCTCAGGCAAACTCCTCATCTAGTGGGAAGATTCAAGGAGAGTTCAAGGGGCCTCCCACAGTCTAAACTCTATCACTCCTACTACTCACAGAGGTTGCTGTTTGTCCTTTATTCTCAAAGAAGACGAAGACCATGACATCAGGGAGGTGATGTCATGACATGCAAGTGAATTGGATTTAAAGTGAATTGGATTTAAGAGAGGGAGGGTTGTAGAGTCACCAGAAGATTAGAGAGTGCTAGGCTGGGCACTCTATCTACTGTGCCACCTAGTTGCCCAGCATAGCAAATATAAAAGTACATAAACATCTTTGGCACACTTTTCTCTCCATAATTACACTACTCCACTGCCCCCATTCCTATGATCAGGATTGTTGTTGTCTTTTGTTCTCAAAGGAGACCATGACATCAGGGAGGTGATGCCATGACATGCAAGTGAATTGGATTTAAGTGAGGCAGAACTGGGCAAAGTGAGCAGCCTCACTTTCTCATTCAGAGTCAAATGGGTCCAGTGGCAAGATATAGATCAGGATGACTGGAGATGGCCCTGGATGCAGTAGGAGACCTTGGCTTTTTTAAGCTAAGGCCTTTATCGGGTCTCAGTTTTAACTGAGGCAATGCCCATTCAGTGATTAAAGCTAAGTAAGAAATGAGGCAGAAAATGGACTTTTTTATCTAGTCAAAAAATAACAGCTTGGGAGGGGAAGACCCTCAAGGTTTCTGGCCAAAACAGAAACAATTGCTATTTACATTCACTGAGACAATGAAGGCCCAAACAGTGACCAAGTGGGGCTTGGCCTGGGACTTTTTGTTGGCCAATCAATGATATCCAGAGCCATTCGGGTTTAAAGCTTGGTCCTCAAGAAAGAAATCTAGCCCATAAACCCCACTATATCTTGGGGAGGTTTTAGAAATCACAATTTACATTCCTTTAGGCAGAGCCAGGCTAGATTTCTTTCATAAGGACCTTTCCTTAAACCTGGAGGTTATCTCCAGTTGTCCTGATTTATATCTTTTATTTATATTTCATATATATATGAAATATATATATGAATGATATATATACATATATATACATATACATATATATATGTGTGTGTGTATATATGTGTATATATATATATATATACACACATATATATATATGTCATTCAAACTGAGACCTGGGAAAGACCTTAGTTCTAGTCCTCCTGATCTATGTTTTGCCACTAGACTCAGCTTTGGAGGAGAAAGTAAGGCTGGTGACTTTGCACAGCCCTCCTTCACTTAAATACAATTCACTTGCTAGTCATGGCATCCCCTTCCCTATGCCTTGATCTTCTTCCAGAAGGAAGGACAAACGACAACCTTAAACCCAAATCACTCTGGCTCTCATTGATTGGCCAACAATAGGTCTCAGGCCAACCCCCACTTGGTCACTGTTTGGGCCTTCATTGTCTCAGTGAATGTAAATAGCAATTGTTTCTGTTTTGGCCAGAAACTCTGAGGCCTTCCCCTTTCAGATTGATTTTTTTTTACTAGTAAAAGAGGCCATTCGCTGTCTCCTTTTTTTACCTAGCCTTAATCACTGAATGGGAGCTGCTTCAGTCAAAGACCTTAGCTTAAAAGTTAAAGACCTTAGCTTAAAAAGGCCAGGGTCTCCCACCGCATCCAGGGCCATCTCCAGTCATCTTGATCTGTGTTTTGCCACTGGACCCTGATGGCTCTGAAGGAGAAAATGAGGCTGCTGATTTTGCCCAGTTCTGCCTCACTTAAATCCAATTCACTTGCATATCATGGCATCACCTCCCTGATATCATGGTCCTCTTTGAGAACAAAAGACAAACAACAACAATCCTGACCATAGGAATGGGGGCAGTGGAGTAGTGTAATTATGGAGAGAAAAGTGTGCCAAAGATGTTTTTGTACTTTTATACTTGCTATACTGAGCAACTAGGTGGCACAGTGGATAAAGTGCCAGGCCTGGAGTCAGGAATATTTGAGTTCAAATCCAGCCTCAAATACTTATTAGCTGTGTGACTCTGGCCAAATCACTTAACCCTGTTGGCCTCAGTTTCCTCATCTGTAAAATGAGCTGGAGAAGGAAATAGCAAACCATTCTAATATTTTTGCCAAGAAAACCCCAAATGGGGTCACGAAGAGTCTGACACAATTAACGGACTAAACAACACTTGCTATACTGTTTCAGTAAAAATCATTTAAAAGCTAGTTGGTTGGTTGTTGTCCTTCTTTCTCAAAGAGGACCAAGATGATATTACTAAGCTAGAGTCATGTTTCAGTGTGTATGACTGTGGGTGATCAGACCAATATGAGCTTGGAATGCTCTACCAAAGATCAGGCACAAATAGTCCATGTGAACATTTGGGATGGATACATCGTGTTTCCTTTGAGCTGTTTCAGTTCTGCTTTGCTTATAGAGCATAGCACCTTCTCTGATGAGGGCACACCATGCTGCGTGGCCCTGTACCACTGTTTCCCATGTCACAGAATCAATTCCAAAGTTCTTGAGGGAGACCACCATGTGAATGCTTGCCCTGTGTGAGTTCTCCATAGAAGTCTTTTTGGCAAGTGTACATTTTATATTCAAACAATGTGGCCAGCCCATCGGAGTTGCACTCTCTGAAACAGAGTTTGAATACTTGGCAGTTTAGTTCGAGTAAGGACCTCAGTGTCTGGTACCTCATCCTGCCAGGTGATCTTCAGAATCTTCCTAAGACAATTCAAATGGAAGCAATTCAGTTTCCTGGCATGGCAGTGGTATACTGTTCAGGTTCCACAGGCATACAACAATGAGGTCACCACCACAGCTCCATAGACCTTCGGTATGGTAATCAGTCTAATACCTCTTTTCTCAAATACTTTCCTTTCGAGCCTCCCAAACACTGAGCTAGTTCCGGCAATGTATGAATTGCCGGAGCTAGCTCATTAATCTCATTTAAAAACTAAACGATGTTAAACTGGTTACTTGATATTAGGAAGATATCAACTGGTTGATCAATATGGAGGGAAGGGCATGCTGGATGGGGGCTTGTAAGGAATAGTATTAGAATCTCCAAACTTTCTGGGTTACCCCTAAAGGGAAAACTAGTCAGTTGTCCCCTAGGGACCCAACCTGCTGGTATAAGTGGAGCAAAAAGGGGAGTGTTAGAAGTATGAAAAATAAAATAGCCAGAGGAAGGCCTTCAGTACATTGGGCAAATCCTTAATAGACAATTTGTGGAAAAGCATGGACAAGAATAACTCAGGTTCAGAAAGCCTCTTAGTGTCGTGGAAAGAGCACTATACTTGTGTTTACAAGTTTGGGATTTATAATAGTTCTTCCATTTATTACCTGGGTGACCATGGGCAAGTCATTTACCTTCTCTGGGCCACTCCACCTGTAGTATGGGGAGAGGAGTGGAATAGATTATCTTTTAGGTCTCTTCCGACCTTAGATTCCATATTCTGAGATTAGGCACAAAGTTGTTTAGTGTTATTTCAAGTGTTATCCATTTAGTCCTTGTGCTAATAAAGCTCAGTCCTCAAAAAATTTACATTCTCTTTTGGGAAACAAGATGAAAGCACAGGAAATTGTCTACGGAATTATCAGAGGTGATATTCACTGTCAACATGAGTTCTACAAAAGGTGAGTCACAAGCATAAGGTCACAAGCATCAGAAGAGAGAGATCCCTTTCAGTTTTGAAATGACTTGGCAGCTTCACTGAGATCTCACAAGAGACTGCCATGGGTTTAACTAACTAGGAAAATAAGTAGGGCCCATCTTCCAGCCATGACTTCTGCCCCACCTCAGTGGCTGGAGCCCCTAGTCTGGGGCCATGTTGTCCTGACTGGTGAAAGGCAATTCTCTATATAAGCCACTGTGAGAACTCCTACAATCTTTTATTTTATCCACCTCTCTGCCATGCTGCTGCTGACTCATTCCCCATTTGCTTACCTTCTGTGCCATAGTTCTGGCTGGTAGGGGCTTCAGGTTGGGATAACCTGGTAAATGGATAATGGTAAGGGTGGTGTATATCCCTATAGTAAGTGGCACAGATTGCTGATGTCTCTGTGGCTCCTCATCAGGAAAACAAGTTTAATCAAGTCCCTCCAAGCCAATGTGCAGGTCCTGAAAGATAATCAATAATGCTTGAGCTCATCTTCTTGCCAAGAAAACCATTTGTACCCCAGAACAAAGAGAACTCTGCAGGAGAATGCTATTTGGCAATAAAACTTGGAAATAATTTACCAATGGTGAGAAGAATTGTAAGTCATTTGCCAGTCTTCCCATTGCTTGGGCCAATGACTCTTTTGAAGGAGGAGAAGAAAGAGAAAGAGGAGAAGGAAAAGAAGGAGAAGGAGGAGGAGGAGAGGAGGAGGAGAAGGGATGGAGAAGGAGAAGAGGATGTGTGAGATGAAAGACCCTCACCAATTAAATTTATAATAAGGAGCCATCTCAGGGTGGGAATAGAAATAAATTTTATTCAATTCTCGAGAATAGGGCATCCTCCACTAGAACAGATCTAGCAAGGGAAGTGCTTTACAAGAGGCAAAGCACCAATAATTATACCGAACACGAGAGTCTGAGCCATCAGACTCTCACAGTCTCAGAATTTTTTTCACTTCCCTATTTCCCTATTTCTTGATTTTTAAACATTTCTTAGTGTGTGTGTGTGTGTGTGTGTGTATATGTATATGTATATATGTATATATATACATATACATGTATATATATACATATATATGTATACATACATACATATACATATCTTCTCTGTGAAGTCTTCACATTTTATTTACCTCACACAAGGAGAAGGAAAAAGAAAGGGAGAGAATTGTAGAACAAAATGTGGAAGAGAAATGGCCAGATATTGAAAGGGTTCAATTAAACAAAATATAAAAGGAACCCCCCCAAAAAAGTGGGGAGAAGGGGAGTGGGAATTGACTCTCTGTGGGCTAGCTTCAGGGAAGGTTTAAGGAAGGATGGATGAATTTGGGAAATTAGGGTGAGGTGCGTCTGTCCCAATACAAAGTCCGAGGGACATAAGGGTCAGCATTTGTCCTGGACCAAGTTATGATTGTATTTTGGAGTTGGAAGGGACCTCAAACGTTCCTCTAAGTTCCCCCACCCACTCACCGTATGGAAGAGCACCGCTGCAGACGCCAGCCCGCCCAGGACTCGGCTGGCCCGCACCTGCCCAGCTCCCCACCCTCGGGCCACGCCCCTCTCCCCCTTGCCTGCTTTCCAGTTTCAGACCCGCCTCTCGCTCTCCCTAACTGACAGGCATTTTCTCCAATCGCCGCATGGCGAGGGCGGCGCTCCGGGATCCGTAGTCGCCCTTCCCTCCGCCCCGCCTCCTGCCTTCTCCTCGGCGCGTGCGCGCACTCTGCTCAGGCTTCAAGTTTTTGTTAAGATGAGGGGCCGCGTCCTGTGTCGGTTTTTGTGCCAGGGGACGAGGCTGGGACCAGGGGTCAAGGCACAGTCCCAGACCCAACAGAGTGAGACCTGGTGATTGATCCCCGGGGTGGAAGTTGGGGGCGGGGGGGGGGGGCGTTCTAACTGAAGGAGCTGAGTGTTATGTGTAGCAGGGGGCAGTAAGGGAAAGGACCACGTGGGGGCAGGAGACGAGGGGGGAAGGGAAGGGAAGTGAGGAAGGGGGAGAGGAGGGGAAGGAGGAGGAGACGCGTAGGAAGAGGGAGGAGACAACAAGGGGAATGGGGGGAGCCGAAGGGGAGGGAGGAGGGAAAGGGAAGGGAGGGAGGGGAGGTGTGGGAGAAGGAAAGGGAAGTGAAAGAGGGGAGAAGAAGATAATGAGGGAAGGGGAAGGAGAAATGGATGGTAAGGGAGAGAGAGACTGGAAGGAGGGAGAAGGGCAAGTGGGGAAGGGGAGGGGACAGTGAAGGAGGGAGAAGCGGGAGGCTGGGGAGTCCTAACACTCTTCAGCACGGAAGCTTTAACCTGCTCTGCCTTTCAGACCTGGGTTACGCCACCTTTCTTTAGGCAGCCTGGTGGCCCCCGGCTCTTGAGTGCTCACCATATGGGCTAGAAGGCCTCCCACTGCAGCTTAGAACTCCTGAGCCCGAGCTGTTCACCAGCCTCAGCCTCCCCCAGCAGCTGAGCTGCAGCTGGGGGTCACAGCTAGACTCTAGATAATGTTTACACTCCATTCTAGTTCTAAGACCTCCTATAGTGTTTTCCACTGACACCTTCCTCTGTTGCCTCAGATGGCATGAATTCTAAAGGATTGTATTAGTGTAATATAAGCTTTATTATGTCCTACAAAACAGAAAAGGTTTTGTGCATTATTCTGGTGATGGGCTTTGTGTCTGTTGTTTTAAGACTGCCCTAGCTAAGTGTGGGAAGGCTTATTATATTTGAGGGTTGACCAACAGGAAATGAATTTTTTGGCCACAACTCCTGAAACCGTCCACTAAGGCTCAGAAGGTTTATGTTATATATCAGTAGAAAATCACAGATTTTTGAATATGTCACACTTACTCAACACTTTAAAGTTTACAGGGTGTTTACACAGTACTATAGGTACAGTATCATTTTCCTTGTTTTACAGATAAGAAAACTGAGACCCAGAGCAGTTAAATGGTTTGCGCAGGGTAACCAAGTGTCACAACTGGGACTTACTCGAGTCTCCTGAGTCAAAGACCAATGCTCTTCACTACTGTGTGTGACACCAAATTTATAAGTAAATAATTCCCTTTTCTGTTCTCTTCCCACCATAATAGGTACCAGATGTACCTTAGGGAGTCCCAGAAGAAGAAGGGATCCTTTCTTGGGATGATACAGCCGGAGAAGCTAAGCGAAAAGGAGTTGGCTGAGATGATGATGACAGCTGTGCTATTCCATAATGGTGAGGGGGGGCAGAAGATTTGGGGATCAGTAAACCTGATTGTAGGATAGTGCTTTCACCATGCCTCATTAAGGAACAGACTAGAGCCAGCTCCATGCTAATTTTTGTTTAAATATTGTATTAAAAACAACATTGCCAGTGCAACCAACTGAATTTGTTTGGTAAGTCTTTACAGTCAAATAAACTATCTTCAGCACTTAAAGTATTATTAGTAGTGTTTCAGGTTTTCAGGGTCCTTGTCACCATTCTTTCTCCCTTGATTTTATTGATTTTTCTCTTATGTGGTCCTTGTTAGTATGTACTTCATCATATTGGTTCAGCTCTTTCTGTTTTATTTCACAAAGGTCTCTTTCCAGATTTCTTTGTATTTCCCTTATTTATTCCTCTTCATTATAGTATTCCATTACATAAATACAGAATGGTTTATTTAGCTATGCCTTTTATCTTTACCTGTTCAGGTTGTTTTGCAATCCCATTTTCATTTCTAGGGTATCTATCTGAATGTGATGACTTTGTGTTTTAGGACCTCTGGTGGCCCTGAACAAACCACAGGGACTAGCAGTGACAGGTATGCTGAGGGGAGGGAGTGGTATAGGTCTGAAGGAGAGTGGGAGGAAATAGGAATTAGGATTAAGGTAGTAATGGAAGTGGAGAGAAGGTAGGTTAAAGAATTTGGTATCAAGAAGCCTCATGCCTTTTCTCCTTGTGTCTCCAGGAAAACCAGGAGAACAGACTTTGCTCTCAGTCCTTCCAAAAGTAGGCCAGCACCTGGGGCTCAGTCAGGAGCTCCATGTTGTCCGAGCTCCGGCAAAGTAAGTTACTAATAATGCTCAACCAAAAATCAAAGGTGCAGGTCAGGTTGCGAGCTGGAGTGAGAACTGGATTTGCTGAAAACAGTACGTCAGGAGGGTTAAGTCTTGCCAGCAAGATCTGGCATTGTAGACTTCTGTACAAGGAGTGGAGATTAATTTATGATGGTAGGAAAAAGTCCTCCAATGGGAAACCTAGGTTCTAATCCTGGTTCTGCCACTTAACTATTTGTGTGGCCTTGAGCAACTGACAACTTCTGGCTTCACTTTCCTCATCTGTAAAAGGAACCCTAAGATCCATTTTGAGTTCTATAGTGGAAAGATCACTGGACTGTCAGTCGAGACTGGGTGCAAATCTTGGCTTTGGCACATACTGTGTGACCCTGCTGTCAGGTTCATCATTGTACAGTGGTAATGATAATACGGCCTACTTTAATGGGTGGTTGTGAGAAAAAGGTATTCTAAATCCTAAAGTACTTGAGATATATGAATTACAACAGTTATAATATGACTTCTTTTTTTTCCTCCCCTTCCACCAGGGAGAGCTCAGGGCTTGTCCTCCTTTCCAGCTGCCCCCAGATAACAAAAACCTTCCACAAGTTCTTCATCCATTCTCGAAGAGCTCAGAAACCCACAGTAACCTACTGGTGAGAGGCAGCTGCTGACTTCTAGTGTTATTTCATGGGTCCCCTTTTCAATGATAACTGCTCCAGGGGGGCTATTCTGTGACCTCTCCTTCCTTTGCTATCCCTTCAGGGCTGTAACTGTTGGGGTCCCACCTACTCCCAAAGGTGAAATTCGAGTTGCCCTGAAGCTGGATCGAGTTAGGGGAATAGACCAGGTAAGTGAAGTTTTAACACTAATTTCTTGCTCCATGGGAAAAAGGGGAGGATGAGTTCACATAAATTTGGTAAAGGAGATTTGGTGAGGCTCTATGTGGTTGATGGGCAAGGGTGAGCTTTTATCGGTCTCACTAATCAGGAGTGATGGTTTGGGTTAGGAACCAGTTGAAAGCATCTGGCACCCTTGTGGCCTTAACGTTGTTGTTCTTAGAACATTTGGGGAGGAGGGTGGGGATTGTCAGGGCACAGAGTTTGAAGTGGTTTTTCTTTTCTGGGGGACTGGTGACAGGTAGTCCCAGTGAAGGTCCCATCTCGACAGTCCTTAAAGGAAGGTGTCAAGAAAACCCTGACCCACTTTTTTGTCGAGGATACCTCATTTGGTGCTGCTCTGGTGAAGCTCCAGCCAGTTACAGGTAGGAGTCAGGGCCATCCACCGAGGGAGTTCTGAAGCTTTGTTTCAAGGGGGCAGGGATTGGGGTGGGCTTACTACTGATAGCTAGCGCTTGGGATCTTCCTAGTAACTCAGTGTCTGGCTGGGAGATAGAACAGCCATCAGAAGGTAGAGGAAGACCTCAGGGCTAAACCCTGGCTCGGGAATGCAGCTAGGGAGTTCTTGGTGTGCCTGTTCTTGTCCCCAGCATTTCCTAGCCAACTTCTGGTGCACATGGTGCTTCAGCTGTGTCCTGTGCTCGGGGATCACGTGTACTCTGCTCGAGTTGGCAGTGTCCTAGGCGAAAACTTCCTGTTGCCAGTGGAGACCACAGTGCCTCAGACACAGGTAGCTGGCTTTTCTTTGCCTGTCCACCTGGCTTAATTTTTTTTTGTTTGGGGCCCAGTAACAGGGTAGTACCTTTTGTCACTGGTGATTACCATGTGATCCAACAGAAAGCTGACCTGATCAGGTGGTAGGAGACCTGGGCTGTAGTCCTGGCTTTGAATGTGTGAAATAAGTTCTTTGACTCATCTAAAGTGAAGAATTTGGACTAGATTTTTAAATTGCTTTTCAGCTCTAATGTTCTGATTATGTATTAATAAAGAGGTCTTTGGCCTTGGGGTGGAGAGAGTTCAGATTCACATTCTCCCCATTCTGAGCCTTCACTTTCAATGAGAGTAACTGTTTGGGTTTTCTTAATTTAGGTCCATATCCTCAATCTTAATTCTTTTCTACCCTATAGGTCCTGAATGAACTGCTCCTCCGTCACCTCCAAATAAGTGCAAAAGAGGTGGCCCTTCTACCCCTCCACCTCCACCTTCATCAAATCCTTCTTCCCCAAACCTCATTGGCCCCCAGAGTGCTCGTAGCTCCCATGCCCGTTTTCTTCTTACAAACCCTAGAGAACTTAGGGCTCCAAACGTCAGACCATCCCAGGAAAACTAGCCCAGACCACATTCAAGATGGCTCTCCATTCATAAAGTGTGGAAAATGAGACACTTGTTTACTGCCTTTGGGGAAGGTCCCAGTGGTGAGGGTTGGGGAAGACAGCCTTCCTTCTTGGCTGGGAAGCATGTGTCCAGTCTCTCCTCCATCCTGGCCTTTTTGGCATAAAAAAGGAAACTGGGAAGACTCTCCTGGGGACTCTGGATCCCTGCCGAAGTTTAGGCAAGCTGACTTCGTACTGAGTAGTAGTTAGCTTTTATAACATTTAAAGACTGATGGTTCCATGTGGTGACTCCTCTCACTTATATTCTCCATAGTTAGAGCCCACCTCAGGAAATTTTCCTGATTTTCAGCTTGAATTTCTCCTTGCCCATTATGAGCCATCCCTATCTCCCATTTCTGTCTCTCCTCTGTTGCCCATGGACCATTCCCCGCCCCGCCCCCCCCCCCCAACTGCCTTCTACTTCCTGGGCTTGACAGCTCCCATGGAAGTGTTCCTTTATCATGATCCCTGATTAGCTTTTTCCCCACCCCTCTATACTTTTCAGTCAGCCAGGCCTGCCAGTTTGTCCTTGATTGCCCCAGCAGTAAACATGACAAAACCAAGATGTATCTCAATCCCATTTATTTTTGGCCCGGGAAAATTTCTTTGGCCAGGACTTAAGTTTTGGGGGAGGAAATATGAAATGTGGCCAGGAATGTCCCAATTTCATGGTCTCCAAGTCATGGTGTTCTCTCCTGGTCCTTCCAGACTGGTGAAGGTGCCAGTGGGAGCCATGAACTTGGGCATTCTTTGTAAGAGCCTTCAGCAAAATGTGGTCTGTTATCAAGCCTGGGCTTCGAGTTGCTAAAGGTGGCAGGAAGCTGCATTTCATCTTCGAGTAAATGGGGCCCAGAGGCGTTTCCTTTTTCTGTGATTTGGGTGGATGGAGTTCTGAGTGATCTAAAACTGCCTTTTGAGGCTATGGGAAAAAGCTGATGGGAATTTCTCAGGGGAAATGATGAGGGGTTAGTAAGGGGGTAGTTTGTCTCCCTCCCTCCTCCTTCCCACTTCTTTGAATACAGCTTTGGGGTGAAATCAAAGCACACATATAACTTGCCTCTGGTACTCCTTTGGGCTTGATCACAGCCAAGGCTCTAAACTGGGAACACCTTGCTGGGGCCAAGGGGCTTGGTCCAAGCAGGGGTCAGCTCCCATCGACTCAGCCTAGACCATGAGAAACCCTTTTCCCTCCCTCCTCCCTCCCCAAAAGCTCCCAGTTCTCAGTACAAATCAGCCCCCTCCCAGGCCCCTCAGGGTTTGGGGCCCACCTTGGCCTGCTTCCCACAACTGGGAACAGGCTCTTTATGAGCTGGGAACATAAGCAAGGCCCTGCCCGTGGCACTGAGGTTCTTGCAGGGAATGGGTGTTTTTTGGAGCTGTAGTCTGAGAAGGAAGGTACGAGGTTTAAGCACTCCGGAATCAGGCAGCACAGGCTTAGTGAGGAGGCAGGGTAATCCCTCTGGTTCTGGAAGGTGAAGGAGAAGCAGGAGAATTAGAAGCACTGGGATCCAATTCTGTTTTCACAGATGGACTAGTGTCCTCTTGAGGCCCCCAGCTTAGACATGTTAAGTTGTGAGAAAGAGCAGAGGAAGCCCCATAGAACAGCCCCAAGCATGCATACTTCCTCTAGTAGGACTGGCTTGGAAACACTGTGTGTGAACTGATTCTCTTTCCCTCCAAACCCTCCTAGAGTGAGACAATAGATACTTACCCCACCCGTGTTTCTGAGACCCACTCTGGAGTCCTGGGGATGATCTAGACCCAAGAAATAGTGTGACCTTAGGCTAATCACATCCCCATTATGGGCCTTAGTTTTCTTATCTGTATAATGAAGGGGCTGGACTAGGTGACAGGAGATTTAAGGTCCCTTCTAACTTAACATCTAGTAAGTTTATAAATAGACCAGCCTATGTTCCCTGCAAAGAACCCAAGGGGATGACTCCTGTACTTTGTCTAGACTACTCATTTGGCATTTATAGTATGCTATCTTGCTATCTTTTCATACTGTCTTGTGTGTTAGTATTTGCTCTCCCTTTGGAGGACAGGGGCTGCAAACATACCAGAACTTATGCATCCAAATGAATGTTGTTTCCTTCAAAGTAGTCACTTAGGAGACTACACACTTATTCCAACGAGACGCCATTACTCAACACACTGTGGGAACTCCTCTTTGGAAATTGCATTGAGAGTCTTTGGTGGATTCTTTTGAATATCCTCAAAGGTGGTAAATCTTCATCCTTTGAGGAAGGGTTTGATTTCTGGAAACAGCCAAGAGCCTTTTGGAGCCAAGTCTGGTGAAGAAGGTGGGTAATCAAGCTAGGCAATACCATTCATGATTAAAAATGAGGTGTGACTATAAAGTAAAGAGACTGATTTTCTTATGTGGCTCATAATCTGGCTCTGAAGGCAATTCCCAAAGAGGTCCCAAAATAATTTGAGTAATGGCAGCCTTGTTGGAGTACTATGTGTAACCTTCCAAAGTGATTTCACTCAAGCGAGGGGTAGGAAACTACTCTTTTGAATGTCTATGTCCTGGTATGTTTGTCAATAATTCACGTAGAGGTTTACAGGCATCATCTTATTGGATCTTCACTACAACCCTCTGAGATGGGCAAGATACATTCTATTCCCATTTTACTGGTGAAGAAATGGGTCCAAAGAGGCTCTGAGATTTGCTCAGGGTCTGACTGCATGTCAGTCACAGAGCCATGACTTGCACCTAGGTCATTGGTCTCCAAGTCCTATGCTCTTTACATTCTCCTTTGTTTACAAACCAGTCTCATTACATTACAGTCACACGTTATACCCATAGGATTTCTTCTTGCACAGCCAACCATCTGCTGTGAAGACCCAAACCTCTAGCCATACTGGTCCCAGACCACAGGGAGTGGGGAGAGGCCAGAGAGCAAAAGGAAGTCAGCTAAGGGCCCAAAGCATAGATGTTGCCCTACCTAGAGACACAGGATTCTTTGGAAGCAGCTGAGGTTTGTTCATGGGGTGAAGTTGCCTTCCCCGATTGGCAGTGGATGCTGATGACGCATTGAAGAGGTGGCTAATCTTGGGATTGCGGATGTCCCATTTCTGGAAGCTGGCTTGGACAGTTTCTGTGGATTGTTTGGTGTTGACTCTCTTCTTTCCCATGCTTATGGAGTCTGTTTTCTCAATGGGCCCCAGATTCTTCCTGCCTCCTAAAGCTTTCCCATGATAGTAGTAATGCCCTGCTGACTTGGAAGCAACAGGCATGGAACCCTTAACCTCCCCAGGCACAGAATCCTTAGCCTCCTCAGGCACAGAATCCTTGGCCTCCTCAGGCGCAGATTGTTTAGCCTCCCCAGACATGGACTCTTTAGCCTCCCCAGGCACGGACTCTTTAGCCTCCCCAGGCACGGATTCTTTAGCCTCCTCAGGTACAGACTCCTTAGGTACAGACTCCCTAGGCATGGCCTCTTTAGTCCCCTTAGGTGTTGAATCCTTAGGCTCCCTAAGGTGTCGAAGTGCCAAGGGACGGGGTGGTGCTCTTCGGCTACGGATGGTTGGAGGCTTTTTCACAGGGGAACCTTCAACCACTAGTCGGATACCCACATAATGGGGTACCTCCACAGCTGCCTAGAGGGCAAAAGTGTTAGTGGGATAGACAGTTAAAGCACCATGAAACTTCCTCCACTTCTCTCCCTGAAATGCAGAAACAGCCATGAGGCAGCTAGTAAATGAAATCCTTTCCTGGGGAGATTAACAGGTAATTTGTGGGACTCTGGGTCTCATCAGGATGGAAAATGGGAGAGAAAAATAGATATAGCCCTGTTGGAGGAAGGGGATCCTATTCTCTGGAGTGCACTATCCAAAGGAATGAGAGTTGTGCCTAGGGACCTGGGAGTTAGGCAGCGGCTGGAGTGAGCAGCCAAATGGTTTAGAAACAGATAAGACAGGCTTCAGGTCTACTCACTGGTACCTGAACATCTTGGGCTTTTCGGGCCTCCTTACTGAGAATGCCTTCTTCCCTCCCTGGCCCTCTAAAGTCATGCCCCTCCTCTAAAACCCAGTTCAGACCCTTTTCATCTGTGAGGATTTCAGTACCCAACCAAGCCCAAAGTGATCTTTTCATCCCTTCCTCTATAAAAGCTGTTGATGAAGGACTAGAATCGATTATCTAGAAGGACTGAGCTGCATCAATGCATTTTTTCCCCAGCAGGCAAAGAAAATAGAAATAGGATGAAAAAGTGTATTGTAAAATAATACCCATCCTGCTATTGTCTGTATTTTAAATACTTTTGCACAGATAAAAGAAATAGTAAAATTATTTTTAAAAGACTTTTTTGGATCAATTGATACCCCTGGTCCTTCTAGTGTCAGTATCTTTGCTTATCTTTTAGCAACTGTCAAGTACTCCCTTTTAATTTTTTTAATGAGTGCACATCTCATTTCCTCAGCTAATCATTAGAGGGCAGAAATGATCATATTTTCCTGTATCCTCATTCCACATCCCCTTGTGCCTAGGACCATGTCTTGCACATATCAGGGATTTGAAAGGGTCCTTAAAAGATGGGACCATGGGTCAGATATTTTCCTCTCAGGAGACCTAAGGAAAGGAAGGCTAGATGGCCTCAGGACCCCAAGCATCTCACCTGCTTGTAAATAAGCTCAAAAGCACCAGTGTCACAGTTTCGGTCTTGTCGACGGTCTATGACGACACGCAACGTATCAGCCAGCACCCCAGCACAGAGTCGTGTGGTGACAGCCGTGGAAGGTGCCATAGTTGGGCTGGCATTGATCTCTATCAGCCAGGGATGGAAATCTTCCCCAAACACGAAGTCAGCCCCATATAACTCAAAGCTGCCCTTGCGGGATTGCACTGTGTCCTGAGAAGTCTGCAGTACATGGATAACTGCAGCCTTCATGCCTGGAACCATGACATCTGCCCAAGCCTCAGGTGCCCCTACCTCCTGTAGGTGAGCCTGGAACTTCTGGCTGCACCACATGTTGTCGGGGGGCAGCAGGGGGTGACGAGAGTTAGAATTCTCCAAGTGCTTCTGGATGGAGTTGTTGCAAAGATGCACAGAACTAAATGAGAAGGAGGAGAAGCTAAGGCCCTCTCCCACCTCCCTTCCCCTGCGATCCTGGTGGGGGGGGGACGGGAAGGGGAGAGGTGGGAGAAGATAGAAAACAGATCCCAATTCTGACCTCTTTCTATAGGTTCTGGTTGCTTCTGCCTAGAGTTGCCATAGTGACCAGCCTTGCTTGGGTCATCTCTCCCCCTAAGAACTCAAATTCACCTCTGGGTAGATCTCAGGCTATTCCGACGTTTTGATGCTTTATACCAAAATGTCAGTATGTCAAATCCTTTCTCAGGTTCAGCTCTCTGGGTGCCAGTCCAGGGCAAGCTGTTGCTTACAGAGGCAATCATCTTGGAAGAGTATTTCTAAAGGGCCCTGGTGCCAAACTAACCTCAAGGATTTGGTGCAAAACCTGGACAATTTCCTAAAAAAGGAGACAATGCTAAAATGAAGCCAGGAAACCTGTGTGAGACCTCCCAATAACTAGCCATGCAAACTTAGGCAAATTACTCGACTTCGATCTCCTCTTCTGCAAAATGAGGCTGCTGGACTAGTTGGTCTCCAAATTCTTCAAGGTTTTGATATTCCATAGTTCTAAGTTGATAACTACATTTAGACTCCAGGTTATTCCTACCTTAGCCCTTAGTAATCATAATTCACATTAATATTTAAAGTTTACAAAGGAGTTCTTCACAACAGTCCTGTGAGGTAGGTGGTACAAGCAATATTATCCCCATCTTATGGATGAGGAAACTGAAGCTCAAAGGTTACATGACTTGTCCAGAGTCACACAACTAGTAAATGAGTCAGGATAGGGACCAAGGTCCCTTCGAAACCAAGTTGTAAATTCTGTCTGGTATGTCATATTACCTCTCCACTCAATCTCACCCTTTATTGATCTCACAGTTCTAAATTGCTCAGCCACCCTACCCTCTCCCCTTTCCTACCAAACAAGTGGTCAAGGGGAGGTGGGGGACACTGTGATCTCCTGGGACCTAAACTTCTTCCCCATCACCCAGCTTTACCTGTCCAGGTTCCTCAGGGAGAAGGGCTGGGTGGAAAAGCGGATATAACTGTCCCGGTAGAACCAGACAGTGAGTGGGTTCCAGTCAGTCACTAAGAACCATTGCCTCAAGTCAAACTTGGTGCCAAAGATGAGTAAGGGTCGCTCAATATACTTCTGTACCACCCACTTGCCATCTTTTACAATCATGGGGTCACAATCCACCAGCTTTAACATCTCTTCCAGGTGGTCCATGCACATAATGCCTGGGTAAGAGAGGACATAGGAAGGAACAGAACTCAGATCCTGGGAGTCCTCAGGGGTCTATAAGGTTTTGTTGTTCAGTCATTTCGGTTTTGCCTGACTCTTCATGACCCAATTTTTTTTTGGGGGGGGGGGCAAAGATACAGGAGTGGTTTGCCATTTTTTTCTCCAGCTCATTTTACAGATGAGGAACTGAAGCAAACAAGGTTAAACGACTCGCCCAGGGTCATGTGGTTAGTAAGTATCTAAGGCTGGATTTGAACTCAGGTCTAAGTGACTCCAGGTCCAATGCTCTAGCCACTGTGCCACATAGTTGCCCTATCTATAAAGTAATGAGCCTAATTTTTTTTCCAATTAATAACTTTTGTGATTTTTTCCAAACATAATTTCCCAGAGTATATCCTAGCCCCATTAAATTTTACCTTGAAATAAAAATATGAACAAAACTGTATCTTCAAAGTGACCATGTATAACAGTATAGGCAACATTTTGTATCTGCGGTTCTGCACCTCCAAAGGAGAGGTATGTTCTCTGCAATTACACTTAGTGTAGGAACATTTCAGTGTTGTTTTACATTTTTGTAAGCCATTGGGTACATTGTTCTCTTGGTTCTACTGTCTTTGCCCTCTATTATTAGGTCATACATTTTCCCCATATTTCTTTGAATTCATCATATTTTTAATTCCTTACCGAGCAATAAGATTCCATTACACTCATACCACACTTTGATCAGTCAGTCCTCAATTAGGCAGCACTAGCTTTGTTTTCAGTTTTTTGCTTCAACAAAATATGAGCCTGATTTTTACTGATTTTGAGGGGTTTCTATCATTTTATTTTCCCAATCTATCCCTTCCCCATTCAGAACACCATCCCTTTTTAAAGGAAAAAAAATAAGGTGGGGGGGGAAGCATTTCTCCAAAACCAATCCATACATCAACTAAGTCTGACACTATGCAGTGTTATGCACATCTAGCCTCCTCTCCCTCAGAAAAGGAGGGCAGCTGAGAATAATTCTTGGACAAAATCCGTCTGAATGGATGCACTCAAGTGTGAAGAAGTGCACCTGCCATCTCCAGGACCACTTCATCATCTCAAACAATGGGTTGAGGATTGTTGCCACTCCAAGTGATTATTACACTGTGAAGGTGATAAGGCATTTTTGAATGCACCGTTTCTGGTACATCTGAAATTGAGTCACCGCTTGTTTGCCAGAGATGTATCTTACACACTGGGCTAACTCAACCATTACAAGTGGTGTTCTCAGTGCATGCTGATCTTTCTCTTGTCCCATGCCCTTTTTGTACCACCCAATAAGCACAGATGGGCCCCATAGATTTAGATTTCTAGAAACAGAGGCATAATGGCTCACAACTGCTAAGTGCTTTACAGAATTCCAAAATGCTTTCCTCATAACAAGCCTATGAGGTAAGTAACACAAATATGATTATTCCCATTTTATGGATAAAGATGAAGACCAGTAACTTGTCTGAGAATATTGGAGCTGTTCTATCTGGTAACAGTTCACTGGTCCATCTTCCTTATTTTACAGAGGAAGAGACAGACTCAGAGAAGTGATTTGCCTAAGGTCACACAGATAGTATGGTAAGCCCAAGAGCTGGGGGCCTAATTTCAAGTCTTGTGTAGCTTCTAATACATCACACTGAGGTCGCTTGTTTCGTCCAGTGAAAAGACTGTATGATTGTTTGAGGTTCTACAGACTGGAGAACGGGGGGATGGTAGGAATGAATTGGTAACATATCTATAAGCACCATAACTCTGTTACAAAAATTAAATACAACTGCCACCCTGATGTTTATTTCTTTATACAAACCAAAATTTCAAGGATATTTCTTTACTTATCTGCATCACTGATTCTGAGATTATGCTCAAAGAAGGACATGGGGTCTTTCTCTCTCTACTTAATCCTGCAGACCAATACCCTCCCACCTCCCAGTTTTGCCTTACCTCGACCTCTGGACTTGGCTCCAGGCTTCACGATCCAGATATTTCTGTCTCCTTCCATGTCAATTTGAGGCACCACTGCCCGTAGTTGCTGAAGGATGTCTTCACAACGCTGGATCTGAGAATCAACCTTCTTTAGCTCAGCCCCCTCACTGTGGGAAATGGTGAGGTGATCAGACTGGAGCTGGGGGGGCAGTCCCTTTGTCCTTTCATCTGTCTGTATGACCCTGTAGGAACCTAGGAAGACCTTTCACTCCCACACACCTGGAGACCACCACGTAGTTCCTAAAATCATAACTCCCCCCCCCCACTCCCACCCAAATCATTTAAAGGAACTCCTAAAATTCCAGCTTTCTCTAGGAAAACCTTCCAAATCAACAGGGGAAAAGTCAAGCCCTTTCTAGTTCTGCTTCTTACCTCCTCTCCATCCCCCTCCCCACCTTATATCCTATTCAAAAGTGCATATACATCAGCTCATTATTTACAATTCAGCTTTCTGTGTGCTCTAACCCATGCTTAGCACATTTTTCTAACTCCTTTTGCAATTATTGTCTGTTCCATGCAATTAAGACCTGATTGTAGATTATTATGTTCTAGAGATATAGACAGGTTAGTATCATGTATGCTCTGTCTCTTCAGATTATTTTTCTTTTGTGTTCTCCTTGAAGCACTTCTACTCTTTTCAAAGAACACATCTCTCTGATAACTAAAGAGACTAGAGAAGTATTCCTCCAGCCCTTTTCTTTTCCCCTCCAGGAGAGAGACTAAACCACATTTTGTGTATAAATAACTATTACTTGGCACTGACAGAAACACAAACATATAATGTTCTTGGCAGGTCCCTGAAAAATTCACCTTGGCCCTCATATATGCTGGAAGCAAGATCTACAATTGTCTGTCATTCTTGTTAGCAACTCTCAATGGAAAACTACCTGTTTGTTCCACCTTTGTGCCTTCCTTGGTGCCTATTCAGCTAGGTTTTATTTATAGCAGGCTAGATATCTTTCCTTCCTTCCTTCCTTTCTTTGTTTCTTTTTCCAATAAATATTTACCTTTCAAAAATTCAGGCTTTTTGTTATTATCTTTTACATTACAGTTATTTCACAGTATACATCCTCCTTTCCCTAATGAACACTTCTTTGTAACAAAGCAAAAGAGTTAAGGCTAAGTGATCAATAAAGCACCTAAATTGGACAAATCTCTCTCTCCATGCCCTCTCTTAGTGATCTCATCAGCTCCCCTGAGTTCAATTATCTTGATGCTGATGATCCCCAGATCTACATATCTCCAGTCTCGCTGATAAATTCCAATTCCACAGTGCCAGCTGTCTACTAAACATCTTCACTTAGATGACCCACAGGCATTTCAAAATCCACATGTCCAAAATGGAATTTATTCTCTTTCTCCCCCCCCCCCCATCTGCCCCTACTCCAAACTTCCCTGTTTCTCTTGAGGGTATCACCATCTTTCCCAACACCCACATTCACAAACTCAGAGCCATCTCACTTTTCACTTTCACTCATTCCCCAAATCCAAACAGCTGCTAAGTCTTGAACACTCTGACGCCATAACATATCTTGCAGCCATCCCCTTCTCTTTACTCATGATTACCACCCTAATTCAGGCCCTCTGTTACCTCTCACCTGGGACAGTACAGAGGAAAGGAAGGGAACAAACATTTATTGAGCATCTACTATGTGCTAGGCACCACTCTAAGCACTGAACAGACATTATCTCAGTGCAATAGACTTTAAATTGGTGTCCTTGCTTTCAATCTCTTCCCACTCCCACCCAACCCCCAAAGAGCTGCCAGATAATCCTAAAGCATAGACCTGCCCTTTATTCTTTTGGTGGCTCTCTATATCCATCAATAAGTACTTACTAAGCACCTACAATGTTCCAAGCACTATGGATACAATGACAAAAATGAAATAATTTCTGTGCTCAAGGAGCTCACACTCTATCAGTAGATACAAAAGAGATACAAGTTAAATTCAAGGTAAGTTCAATGGGGAAGGGTTAGTAGCTTGAAGAATCCGAACGGTCTCTCAGATGAGATGGTGTTTGAGCTGAGCCTGGAAAGCAATTAGGGGGTCTTAAAGGGCAGGGGTGAAGAGGGAGTATATTCCAGGCATTGGGAAGAGGGGGTGGAGCAGGTACAACCTACAGAAAAGCACAAGGATGAGAGATGAAATGTCCACTATGAGGAAGAATAAGAAAGCCCATTTGGCAGGACCACAGTGTGTGTGTGTGGCATGTAATAAGCCCAGAAAGGTATGCTGAAGGCATGTTGTGGAGAACTTGAAATACCAGAGATTTTATTTGATGCTAAAGATAATAGGGAGCCACCGGAGGTGACATGTTCAGACCTGCACTTTAGGAATGTCACTTTGGCCGCTATGTGTAGGAGGATGGGTCACAGAGACTGGAGGCAAGGAGAACAGCTACTGCAGTATACCAGGTAAGAGATAATAAAAAGCCTCAACCTTCTCTCTTCGGCATTTCAAATCCTACAGGACAGGGTTTCTGTCTCTCCTTCCAGGTAAATTATACATTTCCCCCCCTGTGTATGCTCTGGCTAAAATGACTTGCTTTCTGTTCCTCGTATAGGACATTCTGCTTCACTCCAAGTCTTGGCATAGGCTAGCCTCTCACTCCTGGAATACACTCTTTCCTCCCCTCTGCCTCTTAGAATAACTCAGGTCACGTGCCACTTCCTCCAAGAAGCCTTTCTGGATTCAGTTCTCATCTTCCCCTTGTCCTTGACTGCTTTTGTACTTATTTTGTATGTATCTTGTATTTATTTGTCTATGCACATGTTCTATGCACCAGGAGTATATAAGCCCTCAAGGACTATCTTGATTGTATATTTTATATCTGGTGCCTAGCACAGTGTCTGTCACACAACAGGCACTTGATAAATGCTTGTTGATTGACTGACACTCCAACACCCTAATTAAGCCATCTAAGAGGAGGGATTAATTTTTCTCCAGAGATCTCTCAACTGCTTGGGACAAATAATAATTTGCTCCCAAAGCCTTTACCTCTTGTCTATTAGAAGGCATGGGGGGTGGTTCAGTGGGAAAATTGCTCTGTCAGGTCACACAACCTGAGTTCAAAACCTACCTCTACTACTTACTTGGTAACCCAGGGGTAATTATCACACTTTGCTGAGCCTCCATTTCCTCATATAAAATGAAGATGTCAAGTCCCAATCAGTGACTAACCAGGCACTTCCCACATCTTCCTCCTCCTCTTTCCTTCTATTCACCTTCCAGAGTGCTCTTTCTTCTACACAACTTACATACGTTTATTGATTCACTGAGCATGACAGTTCATTTCTACCTGTACTTTGCCTACTTATGAAAGGACTTCAAGCAGGCTTATAGATTTTAAAATACATTTAATTATTTCAAATTATTAATAATAAGGTAAATGCAAGTCAAAAGAATTTAAGGTTTTACTCATAGACAGCAAATTGGTAAAGATGAAAAAAATGGGAAAAAATGAAAAAAGATGAAAGGGCTGTGGAAAGACAGACATATCAATTCATTGTTGAGAGAGCTGTGAATAGGTTTAACCATTTGGGAAAACAATTTGAAATTATACTTTTAAAAAAATAACTAAGATATCTGCACCCTCTTACCCAGGGATTCTATTGCCAAGGATACACTCCAAGGAGGTCCAAGCTGGGGGTGGGGGGGGGGCGGGGAGAAGGTCCCATATACTATAAAATATGTATAGTGTCATTTTTTAAAGTAGCAACAACTTGGAAACAAAGTAGATGTCCATCAATTGGGGAATTTTAGTATGTGAATAGAAGAAAAGATGAATATAGGGGCAGCTAGGTGGCGCAGTGAGTAGAGCACCAGCCCTGGAGTCAGGAGGACCTGAATTCAAATCCGATCTCAGACACTTGACACACTTACTAGCTTTGTGACCTTGGGCAAGTCACTTAACCCCAACTGCCCTGCCTTGCCCCCTCCAAAGAAGAAAAAAAAGATGAATGTGAAGAACTCAAGAAGCATGGCAAAGCTCATGTGAGCAGATACAAAAGGAAGTAAACGGTACCAGGAAAAGTGTATGTATGTGTTTGTATGTATGTGTATATTTATGTATACAGATACGCACACATACACATACACACATATAGACGGGTGGACAGACAGACAATAACATGAGAGGCAGCATGATTTAGAGTCTATGGCACTAGACTTGGAGTAAAGAGGATCATTGTTCAAAACCTGCTTCACACACTTATTAACTGTTTGAGCTGGGGCCTCAGTTTCCTCATCTGGAAAACGAGGTTGAAACTGATAGACTCTAAGATCCCATAGACTCGAGGATCCCTCAGCTCCATGATTCTATGTAAATGAAAAGAACAACAAAAAGAAATTGACTGCTATATAATTAAAATGATCAGGCTTGGCCTCAGAGAAGGGAAAAACGTAATTCCCTCCTTTCTTTGTAATGGCAGGCACTACAAAGAAATTACATCCTCTATATTATGGTTTATCCAAACTGGGCTTCTTTCTGTTCTTTACACTCAGCTCTGTGGCTTTGTAGTGGCCATCCTCCAAGCTTGGCATGCTCTCCCTCCTCTCCACTTCTGCCTCCTAAGATTCCCTCACCTCTTTCACTACTCAACTGAAGCACCATCTTTTACATTATGCCTTTCCCTGATTCCCTCAACTGAGAGTGCCTACAGGTATTTTACCATCACATTTTTATTTTATATTTGTCTTTTATATAGTTTTTCCTCCTGTAATAGCTTACATATGCACATATTGTCTCTTCTGGAGAATATAAGTTCCTTGAGGGCAGGCACTGTCTTTTGCCTCTTTTTTTATATCCTCAATGCTTAGCCTAGTGCCTGACACAGAGTAGGTGCTTAATAAATGCTTGTTGACTGTCTGATTCCATTGATGTCTTAGTTATTTTTGTTGAACTGATTCCTCCTCCCCTCCCCCGCCCCGTTCTTTTTAAATTCTTTATTACGGGGAATGGCTCACTAGATAGGAGAGGGGCAGGAATATAGCCAGAAGTGATGGTGGTAGAAAAACAAGAGATAACAATATTTTTTAAGTTTGAGTTTTAAAAAGGAAAACAGGCTATTTGAAACAGTTTTGGGACTATGGAAAAGCAAAAGGAGATGAAATTTTCAGGAACCCACATTCAGCAAACGACACTTGTACAAGATACCTGGTTCTACCTGTATATTTTCTGTTGCTCAGGAAAAAAATATTGGCTTACATAGTAATTTTCATTTGCTGATCAAAGAAAGCATACAAACGGATGGTTTATTAGTTGTCTGCATTGGTTCGATATTTTATTTACTCATTCTAAGCCTCCAGCACCACCGCTCTAAATCAGAGCCAAATTGCCAATTGCCTCTATGTTCTCTACCTCCAATCCAGCCTGCACAATGCCAATGGATTAAGCTTCCTAAAGCATAACTTTGATTATGTCATTCCTCTGCTAAAATAAACAACAACCAACCCTTATAATGCTCCTATAGCCTACAGAGTAAAATTCAAACTCCTCCTTTGAGCATTCACGCCCCCTACAATCTGAGGCAAACCAACATCATTGTCCATGGTACTGCTGTGTCACCTTCTGCCAGAATGGTTTTTTGTCTTACTTCCTGCCCCCGTACTTTGAATCATACAATTCCCAAAAGTTCTTCTTCCTTTCCTGTATCCTTCCCCACTCAAATCCTGTACTTTCAAAGTTCAGCTCAGGATCCACTTCTTCCACGAAAGCTTCTCCGTCCACATTAGTCCACAGGCTTCTCTCTCTCCCCGTGCACTGATTCCACAGGATTTATCATCTATGCACTTATTTGCCATTATTTGCTAGCAAGTACTTGTTAGCTGTATTTTTTATCTTTATCTGTGTCATCTCCTCTTCTCCTGTACAGTAAGCTTGAGGGAAGGGATAATATCATTATGTCTTTTTCATACTCCTTAGTGCCTGGAACATATATAATTGATTGCCCCATCTTGGTACTTGATTCATCCAAAAGAGATATTCCATATGGTTCCTGAGAAGTCTAAGAAGGCTTCATCAGAAAGGTGAGACTTCTCATAGGTCTTGATGAATACATAGTATTTACACAGTTGGTGGAAGAGGGACATTCCAGACAAAAGGAACAGCAGGAGCATGACCAAGGACTCCAAAAGTGATTGGCAAGTCCCCAAACTCAATGCTCTAGGCAAGTCTCTAAGCCTGCAAGTTACAGAGAAGGTGCCAACCTTTGATGGTAGTGAGAGTTTCCTAAACCAGTGAAATCCAGTCTAGGCCCTACCCCTATGCCTATGTACCAGCTGCATACTTCCTCTCTCTCCTGCCTGAAGCCAGTAGACTGTAATCTCTCTAAGCACAGACTGTATGTCCCCTTTCATCTTTGTGTGTAACCCCATCACCTTACAGACAGTAAGTACTTAAGATTTCTTGAATGATCACAGTATATTTAAAATAGTAAGAAGGCCAATCTAGCAGAAGTTTCATGTAGGGGAGAAGAAGAAGATATGATTGGGGAGGCAGAGTAGGGCCAGATTGCATATGGCCTTAAATGCTGAGTCAAAGAGTTTTGACTTGACCCTATAGACCACTGGAAATTACTAGAGGCTCTTGAACATTAGGAGGCATGATAAAAGGCCTTAATGATAATTACCTGGTGGTTGTCATGTGCAGGATAGATTGATTAGAAAGGAGTAGGGCAAGGATACAAGCAATGTATGCATTGCATATCTATATACAGGTAGCACCAGACTCTAGGGTATAAGACCCTAGAGAACAAAGAATAACATTTTCAACGGCAGCCCAGTGATAGGGACCCAACCAACTGCTCACAGTTTCAGCTTTTAGACATTGTTTTTAAGATCTTTCTTGGACTATACCATTAGGTATTAGTGTCCTCGGAATATAGAGAGTGAGTACAGCAGAGTCAGGTACAGCTCCAGGATGAATCTGGGACAAAGGTTACTCAGCTCACCTAATGGTGTGGATTCTGCAACAGGACGACACAATTACCAGGACAAACAAACTACTTGTTCTCCTGGCTATCTCTCCTTGAAGATACAAGAACATGAATGCACAAAGGGGAAAATACCCTGGAATCTGAAACCACCTTGCCTGTGCAAGGTACAGATCACTCCTCTCTAGTATCTACACTTTCCCACACACAGCTCTCTCTGTAAAGAACAGTGTATTGGCCAATGTGAACATAACGTGTTGTTTCCAGTGCTTCCTTAAATAGTATCCTTGATGCAGGCCCAGAATGGGTGAAAACCACCTCCCCCCAAGGTCTTTGGATCCACTTGTGCTCCTCATGTCCCAACACCCCGTTTTCTGTGCTAACACACACTTACTGGACCACTTGGTAGTAGCGCTGGAGAAATAAAGCCCAATCAGCCTGGGTCAGGTACACTGGAGGCTCCATGGTCTTGTCAATATCCTCATGGGCCAAACTGCTGAGGTGACCCTCACAGGCCTGCAGTGCATCCTCAATCAGCTTTGATGATACCTGCTTGAGATCTTGCTTTTTACCCTGCTTGCCCCCTGGAGAGCCTGGGGGTGATTCTGGAGGAGAAGGAAGGATACAGGAGGAAGGATTGGTTCTTGTGTCTGCCTTCTGCCCTATATACACACACAAGAGAAGAAAGCATGGAAATTTTCCCATATGGAGGGGAAAGTTGAGGTACAAGACAAGATTTCTTGGAGCCTAGTTGTTCCCTATGCCCTCTGATCTCAAAGTTGTTTCTTTTTCTGAGTCACTGGCTGGCAAGACCTCTTGAATTTCAGGTTTGTAGATCAGGTAGGAAAATCACAAGACTTTGGAGTAGGGGTCTTGTAGAGAGTGTCCCCCCCCAAAAAAGTTTGCTACATTGTTTTTGTATTCCTCAGTACTTAGGTACAAGGAACTCTGGATCGCCTGCAACCTCCTGCCTATGCTCTTTCTATTAATGCAGGTGTGTCCTTGTCTTCTCAATGAGAAGACAAAAAACATGTCTTCTGCTGAATCTGTAACCCTAGCAGGGCTGGGTCCACAGAGGGTGCCGACTCAGTGTTGGGTAACTGAACAAATGATGGATGGAGGGATGAGTTAATGGATGATCCATGATACTTACCTGACAGGGTCTTTTCCAAAAAAGTTGGGGATGATTTTGTCTGGTCATTGTCTTCCAAGTAGGGGTCCCATGACTTCACCACCAGCTTGAGAACGTTGCGCGCAGCTGTCAGCCAGAAGTCCTCTTCTCCCAGGATAGGTTGGGAGTGAGGGGTGGGGGATACCCTCTTTAGCACCAGTCCATGGAAGAGGGAGTGGGGGGAGGGACAGAAGGGAGCAACCTCTATTCCCATATCAAACTAAATGTTGCCAGAATTTGGTCTACTTTCAGAGTCTAATCTGGGCTTGGTACAACCGTTGGACTTGGAACTTAAACCTGGTACCCCAGATAAATGTCAAAGTCAACCTAGGCTTGGCATCTAGTATGGACCAAAACCCTAATATAGACATAGTACCTATTATAGATCATGAAGTCAACTCAAGTCCTATCCCTCTAGCATGGATTCAGAGCCTACACTACATCTAGCACCAAATGCAGGTCTTGAACCTACCTAGTGCAGTTCTAATACCTAATGTGAATTAAGAGCCCATTTTAAACCTGGAAGTCAATGTAGTCTTCTTACCCAGGACAGATCTAGAACTCAACCTAATCCCAACACCTCATGTAGATCTAAAACCCAGTGTAGACCTGGTACCTAGAATGGATCTAAGACAGAATCTATTCTGTACTAGACCTTTTTAATGCATGTGGGTTGATTCAGCTATTTCAGGATTGTGAGCATCTTTGGGAAGGTATGATCAGGAAAGGAACAAGGCCTAGTAGACAGGGGTCATGGAAGGAAATCTGTCAAGGTAAGGGTCATCTAAACTATGACCAGACAAAGCACAGAACTCTTCAGACTCAAACAGGGGTGATTCCCTAGTCTTAAGGAGTGAGGAGCAGGAGTTGGGGAAGAGAGCATCATCCTACCCATGAAGGCCTGTCTCTCATCCTCAGCGCCCAGGCGGTAGCAGCGTGGGAAGAAGGAGTCTGCATTGGCCTCATCAAACCAGGGCAGGTTCCGGAGGTTGAGGCACAGACCAACCTAGGAAGTCAGCCAGGGTAGGGAGCAGGGTGGAACTTCCCCTGAGCTTGCCAAATTGACTTAGGGGGTTCACCCATACTTTCCACATTATTTCTGAGCAAGGGAAGGACCAGCAGTGAGCTGAATATTTAAACACTGCTCAGGGGACTGGCAGCACACCAGGGATGTGCCTAGATTGCTATAAAGAAGGTGTCCCACCCACAGGCACCCCATTACAATAAGGATGCTCCCTTTTTGCCCCAAAATTTGCTCATTGCAGCTCTCCATGCCTTTGGTTATGCTAGTCCCCATGCCTGGAATACCACCATCCAAATTTTCACCATCCTTCAAGGGCCAGTACCAACCCTGCCTTCTTCCTGATATTTCTACCCTCTCAATGTTCTCCTTTGAACTCGGACAACTCGATATTGTGGTTTTTATACCACACAATTTAGGACTGAATCATCATTTATCTTCTATTGATAATTGCTTTCTGTATCTATATTCTTTTCCCCCCATCTTCTTAAGGGTAGAGACTATATCTTCTACCTCTTTATACGTGATTAGGGCAGGGCTAGGCATGTGGTTATGTGTGCAAGAATCATCCTTTTTGATTGACTGATTGGCAGGGAGAGGGGTGTTTCCCTTTCCAATATGCACCCAGAGTGGAGGAAGTGCTGAGTAAGTCTGGCCTGGCCTGCCCATTGCAGCATGGTGCCCCTCTCATACTCACTCCCATCTAAGGGATCCCACCTTGGTGGTGAAGGAGCCTGCTCGAGCATAATGATTTATCATTTGTTCTTTGCAGAGGAAGCGGCAGTCAATCACATCCCTCCGGGTGGTCCAGATGAAATAGGGTACCTCATTTCGAACCATTCGGGACTAGGACAGAAGAGGGAGGGTGGAAAGTAGAAAGATGAACAAGGTCATCCCGCTGTCCCTCTATGGGCCCTCAGCTGAGAAGCCCACCTTCTTATTAGTCCCTTAAAATATCCTAGAGGGATTCCCTGGGAGAGTTGACCCTCTGATCCCAGAACTGAAAAAGAAAGGGGGGGCCCTCCCCTCCCCATTACCATAAGGTCATGAGTGCCATCTATATCTTCAAGGTCTGGCTGTTGACTTTCATCATCATCATCTTCATCCTCTATGGAACAAAAACCCCAAACCCTCCTTTCAGAGCCTCTACTCATACTGAAAAAAAAAAACCAAAAACCAACCAAACTACAATGGGACACAGAATTCAAGCAGATATTCAGTGGGTGGCCTGTAGCATAAGGTCGTAGCTCTGCTGACTCCTAACTATAAGGAGATCCTTCCCTCAGGATTCCATCACCACCACAAAGTCAGCAGGATTGTTCCTTCCACAAAACCCTCACCCTCAAGCTCTTCTTTGACATCGTTTTCTTTCAAGGTCACTCTGGATATTCATTTTAACCTTTCACCCACAGAAACAAGCCAGGGACTAAGAGGGAGTAGGGTTGCTGGTTAGATTTTTCATCTCTGCTCCCTACAACAACTCTAGCCTTGGACTCACACCTTTCTCAGGACTGGCTAAAATTCCTTCCAAACCTTGGCTATTCAGCCCCAGAAGAGGCTGGTGCAGGGGCGGGGGGAAGAATGTGAGGAGTCAGTCGTTTATTACCTTCATCACAGTCCTCAAGGATATCATTATCTCCAGATCCAAAACTGTCAAAATCCCTAGGGGGAGGTAGTGTCGGCGCTGTTGTTAAATGGGGAATCTTCTTCTCCACCCAGCCCCGGCGGCGCAGGATCCCTCGGATCACGGGGTAGCGGCCCTGGATCATGAAGACTTTCTTCTGCTGTGGGGTGAGGGAAGGCAAGGGAGAAGAAGGCTGAGGAAGTGGATGCCATGTCAGTCTCCCTGAGGCCTTTTCCACCTCAGTTTCCCCCTGACTCTGACAGGTCTCCCTGTTCCCCTTTCTTTCCCACCTCTGACCTTGATGGCTCTCTGCACCACGATCTTGGCATTCTTAAGCCGGTCAATGTTGAGTGGGGCCCCAGGGAACCCTTTCCAGACAGACACCGGAGCTTGGGGGCCTACAGTGAGACAGCCAGACACATCCTGAAAGCTATTCTGACAAGCTCTCCTCCCAAACCCTGTTCTGTACAGTCTAATCCTCTATTCCAACCCTTAGGAATCCAGGTCTTTATCTTTTCTGACTCTGCCTACTCCTGTCGTTCCATCCGCCCGTTACCAGTCTTCTCCTTCCCAAAGTACCACCTGCTTCTTATCTTTCTAGCCCATCTTTTATTTCTTCCATCTCCTGTTCCCCATCCTTCAGTCTTCTGTCCTACCCCCATCTTCTACCATCTGGCCCCTGCCCTTATACTGTACTCTTTTCCCTATCTGTGTCTCCTGCACCCTTTTCTCCATTTCTTGTTTTCATCCATACACCTCCTAGTCTCTCTTTAATCCCCATGCCCTAACAACCCATATCTCCTCTCCTAACCCTCACCCAAACCCCTGACTCCATGCACACACTTCCTGTTTGCTTCCCTCCATCCTCAGCCTCTAATCCTACCCATATCTTTTAACCTTCATGCCACTCTCCATCCACCTTAGTTCCTTCCCTGAATCCCTTATCTTCATCTGTATAATTGGTTCCCTCCTCCATCTCCTTCCCTTCAACCAGTCCCCATTCATATACCTCCTAAATCTTTCCTTACTTTCCTCAATCTCATCCATATATCTATCCCTCCAATCCCCTTTTCCCCTATCTCTCTCTTGGTCCCCTCCATCCACTCCTTTCCCCTACCCTTCCATCTTTTTCTTCACCTCCTGCCACCAACTCCTGGCTCCTTCTCTGAATCCCTTGTCCCCATACATAGCATTAATTGCTCCCTCCATCTCCTCTCTCTCCAATCCCTGAATCCATCCATCTCCCTCTTTATCCCCTCCCATCCACCTAGAGTGCCGAGTTCTACATAATCTTTTGCACCCTCGGCTACTGCGCCATCCATACATCCCCTGGTCTCCTCCTCCATTTCTTAGTCTCCAGTTTATGGCCATCTATCTTCTCTCCTGTTCCCCTGTATCCATCTACTGACCCTATTCCTCCTCATCTGTTTCTCTTCATCTCCTGTGCTCTTCCTTGCGTCCCCCTCCTTATTCTTATAACTAGCTCCCTCTCTGTCTCCTATCCTCTATCTCCTCTCCCCATCCATCTACCTCTTGATACCCTGCCCCTATCCTATCTCCTTCTCTGCATCCTCTGTTCCCTTCCCACTCTACCCCACCCTTCTATTTACCTCTTGGGTCTTCTCCCTCCCTCCCAGGCCCCTATCCATCCATCTCCCCAGTATCTGGTGTTCGCCTCCCTCCACCCATGCATACACCTTCCACCCCCACCCTTTTTCTTGGCAGGTGGGAGGAGGGGAGGAGGAGAGGAGCAAGGCGGGGAGGGAGAGAGGTGAGACAGGCGTAGAGTCAAGGGGTCCACGACGGACTTCACCTTCGAGCCGCGGTTTGTCCAGGGTCGGCGGGCGGCCCGGAGGCACAATGCTGTTTTCGGGCCGAGGCTGGGGGATAACCCTGGCCTTACTCTCGCCGTCCGTGGGCGCCGGAGGGACCTGGTTCGGGCTCCCAGACCCCGAGCTGTCTGCTGAGCGGAGAGGCAGCTTGGGGGACTCACCCTGGCCGCCCGGGTGCGGCCGCACTCCCGCAGCCCCAGCGCCCGCGGCCGCATTGGAAGAGGCTGGGGGGGCCTGTGGAGAGGCGGCGGCGGCTCCGCGCCCTGAGGCCCAGGACCTCAAGGCAGCTTGGCTCTGCGGCCCCGCATTTGGGGCGCCCGTGGCCTGGCGGCCCAGGCTCCCGGGGCCCCACGCCATCGACTCGGTCCCAGGCCAGTGCAGGGCCTGGAGGCGGGGCGTGGCGGGCCCCGGCAGCCGGTTTGGGCTCCAGTAGGCGTTGGAGCGCCAGGGCCTGGGGAGGCCCATCCGCGAGTCGAGGGAGCCGGGGCGCTGGGGCTTTACGGCGTTGAAGCCTGGCCTCGGCCAGACGGGCTCTTTGCATAGCTGGTCACCGCTGCATGCGGCCTGGGTCTGCCCTGCATACCAGGGAGGGTCGCCTTTGTACACCGCGCCGAGCTCCCCACCCCCCAAGAGAAGAGTAGCCCCAAAGCCCTGCATAGAACAGGCTAAGACCCTCTTGCCGCCTCACACGCAGGCTCCTCCGCGGGAGGGGCGAGATGGGGGAGGGTTCGTCCGGGAGCCTCTGAGCGCCCCGGCAGCTTCGGTCCCACGCGTGACCACGCCCTCTGTTTAGCGTTGTTAAGGAAACCATCCCCGGGGAACAATAAAGGAGGGGGGAGGGGGAGTGTCACCTAGGTGGAGAGAGGTTCGGACTCCAGCTGCGAACTGGAGGCGGCCTTGCCTCCTCGGGCATCAGCCTCCCCGCACCTCACTCCTAGAGGACGCTTGCCCCAAGAGGCTGCAGGTTGTAGCTACCTTCTTCCGAAATGCACGTGGGAGAGGATGCCTCCCTACTAGTCTGCGTTTCCTCTCGGATGCCCTTTATCCTTCTAGCAAAGTGTAAAGGGAAGGCCGATTTGACCAAAATTCTCAATCTTAGAACCCAGAAGGATGGAAGCTGATGAAGCTCCACCTACTGCTGTGGACTGGTTCTCATCCAAGGTGCCCACAGGCTGTATTCAGGTTCCAAAGTCGGGCTCCTGCAGCCCCCTCCTTGAGCTGTTAGGGAAGCTGGTGCCCAGGTATGCCGATGCTCGGGCAGCCCCCCACAAAGCACCACACCCCTCACCCCCTCACTGCCCTCTGTTCACACACACAGCAAAGACATCGTGCAGCCCTTCAGAGAGCAGGAAAAGATTTTAATGGGGTGTGAGGTCACCAGATTAAGAAAAGTCACATGGAGTGCAAGAGCAGAAGAATGAAGGACAGGCAAAGGGTGGGTGCACTGATTGGCAGGGGCAACTACTAGGGAAGGATTCACCACCTCTAGCATGGGCAGCAATGGACCCCCAGGAGGCAGGTCTACACATCCACAAGGATGGAGCAAGAACTTGCCTCTGTTCCAGGCTCCAGCTACTGAGGGCTCCTAGGCACAATTGGGGACTGTCTTACCACACTTTACCCCTACCTCAAGCCATCTTAAGACAGCAGTTCCTCAGGCAGGTCTCAGAAAGCCAAGAAGCCCCTGGGGCCTCTGATGGGACCAAGGAGGCCTTGGGGAGAAAGGGAAAAGAAGAAGCAGTGCCTGAAACCTCTCTTCCCTGCACATCTGGGGGGAGAAGGGAAGGGGGAGGGGAGGAAGGCCACAGTCACCTTTTGGCTCCAGGCCCGCCCAGACCCACAGCGACCGGTAAAGCAACTGGAGGTGGTTACGTTGGTTTAAAAAAAGACAAAAGGTTACAGTATCCTACAAGCACAGAGTTTTAAATTTCAAGACATTAAAAAAAAACCTGTCCCAGCCCAGGGGACTTAACATTGATGGCCAGGCTGACCCACTGGGTGTGGCCTTGCAGGTCTACTGCTGTTTTCTTTCCAATAGCAAGCTCTCCAGCCTGTGCCCCACATCCCCAAGCCCTGTCCCTCCCCTTGCCCCAGGGTTCTTCTGAGCTCCAGTAGGGCAGCTTTGCAGAGAGAGGAGAGAGGATGAGAGGAGGGAGCAGCCAGAGATCCGTCAGATGCTCTAAAACTGTGAAGAAAGCAAAAGGGGAGACGGATTAGGAGCTGGATGGTGTTGGCATTGCACTGACTCCTCCCACTTTGTCAGAATTCAGCTCAATGGCTCCCATTCAATTAAGGTCTTCAAAGTTTCCCTCTTCTCTTCTATCTCCTTCTGCTACCTAATATACCCCCACCCCACACATGAGTTATTCAGCAAGCACTTAATAAATGCCCATCCTGGGCACTGCACTAAGGATGAAAGAGCCATGCTCCTCCTTATTACATCCCAGTCTGAGGCTCCCTGACCTCACAGACCAGCCTCAGTCTGGAGGGAAGAGGGGTCCAGGATTTGGTAGCTCACTGGTTGCCCCACCACTAACATCCATCTCTGATGCCCTTTCATTATTCCTAAGTATTCCTGGGTTCTTGAACGCTACATCTTCTGTTCTGGCAAGGCCTATGTACCTCAAGCTGGATAGACTGTACAGGCCTGAAGACAATCTGTCATCTAACAATCAGCCTAGGCAAGTTCAGAGAGATTTGGTACCAAAGGACTAGCAACTAGGCCCTGAATTGTTTTAAAGCCACAACAAGGCACGAAGACTTCCATCAAGGCAAGGCAGGGCCACCCCTTCCATTGGCGGAAAAGGTGCCCACATCAATGAAATGATAACTCTTCTGCATACTAATGTGACACAGTCTCTCATTCTGTCTCTGAATTTCCCTGTCCTAAACTAGATTTAGAAGGTTCATTAGTCTCTTAAAGTTAGGGACTCTTTTATCCCTCTACTTCTTTGATCTCTCCCACAATGCTCATTAACAATGCTAGCTAATATATATAGTACATGTTAATGAATGGTTGTTAACTGATACCTCCAACAAAGTCTTTTCAAGGTAAGGCCCAAGTCCTGGGTCCTAGAAAGTTATGTATCAAGCTGGAAAAGCTTCAAAGAGCCAGTGACAATAAAATCTGTCATCAAAAGGAGGCTTATCTGTCAGCAAGGGGCTGGCTACCAGGTGATTATTAGTAGTAGTTTCGGGTGTTTTTTTGGCCATTAAGCAACTCAGTAGAGTACCAGGGTGTGGCAGGCTGCAGGTGGCATCACTAAAGTACCCACAAAGATGAAACTGGGGATCCTTGAAATGCTGAAATAGAAGTTGAATTCATTGTTTCACCCTCAACCTGGGGCAACAGCTGTTCAACAAATACTTGTATTAAGTACATAAGGATGAATTCAAAGCAACCTAGACTTCAAGCTTAAGTTACCACAGCATCTTCTCAATTTAACCGAATTGTAAATTCCTTGAGGGTAGAGATTATTTTATACATCTTTCTATCTCCCTGGGTACCTGCACAGTGCCTTGCAGATGGTTCGATAAATATTTGTTAAATTGAGCTTGTCATCTCCAGAGCTGTGGTTATTGCATCTGTTTTCTGCACAGAAAGCATGAGGTTTAATTAAATCCCAGGAGAAACTGGTAGCAATTGTTATTTTTAGGAAAGTGAACTTCTTCTGGACAGGGTCTATGCTTTTTTATGCATGATAAATACCAAATTAGGTATCTGGGGATAAGAGTTAACTATGAACTGAACACCCCAACAAATGAAGTTCCATGAGACGAGAGCGTGTGTGCGCGCGCGCGCGAGCATGTGTGTACACACACGTTGAGATTATCTAGCCAAAATCAAATAAACATGTAGGGAGCACACACCAGGCAGTGCTCTTACACTGTCTGATTAGGTCTTTCCTTACTAAAGGTCCCTATAACTAGAAAGAAATAGACAACTTGTGAGGAGTAAATAAAAAGATTAAAAACTGTCTGCAGAGACCAAGATCATTATGCCTAGAAAGGCAGAAGCTAGAAACAAGACACAGAATGACTTCTAAGCTACGCAAACCATCTACTATCTACTCTATCTTTGCAGAACATTATTTAACTTCCCTCATAATGGATACAAGCGAAATACAGACAAACACTTCCTAGGTATGAATATTTTGAGATGCTGGGACTAGGTCACCCTAGGACACTAGATTTCCTGGGATATCTTAAGAGATAGAAAAAGTGCTTCATCTCTCAGAGCTGGCCTCCAGACCTAGGCCTAAAGCAACTAGTTGCATCAGATTTGTTGCAGATGCTCCTTCCAGCACTAATAATTTTTCAGGGAAGAAATTCCATTTTATAAATATCATCTTCCTACTAAAACAGGTGATCTGATTTCTATGCCAGCCTTCTTGCCCCCTAGGGAAACAGCAAAGCTCTCAATATCCTCACATTCTTGAGGAACTCCTCTGCCACAATACGAGCTCGAGCATTGACCGACAGCTTCATTTCACTGATCTCCTTATCAATCTCCTCCATGAAGTGGATCACGAAGTCCACCAGTTTGTGTTTGTACATTTGCTCTGTGTGGAAGTTTGTAATCAGGAAACTAATATCATAACCCTAAGACACAGAAAAAGAAACAGAAAACAATTAGCAGTTTAGTTGCTGGGGGGAAGGAGAGTAGAAGCCCTTGCAGACCACACATCCTCTCTTAATCCATATTCTTTCAATTCCCATCTTTTCAAAAAATTCTTTAAAATTTTTTTTCAATCAATGAAAGTCTGCCTTTTCCTGCAATACTCCAAAACTGAGAAAGCACAAAAAAGAAAAAACCCTTATATACAAAACACACAGTCAAGCAAAATTAATTCCTGCCTTGGCCAGGTCCAAGAGACGTGTCTCAATCATCGCTCTAGGTCCATTATTTCTCTATCCAGAGATGGGTAGCAATGAAATCCTACCTTCTCACGAGCTATATTTATTTTTCACCTGCCAATATACTAACTCTTTTGGGACTGTGAGTGTACTGAACCTGAGGCTGCACAAAGCTTCTCCACATTTTTTGTATGCATATCTCTGGGACATTTGGGTACAAGTTGTAATCTGGACAAAAGAAAAGAATGTATTCTCAAACTGATAAAGACATGAAGGCCAACCTGAAGAATGATCTCTTTTTTCTAGTGTTGGTCTTATAAGGGTTAGTCTGTCTAGAAAGCTTTTAAAGCATTTTTTTTCTTAAATCCTATTTTTGAAGCAACTGTTGCTCTATCTACCGTGGAATCATAGGGCTTTACAAATGCAAACGTATTTAGAAGTCATCTGGCCCATACAAATTTTACAGACAGGGAAACTGAAAAACAGTAGGTATATTGGAAAGAGTTGTAGATGTGGAGTCAGAGGAGCTGCGTAACCCTGAGCCAATCACTGAAATTCACAAGGTCTCAGTTTTCTCGTGTATACAATGATGGGTGTGAGACTGTGATTTCTAACTCCTCTTCCAGCTTTAAATCCTAAGATCCTATGAAGTCCAGAGAGACAGAGAGATCTGGAAATGCAAAACCTCCTTAGTGACACCGATGCCATGGGTAGACAGAACACTAGGCCAAAGTGAGAATGCCAGGAGGTTCAGGTCTCTGATCAGCCTGTTACTAGCCAGATGAGTGCCTTAGGGCAAGTTCCTCAAAGCCTCAGTTCCCTAAACTGCAAAGTGAGGAAATGAATACCTCAAAATATTGGGAAGAGCCAATGAGAGAGTGCCAAAGTTCCCAAAGCGGGCAATACCGCCCCCTGGGGGGCACTGGAAAGATTGGGGGGGGGTAGCAGCCTCAGGTGCAATTGGGCAGTGTTGAATAAAAATAAGGGTTAACCTAACCTAAGGGGGGGGGGTGCAGTGAGTATTTTTTTTTTTGAGAAGAGGGTGATAGGCAAAATAAGTTTGGGAACCGCTGAATGCATGAAACATAAATGAAAACTTGTATTTCCCTAATGAGATCAGACACTCTTTAAGATGGAACTATTGTCTTATATGCTTCTTTGTATTACCCACAGCCCTTAGGTTGAGAGAATGGCTTCTCCTAAGCCTTTGATGCCTTTCCTTCCCAGCCAAAGAAGGAAAATTCACTGACTACTGCCCAAAGGAAGATTTCAAGATGGTGATCTCTGGCCTTGAGATAGCCGAGATGGAGGCATCAGGCATCATCGATCCAGGAACAATCTTGGAATGCAGGAAATGCTGTCTCAGACACTGTTCCTATCCCACTGGAAATTCTCACGTGTTATGAAGACAGGTGGACAAACGAGCAAATCAAGAAAATGAGAAACACATTTGGAGTCAGGACAGTCAGAGGGTCCTGTCAACACAGGCCGGCAGTTATTAACCTACCAAAGTTCTGGACCCAGGACACACCAATTACAGCTACTCTCCCCAGTTAACTGCTCCAGATCCAGGTCTCTAGCTCACCTCCACAGGCTTCCTACGCAAGATGAAGAAGTTCTCTGCTCTCATCATCATGAAGCGCATGAATTTGTGGCAAAGGATCTTCTCAATCTCATCAGCCTGCAGAGACGAAGAAAAAAACCCAGGTTTCCACAAAGCCAGCACAATGGTCTGGTCCTCAATCTCACACCCAACAATGTCCCCACAGTGCTACCAAACAGAGGCTGTCCATTCTGAGACTGTTGGCTTGCAATGTTCCTTAACCCAAGCTTCTGGAAATCAAAAGGGAAGAAACTAATCTTCAAGAATGAGGAGAGTTAAGTGTATCAGTGAAGGTCCTCCCCAATTTAAGAACATTACATGGACACATGGGTTCCTAGCCTAGGGTCTGTGAACCTGCTTTAAAATTTTTCATATCTGTATTTTGATATCATTGGTTTCTGTTGTAGTCCTCTGAATTTTATGCATTTAAAAAACATTATTCTGAGAAGGGGTCCATAAGCTTCACTAGACTGCCCCAGGGGTCTGTGATGCAATAAAAGTTAACGTGACCTATTTTCATTCCTGGGAACTAGTTCTACCTCCTTTCTCCAGATGAAGTATGTATGTAGTTTTTGTTGTTCAGTCATTCGGTCACATCTGACACTTTGTTACTCCATTTGGGATTTTCTTAGCAATGATATTGGAGTGGTTTGCCATTTCTCTCTCCAGCTCATTTCTACAGATGAGAAACTGAGGCAAACAGGGTTAAGTGACTTGCCCAGGATCACACAGCCAGTAAGTGTCTAAGGGCAGATTTGAACTCAATAAGATGAGCCTTCCTGACTCCAGGCCCAGCCTATCCACTGCATGACCTAGTACTCCTCTCTTATTCCACCAAAAAAGGCCTAGCTCCAGAAAATAGGAAAGAAAACTAGATCAGTGTTGTCAGTTTTCTATCATGCTGCTAAAATATGTCTGAACTTGTGTTATTAAAAATCAACATATATTTTCATATCATTTTGTTTATAAATTAGGTTCAACTATTTCATTTGGTCCTCAGGAGAACCCTGGGGAGTAGGTAGTGCATTGTCTTCATTTTTTGCATGGAGAGACTGAGGCTCACAGAAGCATAGCCTTTGTCTGTGACCTGCCCAAGTCCAGCAGGCTCCTGAGAGGCAGGACAGGCTCACATGCAGCTCTGACTCGACTACTGGGGCTCTGTCCGTTACAGCCGGCAAGAAGTAAGGACTTGAAAAGATTCATATTCATGATAGAATCTACTTTGTCTCTACACTGATCACCTTCGTAAAGAGTGAGGTCCCAGAAAATATGAATCTGTTTCATTTCATTAAGCTTTTTTCTCAACAATCTCTAGGACCTCATGCAGAATTTCTAACATCCAGTCTCCAGTTTTAAGCAGTCCTCAAGTGTTAACCTTACCTGTTTCACAGCAATGCTGACTCTGACAGAGTTGATGGAACCCTCAATCAGAACCTTTTCCTTCTCATTCCTGCTGATGGTCACAGGCTGTAACAGGAGTTCTTTGCTACTCCTAGAAAGGCAACATCAAAGATATTACTGTCACTGGATGCACGCATAGTCCAGAAGACCCCACGACAAGCCGACAATCATCAACTAAGATAAAGCACAAGGTGGTGGACGCAATCTAGCTAACTGCACAGATGCTTCAAAAGAGGAACCAAAGAGATCAGCTATACACGTAGATTCAGGGACAAGGGCTAATTAACACGAAAATATATAGCCCAACTCCTTTAATTATCGATCCAGAATGATTTTTGCACTTACCACCAAAATTTCTTTCAGCTTATGTCACTCACTATACCCTCCTCCCTCAGTCCTTATGGTAAGGCAAAAGAGGAAGTGATAACTCAAACATTCGTAAACCGCCTGACATCACCCCATGGGATCATCTGCCTATAGGCACCACTCTGGGATGTCCCACCTTGTGGGAAGGTAGTGCTGCAGACCGGGCTCTGCAATTTTCAGTGAAATCCCGGTACTAGCATTGCCCTTCAGGGCCCCCTATGCTCCGCTTCTTTCCTACCTGACTTCTACCTCTGGCTTGTTGTGCCTCTCCACGACCTGGGAGGAGAAATTCTCCAGACAAAGTGCGGCCTGCAGCGTGGCCCGAACGGCACTAAGGTAGGGGCGGAGAGTGGCAGTCTGTTGGGAAAAAAAAAACAACCACAAGGAATCAGAGCTGGGTACTCCGACTCCAAGGAACATGGATTTTTTTTTTTCAGTTACTCATCTTAGTAGGAACCAGACAGCCACCACTGGCTTGGCCGGGAGACCAGAGATGGACAGCTGGCAATCTCCTGGTAGACCGGATGGTGGGTCCACCTGTGAAGCTGTGCTCTTCACGCCCCACCCCTCAACTCCTCCCCAAAAATGTCTCTCTGGATCACCAAGGCATCCTCTCATTTCTCCATGATAAGTCACTGCATATGATCCTACACACCTGACAAAGTACTTTTATGTGCACCCTGGAGTGGGGGTGGCATAGACATCATGGGCAAATTAGGAAATTAAGACAGAGGAAAGTGACTCTGTCAAGGTCACCCAACCCTTGTCAAGTGCAGGACTGGGATGCCAATCTCAGTCCCCCATCTCTGAATCCTGCTTTTTCACACCGCCCCCTCTGCCTTCTCCCCCACCCCTGCCCACTTCCCCTTCTTCATTCTACGCTCTCTCTGCCCCTCCCTGGTCCTCCTTTTCTATCCCTCTCAGTCTTCCGCTCTCCCCCATCATCCTCCCCCCGCGTCTTTGCCCCTGCCCTCATCCATCCCTGCATCCCCCCTGCTCCTGCTTTCCCCCTCTTCATCCTCCCCTCCCTTCCCCGTGCCCTCAATCCTCTCCTCTCCACCCCCCTGGGACGCCCCCTCATCCTCTCCGCGCCCTTCTGCCAAGCCCCTCATCCGCCCTCCGCGCCTTTGCCCCAGCAGCTCTCCCAGCCCCCGGGGCCCCCTCACTCCTCCCGGGCTCCTCCCCAGTGCAGCTGCCCCGGCTCTCCCACCGGGCCCTGAGCCTCCTCAGCCCCTGGGACGCCTCGGTTCCCTCCCCGCCGCAGGCCTGTCTCCCTCCCCCTTCCCTTCCCCCCCCCCCCGCCGAGGGCCCTCAGCGGACGCCCCCCACTTCTCACCATTGCTGGGGCTCGCTAGGCCGGAAAGCGGAAGTGCAGGAGTGCACTGGCTCCGGGGCGCCGTCTCTTCCGGGAGCCGGGCCTGGGCGCTACTACAGCTGCTCCGAGGGAAGGGGTGGCTGGGGCAAAGCAACGACAGTTGTTCTCTTCTACCCCCGGAGCTCGCAGAAGCCCGTTCTCTCCGAGGCCATGAATGCTTCTTCAGGGTCTGACACGCTTGCGGGAGCTCCTGCTGGGCCTGTCCTTCCCTGTCATACCTGCATCCTCCACCTGTCTCCCCCTCTCTCCGCGAGAAGGTACAGCCCAGCTCGCCGTTCTGGCTCCATATTAGGACAGGTCCAGATACAGGATCGCCCCGCCTCTTCCGGTTCTGACCCCGCCCACCCGCGGTTTGTTACTGCCCAGGCCTGAGCCGCCTAGGCTTCCCTGCCTCGCCCGAGAGTGGGCCCGGCCCCTTTGCACCACCCCCGGGCCGCAGTGGGCGGCTCCGCCCGTCCCCGCAGGGCCAGCGGTTGCCTGCGCTCGTGGACCCTGGCCCCCGCACCCGCGAGGGACAGAGGCCGGCCGAGCGCGCGCCTCGTGGATCCGGATAGAGCTCGGGCTGTGAAGGTGGAGGCGGGACCGGGGCGTGGGGAGTGGGTGATGATACGGGGAGCGAGGAGGGTCGGGGGACGTGGGGCCGAGGGGAGAGTGGAGACAACACCAGGAGTGAGGAGGGGCCGGAGGGGGCTGAGAGACTAGGAGAGCGTGGGGAGGGGAAGGTGACACGAGTGGGGAGGACTGAGGGGGGCGTGGGGCCGAGAGGGCGGACTACGTGGGGAGTGGGGAGGGGGGCGTGGAGGTGAGGAAGTGAGGGGACACGGGAGGACGTGGAGGTGAGGGAGTGAGGGGATATGAGGAGGGGGCTGCACGGAGGGAAAGGGGCGTGGAGGTGAGAAAATGAGGGGATGGGGGGGCGTGGAGGTGAGGGAGTGAGGGGACATGGGGAGGGGGCTGTAGGGAGGGAAGGGGGCGTTGAGGGGAGGGAGGAGGGGCTGCCCCGGGAAGGGGGCGTGTAGGGGAGGGGGCGTCGGGTGTTTGGAGGCAAGGGGTGAGGGAGTGAGGGGAGACCTGAGGACGAGTTGGGGCGGAGAAGAATGGAGGGGCACGTCTAGAAGAGGGAACCTATAGGAAGGTCACAGTAAGAGCAGGACAGGACTGGACAGCTGGAAGCAAGCTCCTTGCTTTGCCCTGTCCCTTCTCCAGTCCTCATTGTTCTAAACACTTGCACCTGACAGTGTTAATCATCTCCTTGTGGATCTTCTCTCTTCCATTGGGTTTTGTGTTCCTTCTTTGTTCTCCTACCTCTCTTCAGTATCCTTCAAACAAATGAATGAACACTTATGAACATACTACTGCCCAAAACTGTCTAGTCCACAAGCACATCCTTGTTATTAAGCAGTTATGACTTCCACGCACTGTGCTTAAGGGCTGGGAATACAAATACAGATAGACAGGAAAGCCCTGCCCTCAAGGAGTGTGTACTCTAACGGGGAGAGATTCTGTGGAGGGCTGGTGGAAGAAGCTAACTGTGCAGCCTGGAGAGGAATGAGACATGGTTGGCCTGGGCAATCCTACTTAAATGGGAGTTCTATGAGGAGCCATCCAGTCAGAAGGGGAAGCTTCAGGGACCCAGGTTACTTCTGAAGTGGGAGTTCCTGGACTGGAAAGAGGTTTTAGGTTGGGGCTTGGTAGAGGAAGCCCCAAATGTAGCCTGGAGAGAATGAGAGTGTTGGGAATACAAATATTAGACTGTCCCTGCTCTCAAGATGCTTACGTTCTAATTGGGAAAGTTAACAAACATGGGGACTAGGGAAGAGCATTTGGGTCTAAGGATTCACAGGGATAGTGAGGTGTTGTATATAGGGCAGTGAGTTGACATGTCCTTTCCAGAAGCAGTGGCACTCTTGGTTTGAATACTGTGCCAAAGGTAGGAAGTTGAGGAAAGAGGGTACGAGGTGCCAGGCAGATGGCAAGATGGAAGGCTGAATGGTATCTGATTACTTGTTAATAGATACAGTGCTCAGGTGGGCTAGGCTGCACTTAGTCACCAGTCAGGAGGACTGGGCCCAAGAGCAGAAGCATCACAGCTCACCTATAACTCTGAGAGTCCTCTAGGGCTGTGGCTGAGGTTCACTTCTCTACATGTTTTCCCTTGGTGATGACAGCAGCTCCCATGGGTTCAGCTGTCATTTCTCTTGCCTCCTACAAAAGGCTTTTCCTGATTTCCCCGAGTTGTAATCTCTCCCTGCCCCAAATTACTTTGCATTTATTTTATGTGTACTTATCTGTGTACATGTTGTTTCACCTCAGGAGGATGCAGCTGACTCCCTAATCTCAGATCGAAGGCAGCATGGCCTAATGGATAGAGCACTCACTGTACCTGGAGTCAGGTGGATCCAAGTTCATATCTTGCCTTAGACATTTGTTGTAGGACCCTTGACAATTCACTGAACCTCTCTGTGTTCTAGTTTTCCCTAAGTTCATCTAAGTTCTTTCCAGTTCTACATCTATGATCCTATGAAATACAGTCCTCATCTTTCTTACATCCAGCCTTGTCTCACCAGTCACCTGCTAGAAATCTCCTCCAGGATGTCCTATAGTCATCTCAGCATGTCCACTTTACATAACATAACTTAGTAACTTCCTCCTTAGACCTATCCCTACTCCTCCCTTCTCTGATTCTGGTGAGTGTTCTACTCACTAGGCCATGCTGCCTCTCACTTTGGTGTCTGGGAGTCAGCTGCATCCTACTGAGAGGAAACACTATGTACTTAGATAAGTAAGTACAAAAAACCCACCATCCTTCTGGTTGGCCAGGTTCAAAACCTTGGGCTCATTTTCAACACCTCGTTCTCTCATGTCTCATATTCAACCAGTCACCAAGTCTTGGCAATTCTGCCTCCATAACATTTCTCAGATCTGTCCTTTACCATACGAAGGAAGCTTCTGTGGCTCCCTCTTGCCTCTAGGACAGAGGACAACTCCTCTGTTTGGCATTTAAATTCCTCCACATCATGGCTTCAGGTTCATTCTTCTTCCTTTAGCACTCTGCCTCCCACCATACTGGTCCTCCTTGCCCACTCTTGCCAGCACCCACCATTTTGGCTGTCCCCAGGATCCTCAAGGTTCAGCTTAAATGCTGACTCCTATAAAAAGTGTGTATCAGTTTCCCCCAGATGTTATTGGCTCTATCCCCCAAATTGTTGTTTTTATTTTCCATATTTTTAGGATTTATTTGCACATACATGTGCATATATCTATATACATATATGTACATATATATACATTTATATATGTATAATTTTCCCTCAGTAGCATATAAATTCCTCAAGGGCAAAGACTATTTTCTTTTTATCTTTGTATTCATGGTACCCAGCACAGTGCCTGGTACGTAGCAGGTGCTTAACGAAGGCATATTGAATGAGGAAAAAGAAGAATGAAAAAGAAAAGGGAAGGGAAGAAGGGGAACGTCAGGGGAAGGGGAAACAAGTTGTGAGACAGGAAGGATAAGGATGAAAGCCCGGTGGGAGACAAAGTTGGGGCTCATGAAGGCAGGAGTAGAATTGGGGTCAACTTTGGAGAAGAGATTGAATGAAAGAGAGAGTGGTGGCATTGTGGAAGTGGGCAGGAGAATTCCTGTTTACATTTGAAGTTAAGGCTCTCCCAGGACCATCCCTCTCCCATAGAGTCCTCCTCTGCCACACCACCTCCCAGTTCTTGTCAATTGACTGTTTTCCTCTCTAGCCCTTTAGAGCACACAAGGGCCATGAGTGAGCTAAAGGACTGCCCACTGCAGTTCCATGACTTCAAGTCAGTGGACCACTTGAAGGTATGTCCCCGATATACAGCGGTGCTGGCCCGCTCAGAAGACGATGGCATTGGCATTGAGGAGCTTGACACCCTGCAGCTGGAACTGGAGAACCTGCTTTCTTCAGCCAGCCGACGTCTTCGGGTGTTGGAGGCTGAGACCCAGGTGACTTCTTCCTTTGACTTGTCCCTGCCCTAGGGATGGGATGGAAGGAGAAGGGAGGAGAATGCCGATTGGATAGTGAGGCCAAGTAGGAGTGGAATAAGCAGGAGTCGTTATATCCGTGCTGTGGGTATGGCTACTTGGGGGCTTAGAGAAGGCAAAGGAAGCTTCTACTTGGGAGGCAGGCGATATGTAAAAAATGTATAGATACACAATGACCCCAGCATGAATTACTGTGAGTGCTGGGGAGGGAAGTGCTGTTGCTGCATGCTTTCGTATGTAGCCTGGGAAGGCTGCCTAGATGAATATTTGAGTTATAGGTCATATTGAGAGGTAACCACCGGCCCATTTCTTGAGGGCTTATGTCCCTCGTGTTCCAGCTTTTCTTTGGGTGAAAGCGACTTCCTTGACTTCCTGCTTTCCTTCAGATCCTGACCGACTGGCAGGATAAGAAAGGTGACCGGAGATTCCTGAAGCTGGGCCGAGACCATGAATTGGGAGCCCCTGCAAAACATGGCAAGCCCAAAAAGCAGAAGCTGGAAGGAAAGGCAGGTCATGGGCCCGGTCCTGGCCCTGGCCGGCCCAAGTCCAAGAACCTCCAGCCCAAGATCCAGGAATATGAGTTCACAGATGACCCCATCGATGTGCCTCGGATTCCCAAGAATGATGCCCCTAACAGGTGCAGGGCTGGGAGAAGTCCAGGGAAATGGGTTATCAGGAATTGGGAGGGACCCTGGGGGGATTCTCACCTCCTGGGGGCTGTCATTGTTCTCTGTGATAAGCATGTAGAATGGGACCACCCATCTAGCAGGCACTTAATACAGTGGCTAATAATAGGCGAGGGGACTGTCTGTGCTCAGGGCCAGGCTCTGCTCCCAGGTTCTGGGCTTCCGTGGAGCCGTACTGTGCCGACATCACCAGTGAGGAAGTACGAACGCTGGAAGAGCTGCTGAAGCCCCCAGAAGATGAGGCTGAGCATTACAAGGTAGACCCTTCTGAGCACCGCCCCTTGTCGGACCCTGTTTTGGGCAGGGAGTGTCTTAGTTGGAGGCTTAGACCACCTCAAGCTCTGGTTCTGAAACACGTTGAATTGAATGAGGAAGGAAAAACCACAAAAAAGGTTCTTTGATTTGACTGGTGCTTATCTTATTGAGGTTGGTTGCTTCCTTTTTCCATTCAGATCCCACCCCTGGGGAAGCACTATTCCCAGCGCTGGGCCCAGGAGGATTTACTGGAAGAACAGAAGGATGGGGCCCGGGCAGCAGCTGTAGCTGACAAGAAGAAAGGCATTATGGGACCGTTGACTGAACTGGACACTAAAGGTATTCTTTAGTCTTAGTCTAGTCAGTTCACCTTTTTTTCCTCTTCCTCCTCATCCCTGTAAGACCCAGGGAAAATGTCCAAGCTGTGCCTGGCAATCCACTTGCTGCCTTTATATCCCCTACCCCTCTCTGGTTCCAGATGTGGATGCATTGCTTAAAAAATCAGAGGCCCAGCACGAGCAGCCTGAAGATGGCTGTCCTTTTGGCCCCCTGACTCAGCGACTCCTACAGGCTTTGGTGGAGGTGAGAATCCAGAGTCTTGGGGTGCCCAGGATGCTCTAGTTCAGTGGACTCAGAATGGGACTGAGGTGATTTGACGTGACAAGAAGCTTTAACTTTGGATAAGAGGACCTGGTTTTAAATGTTATCTGTGTGACCTTTGGCAATTAACTGTTGTGGGTTTTAGTTTCCTCATATGTAAAATTAAGGCTTTAGACCAGATGGCCTTCAAGGTCCCTTCCCCTACTAGCTCTGTGGTCCTAAGAGCTGGCCCTTAAGATACCTCAAACCGAACATGTGGCATCGTGTAGAGCCCTTTTCCATGGGACATAAATCATCATGGGATGTCAGAGGAGGAGTTAGGGTGTTCTGTCCTCTGAGAGCTGATAGTCTGATGGGAAGGATACAAGATAGACACCTGAGAAAAAACCTAAAAACTTGACCTATTCAAGCCACATTCAGCTACATTTTTCATTCATAAGTGCTAGGGGAGAAGGTATTTGCTGCAGTGATTGTAGTGGCCAGAACGCTTGCTTAGTTTAGGAAGATTTTCTGGAGGAAGTTAGAAGAGCAGGCTTTTTTAGAGACAGTGTGATTTGTGGAAGGGGTGACCTGGGAAAGATGGGGAGATAGAGCTAAGCTTAACATTAGAGTCACTGTACTTGTCTTGCTTTCATGGCCTTCTAGGAAAACATCATCTCCCCCATGGAAGATTCCCCTATCCCGGATGTGTCTGGCAAGGAGTCAGGTGCTGATGGTGCCAGTACTTCTCCTCGAAATCAGAACAAGCCATTCAGGTGAGTAGTGTACCCCTCTCTGTCCATCCTCATCCCATGCTTTCCCAGCCTCTGTTCATTCTTCTGTGAGGGTCAGCTGACTCTTAAGGGTCTCTGACTTCAGGTGGGGAGACCTGCAGCAAAGCAGGCAGGGGTGAGAGTCCTTGGACCTGATCAACACCTGCGGCTTAAATCAAGAAGCACTTCTATTTTTTGTGACTCTGGGGCTGGGTCCTCACCCTGGGTGAGGGTAGAGTTATGATGTGAACTTTAGGTGACAGTGAGCATCTGATCCATCCGCAGTGTTCCCCATACTAAATCTCTGGAGGGACGAATAAAGGAGGAGCTGATAGCCCAGGGCCTGCTGGAGTCTGAGGACAGGCCTGCTGAGGACTCGGAGGACGAGGTCCTTGCTGAGCTGCGCAAGCGGCAGGCTGAATTGAAGGCACTTAGTGCCCACAACCGAACCAAGAAGCACGATCTTCTGAGGTGGGTGGGCATGAGCATAGAAGTGTCACTGGGAATTAGGTCACTGGGTAGTCATTTACCTGCATCGATGGGCACTCTTTGGGTGGCTGTATTACTCACCATCTCTGACTTAAAGTGCCACCCACATCAGTGGAGTTTTCACTAAGTGAGTATAAGCTGCTGTTGTTGGTCTCTCTGTGATGCCTCATTATGGGGTGAAGGTGACCCTGAATTCTTGAAGTCCAAGCCTTGGTGGGTACTACAAAATTGGAAAGGCTTTGTGTGGCAGGAGTTGTCACCCAGTTAAGTGCAGAGTTGCTCGTCATCATCAGAGATTGGGCTTCCAGGTGATGAATTTTTTTTTGCCATACCAGTTCATGGGGACTATATGGGTGTCTCAGGTCTTCACTTTGCATCCTCATCAGTGTTTGAGGCATTTTGGGGTACCCACTGAGTAGTGCTGAACTGCATCTTGGATGCTTTTAGGAATCCTAAGCAGATGGGGCAGATTCATAGTCAATCCAGCTTAATGATGACTCTGGGAAGGGCATCAGGGGATAACGTTGGAGAAAATCCTGGAATGTTAGAGCTGGAAGGGTTTTAGATATAATCTGGTTCAAACCCTCATTTAAAAAATGTTTGGTTGATGTCTTTCATTGTTACACCATAGTCATTTCTACATATACCCCTTTTCTCTACCCAGTGACCTTCAAAGAAAAAAAGTTTGGCAAAACTTAGCACATGACTTCGCCTTACAGGATTTCATCCTGCTCATTTTTTCTTTTTTTTTTTTAATGTGATCAATAATCACAAACATTTCAAGACACAAAAGAACAGAAAAGAGAATTGAGCAAGAAACTATAGAATCCTGCTGTGTGCGATTTATAAAGAACCTATGAGATTAATAAGCACTGGCGCTGGAGTCAGGACCCAAGTTCAAATCCACACTAGCTGTGTGACCTTGGGCAAGTCACTTAACCCCAATTGCCCTGCCTCCCCCCTCCAAAAAAAAAAGCAAGGTAGAAACAAATTGCTGAGTGTCCCCTTTTGATTTCCCCTCACTTCCCTCTGTGCATCTTGTGCCCCTCATTTTTCAGGAGGAAACAAGTCCAAAGAGGGGCGACTTGACCAATATCCTGTGGCTAATTAGTGTCAAAGCCTAGGTCAGAATTTGAATCTCCTAGAAAACAACGGGGGCCCTTTAATAGTCCGTTAGAGGAAAAATGACCAAATTCCTTGAAAGGAGAGACTGTGTCTTATCCTCCTTTGGCATCCCCTGTGACACCTAGCAGAGGGGCCACTCGTAGTATGTGTGCAAAGATTTGCTTGACTGAAAAAAGACATTCTGTCCTCTCGGGGTATTTATGGTCTAAGCAAGAAAGCAAGGAAAATGAGATAACAAAAGATAGATCACAGTAACATGAAGACAAGAATATGTAACTGACAGCTTTCAGATCCCTTTGAAATAGCTGTTCTTGACCCAAGGTCTGTGAACTTAGTGTTTATTTCAATATTTGATAACTTTAAATATAATTGGTTTCTTTGGTAATCCTTTGTATTGTATTTTATGCTTTTGAAAACATCTTCTGAGAAGGGAACCACAGGTTCCACTGGATTGCCTCCATGACGGCTCCATGATGAGGCCCAAGGTTCTGGCCAGAATCTTGGAGTATTTTGGAATTGTGTTGTTTTGAAATTGGACTGTTGACTAGAACGTTTTTTTTTGTTTGTTTTTTGAGTAGAATGGGATGTGGAGAGCTCAGCTGTGTTGTGTGCAGACCAAAGTAGTGAACTGATTAGGTCCAGACTGGGAAGTATTTTTAGAAGATGCAGTTTGGTTGGGACTTTGAAGGAGGAGAGGAGTCCGAGATGCTCTCCAAGATAGTTAGGAGTGAACAAGTGTGGTGGTCTTTTTAGGTTGGCCAAAGAAGAAGTGAATCGTCAGGAGCTGAGGCAGCGAGTCCGCATGGCAGATAACGAGGTCATGGATGCCTTCCGGAAGATCATGGCTGCCCGGCAGAAGAAGAGGACTCCCACTAAGAAGGAGAAAGACCAGGCTTGGAAGACACTGAAGGAGCGGGAGAGCATCCTGAAACTTCTGGACGGATAGCCAGGCTGGGCTTCTCAGCCCCTGCCCTGCCTCTTAGCTCTTCTCTTTCTCCCAAACCCTAATGCTTAGAAGAATGGGAAGACCCTGGTCCCTTCCTCTGACACAATGGGTGGGAGCTGCTCTCTTTGCTGCCTCTCTTCACCGGACGTTTTAGACAATGCGCAGCCTGGGAGCAGGAGGGGTCAGCCGGGCCGGAGCTGGCCCCTGGCTGTGCTTGGCTTCTGATGAAAGATCAGTGTCTTGGGCTTGGCCTCCCTTCTCCCCTGGGCTTGGCTCTTGTCCCTTCTTCCCTCTTTTTTCTTCCAAGGACTTTTGACCCCATGTTTTTCTGAGATGTGAACTTTAGAGTAAACAGACTGCTCTGGTTTTTAAGAACATCATACAAGTCCTAGTGTCATCTCTTGGAGTAGAGAGAAGGAAGCAAAGCGGGAGGGCTTGGGTAAGAAGGGAGTCATCTGTCACTTCGAGACTGACGGGGAAAATAAGAGGACAGCACAAAGACCCTGTTTTCATCAGGACCCAGAGCCTTCCTGATGTGAGCATCTGCTCTGTGTCTAGAGAGGTGATAGGTGCTGTGGGGGATACCAAAGAAGTAGAAATCATGGTCCTCAGCCCTAAGGAACTCTCCCTATTCTTGGAGAGATAAGACCTAACTCTGAAAAATTGGAGAATGATAAGGGCAGAATATAATCAGGCACTCAGTGGATCTAGCCTAGAAGTGCTAGTGTGAGCTGAGGAGAAAAGTGGGATTGAAATGAACCTGGTCTAAGAGAATGAGTGGGAAGGGACCCTCCAAGCAAAGGGGGTGTCAGGAGCCAGAGCTTATGAATTGGGATGGTCCAGGAGGGGTCGAGCCCTCCCAGAGGGAGGAATACTGGCTGAGAAGTAGCCTTTCTGCTTCGGGAGCCACCTTTGCCTGAGATCCCTCCCTGGGGTCACAGTAGGGGCTGAGGGAGGGATGAGGGGAGAAGGAGATCGGGGTGGGGGGCAGGGAACGGAAGTCCCCTAAACGCCGTAGGAAAGAAACAAGATTGTTCCTTCGTTGACAGTGTAGTACAAGGAGGGGTTGGGGTATTCCCCAGTTCCCCGATCAGAATTTGGAATGTATTTTCTCTAAAGAAATTGGAAGCTCGTGTAGCATGGCTATTTTTCTATTAAAATAGGCTTTTCTGAACTTCCCTGGGAACATAAACATTTAGAACGTTGTTTCTGGGGGGAAGCTCCAAGTTCCAAACTAGCTAACAAATTAACTCTGGGAATACAGCCTGTTTGTTCATTGGGGAGGGCCTTTAATGACAGGTTTGCATAGGTAAGAAGGCGCACTGTCTCATAGGATTCTTACTAGGAAGGTGCTTTGTAAACCTTAAAGCACCACCGAAATGTCAGCTGTTACTACTCTACTAACACTTGTGGCAGCCCTTCCACTTCCCCCTTCTAAAGACCCTGAGAGGCCGACAGATGGTTTAATGCCCACTAAGCCCTCGCTGACCCTTGCTAACAGCAGGAAGTCACGGGCTTTCCAAAAATCTGTGATAGAAAGAAACTGATGGAGACAAAAGCATAAATGAACCGATGAGGAAAGGGAGCAAGTAACCTGGGCTTGAACCTGGGCAAATACATAATTTAAAAGGATTTGAGGTGGGCATTGGAAGCTTTTAAAAAGTCTTCCTTTGTTATATAATCTCTACACTAAATTCTTCATCCTTCCCTCACCCCCATCCCCAAAAATCAATTATTAGAAAATTCATCTCAGTGGGGTCAGAGAAAGAGAATTATAAATGTTTTGTGGGTGTAGCAATGTTTGGAGAAAGCAACGAAACCTAGCAAATGCTAAAAATAACTTTCTTGCCGCCCAGGTAGGTCGATGATTAGAGTGCAGCGATAGAAATTTGGGGGTCTGGGGCCAGGGGCACAGCTCAGAACTTCAACAAAAATGGTAAGAGGTTATAGGATCATAGGTTTAAAAGGTAGAAGGAACCCCAGATACATCTAGTTCAAGCCTGTCATGAGAGATGTGGGTTGTGGAGCGGAAGAAAGACTGAAAAATTGAAAAGCTCTTGAGGCTTTAGCATAGATACCTTGGACCCAGAATTCACAGTGGGTGGTGGGGGTGAAGAGAAGGGAACAGATGTCTACCAAGGTCCTACTGTGTGCTAGGTGCTGTGCTTTACAAGGCTCTCATTTGGTCCTCACAACAACCCTTTGGCTATTCTCATCCTTATTTTTCAGTTGAGGAAACTGAGTCAGAGGCTAAGTGACTCGCCCAGCTACGTTTGAATTTGAGTCTTCCTGACTCTGGGCCCGGTGATCTATGCTCTGTACCACCAAGCTGCCTCTAGGAAACAGCTACATTTCATGCAGTGGTAGACAGTTAATCTATACTGTGTTTATGAACCTTTTCTTTGTTGTTAAGCTGAACCAGCCATGTAAATAATGCCCTCCATTAGAATACACCCCTTGAGAGCAAGGACCATCTTTGGCCTTTGTTTATGTCCGCAGCGCTTAGTGCGGTCTTTGGCACACAATAAGTGCTTCATAAATGTTTGTTGAATGACTAGTATGTGTCAGGCACTAGCAGGTATAAAGATAAAACCAAGACAACCCCTGCCCTCAAGGAGTTTCCATCCTACGTGGGGACAGGAAATGGACAATGTAGACTTTTAGAAGTAGATACTGAATGCATCCAAAGGAAATGCAGAGTCCTGGGAAGTCAGGAAAGGATTAGTGTAGAAGGTGTCCCTTTAGCAGAGGGCCCAAAAGAGCCAAGGATTCCAAGAGGTGAGAGTGAAAAAGGAGTTAGTCCAGGTGGGGAGTACTGCCAGGGCATGGGCAGAGGCCAGAGATGGCGTGTGGTGTGGGAAAGACAGCAAGTCAGCCAGTTTGGGCCAAGAGTCTCTGAAAAAGAGCAATGTGTAATGTCTACAGAGGTAGGCTGGAGACAGATTATAAAGGGCACGGGGGTGGAGAACCTGTAGCCCCTGTAACCTGAGGCCACACTTGGCCCTCTAGGTCCTCATGTTCAGCCCTTTGGCCGAATCTAAGCTTCACAGAACAAAACCCCTTGATAAAAGGATTTGTTCTGTAAAACTTGGACTCAGTCAAAAGGCAGCACCCAAGGACCTAAAAGGCTACATGTGGCTTCGAGGCTGCAAGTTCCCCACCCCTGGAAAGGTACACCTGCAGTTAAGGGGAAGTAGATGGTGGTCTAGGAAAGGAGACTGAGCAGCTGCCAGAAAGAAGAAAAATCCCAGGTCTAGTCCCTATCCCACGACTATCAAAGGTAGGAGATGTCAGCTTGAAGTAGTAATAGGTTCAAGTAAGGGTTTTTTTGTTGTTTTTAAGGAGAGAGGAGACCTAGGTATGCTTATAGACAGCAGTGAAGAAACCAGAAAATGTCGGGGGTGGAAAATTGGACTTTTATTCAGCTAGATAAAATTAAGCAAAAGTCATTAGTGGGGAACTTTTGCTTAATTTCATCCACTCCTACAAAAAGTTAATAATTATTCTCCTAGCATAAATTACCTTGGTGAGATTGAAGGTTTATGAATAGTAGTTAAACTGTTTCTGTGGGGGATGTTTTTAGTTTGTCTTAATTTCTAGTAGCACATAACAACATCCCTGGATTTCACTGGTTGTGAGGTCTGACTCCCCTTACCCCATCCAAACTCTGATTTCTCATTATGCAACTGATAGTTACAAATGTCATCTTCAGACATTGTAGGATTTGGTGGCTCTGATCTTTCAACTGAGATAAAGAAATCTGGATAAGTTTTGAACATTAAGGGGACCTGAAGATGTCTTATCAAATTAGCAACATTTAAGGTTCCCAAGTAAATTTCTGAAATAATGTCATTTCTTCATATGTGTGAGTTAAACCCTTCTGAATCTTTAGGGAGAATAAAGCTTTACTTTAAAAACCAAACTTTGGAATTTTATGATTAAAACAAACTAGCAGAAAGGCTATATAAATTAGAGAATTATTAAAAGAATAACACTAAATGGTGGGCTATTTCTCTGATACCAACATCTCTGAAGAGAACTTTGTCTCAGACTAACCACCCTTAACTTCCAGGGGATATGAGGAAAGTTGGAAGGGCTGATACCTGCTGGGCCCGCTATTAAGGTGGGGCAAGCTTGATTCAGGGAGACAATTTTGTGCCCTCATGATCTGTTAGCTTTTCTTCAATTCAGCAAACGTTTATAAAGTATTTATTAATGTGTCAGACATTATGCCTGCCTAGGTGCTAGAAAGACAAAGACAAAGGAAAAACAGTCCTTGCCCTCAAAGAATTTAAATTTTGCTGGTAAAAAATTATGCACAGTCATATAAACGCAAAATAAATAAAGTTCTGGGGTGGGTGGGGTAAACATAACTGAGAACCAGAGAAGGCTCTTAAAGGAAGTTAGGAATTGCAAGAGGTAGAGGTGAGAAGGAGAGCATTCCAGGCTAGGGAGGAGGGCTTCCCCTGGGTAATCAGGTAGTGGAAAGACTAGATTGGGGGCCTAATGAGAGGTCAGAAGACTGAGATCCAAGTTCTACTGGCTGTGTAAGGCAAGAATGGAAACTAGAAACCAAGCACTACATTAGAAATTAAAGGGAGGTCGATTTGAATTGGAACTGTGCTGTTTCACTTTCTGTGTGACCTTGGGTAAATCATTTCCCTTTTCTGTTTCCTCATCAGTGAAATGAAAGAGTTGAACTAAATCTGTAAGGTCTCTTCTTCCTCCAAAACCTATTGTTCTATAAATCACTTAACCTATTTGCTTCAGTTTCTTCATAAAATTTTTATATTACCTACCTCACAAACCTGGTATGAGGAGAAAAGTTCTTTGTAAATCATAAACCACAGAAGATATATGTAAGTTATTTTTCTTTTCTCTAAGAGTCTTAGCTTTTTCTGTCTCATTAGAGCCCTTCATCTGTTCTCCCCAGTGTCTGGGAGCTCCAGAAAAATTCAGATTGGGCTTAAGGCGTTCTTAAGGGCCAGTCTCATGGAAGGGAGATTTCCAGTCCTCTTGAACCCGCCTGTAGTGTCCTGGTCTCAAGCCAATGGAAGGAACACCCAGTTCATAGAGCTTTTCTAGGAATAGAGGACCTATTCCTGAAAAACTGAGGATGGAAGGGTCCTATGTCTTCATAGGTTGTGGGATAAGACCCTGGCCACTGGAGGGTGCCACATTCCCAAGATCCAGGATGCATTCTCTATTCTCCTATCCTTAACCGCACCCTCCCCACCCCCCCCACCCTCCAAGTAGGATGCATTGTACTAAGAAGTAGGTGTTCAATAAGTGTTTGACAAATCTTTATATTCTCCTAGCACTCAGCCCTGGGCAAAGAGGAGGAAGAATCAGAATGGGCAAGTAGGCCAGATATAGGATGGAGTTGCAAAGGAAGAAAATTGTTAATTTTTCTAAAGGCTGAGTCTCTCAATCTTTCTAAGCAACCTTCTCCCTTCTCTACCCCTGCTATTTCCTCAGTTTTCTTCCTGGGACACTCATTTGGATAACCTTGCTTCAGTCTTGTTCCGCTGGCTTCTGGCCTGTTTTTCCCATAATCTCAGGAAGCACTCTGTTCTTTGGCAGGGAGGAACAAAATAAGCTGGAGGTTTGGTGCCCCTCACCCACTCCTACCTAATGTGGCCACAGTCCATGAAACCCTTGGCTTAGACACCTATCACATGGTAACCTGCTCTTCTCTTTCACCTTATTCCAACAAGCTCCAGATCCTTCCTCCCACATGCCCTGTCCCTCCTGTAGCTCTTTCCTCAGTGACCTCTACCCATCCTCTGCTTTATACCCCTAGAAGCACAGTCCTGAAGGCCACTTGCTGACTAGGGAAGGGAAAGGAAAGAGAGTATTTCACAGCTCTCCTTTCCCTACTTCAGAGTCCTTTGGAAATGGGTCAGCTTCTCGCTGCCTGCCATGATCTGGACCACTCAACCTTTTACTGTCCGTGAAACATATGACACAGATAATTAATGACAAGCCTAGAGAACAACTCCTAAATAGCTTATCATTCCTTCTTGGTCCTTCTATGAACTCCACTGAACCCGAGCTCCTTTTTTTCTTTATTCACTTGATCAGCTAGTCAGCAAATCAAATCAACTAGCATTTGCTAAGTGCCAACTTTGTGCCAGCTGTTGTGCTAGGCGATGGGGAGACAGGCAAAAACAGCCCCTGCCCTCGAGAAGTTCTCATTCTAATGAGGAAACAACATACAAACAACTACGTAGACAAAATATATGCAGAGTAAATTAGAGGTAATCTGAGGGGGAAGGCACTAGAATTGAGGAGGAACCAGGAAAGGCTTTTTGCAAAAGGTGGGGTTTTAGCTGAGACTTCAAGGAAGCTAGGAGGCAGAGAAGAGAAAGGAGAGCATTCCAGATACAGCGGACAGCCAGGGAAAAGGCATGAATTGGGGGTTGGAGCATTATGTTAGAGGTACAGCCAGTGCATAGAAACTAGTGTCACTAGGTCACAGAGTATGGGTAGGGGAGTAAGGTGTAGAAGACTGGAAAGGTTGGAAGGGAGCCAGGTCGTGAAGGACTTTAAAAGTCAAACAGAGGATTTTATGTTTGATCCTGGAGGTAACAAGAAGCCATTGGAGTTTCCTGAGTTTACTGATATGGTCAGATCTGAATTTTAGAAGGATCATTTGGAGGATGGACTGGAGTGAGGAGAGATGAGGCAGGGAGACCAGCCTGAAGGTTTTTGTGACAGTCCAGAAAGTGAGGTGAGGAGGACCTGAACCAGGGGTTGCTGTGTCAGAAGAGAGAAGGGGATGTAGAGGAGAGATGTTACAAAGATAGAAACAAGACTTGGCAACAGACTAGATAAATGGGTAAAAGTGAGAAGACGAGCATTATTCCAAGGTTGCTAGCCCAGGTGACTGAAAGAATGGAAGATTTGGCGGGGGGGGGGATGGGACATTCAGTTGGAGATGTCCAATGGGGAGGTGGAGCTGTTAGACCGGGGGTCAGGAGAGAGGTTAGGGGCAGCTAGGTGTCAAAGTGGATAGAGTGCCCATCCTGGAGTCAGGAAAACTCATCTTGAGTTCAAATCTGGCCTCAGACCTTTACTAGCTATGTGACCCAGTACAAGTCATCTAACCCTGTTTGCCCCAGTTTCTTCATCTGTAAAATGAGCTGGAGAAGGAAATGGCAAACCACTCTAGTATCTTTGCCAAGAAAACCACCTGAAGAGTGGGACCACAACTGAAAAACGACAACAAAAAAAGATGTAAGCCTCTTCTAACTCTAAATCTGTGCACCAATGCACCAATAAATATATATCTACTGTTGTGTCCTACTCTGCAATTGACACTATGGAAGTCTGAAGAAGTTCAGGATATGGCCCCATCTCTTGAGGGATCTCACAGTTGGTGAGTCAACACTTGGTGTGGGAATCTGTCCACTGATAGAGACAGGTAACTCCTCTGTAACTTAGAATCCCAGAGGATTGGCCAGGGCATTGGGAGGTTACGTGGCTCGCTACTGATCAAACTGATCACCTAGCTGGTTTGTTTCAGAGGCAGGCCTTGAACCCCTGTCTTTCGGGTTCAAAGGCTGCACCTCTCCTTACTCCTTTCTGGGGAAAAGCTTGAGACTTGGTGCCTCTCTTCCTCTGCCCAACCTGGCCTTAATCCATGAAACCCTTGGCATCGACATCCATCACATGGCAACACCAATAAGCAGGAAAAGTAACTGGCAACAGCAGACTGCATATGCTCAGTGGATTTGGAGCCAGAGTTCGAGTATGAAGGGGCGCTCTGCCACTTATCACCTGTGCGACCTTGGACAAGTCTCTTCCCTTCTCTGAGCCCCAGGAGCTCCCCTGCAGAGCTGCCCGTTCCACGCTTTGGAGAGGCAGTTACCCCTTCTTTCGCCCCCAATCATGTTTCGAGGTCCTCGGCTCTCGCTGCGCATCCCACCTGTACCCACTCCCGGCCTGACGTTCTAAAGGGGCTTCTCCGCGCCCCGCCTCCCCTCGGCTCCCTCCTCTGCCCTCCCCTCTCCTCTCTTTTCCTCTCCCTCTCTCCTCCCTCCTCTCCTCTCCCCTCCTGCGGCCGCACAAACTCCTCCTCCGCCCGGTTGACATCAGAGCAAACCCGCCGAGCGTCCGGCCGCCGACGGAGGCGGAGGAGAAGCCACCACTGCCGCTGATTGTGAGCACCCCGGACCAGAGCGAAGAGGAGAAGGAGGAGGCGGCGGCGGCAAGGAGCGTAGGGCGAGCGCCAAGGCGGGCAAGCGGGAGCAGCGCGGCTCGGAGATCGGGGCCAGGGCCAGCGGCGGCCTCGGGAGGCGGTGGGGGTGGGGGCCCGAGCGACCCAAGGAGCCGCTCCCCCACCTCCCCCCCTCCCATTGCTGGGCAGCCTCAGGTAAGAGGGAGGGGGTCAGCCTGGGTACCCCCAGTCCGGGGCAAGGTCTGAGGGAGCCTGCGCTCTGGCCTCACCTGGCCCCTCCCCTGAGGCTCCGAGGGGAGACTCGACCCTCATTTCCCCTCCTATGCCCTGAATTGAGCCCCATCCCTGAATTGCTGAGGAAGGGGTTATGCGGCAGAAAGGAGACTTAGGCTCCGAGTCCCTGAGTGAGGGATCGGGGAAGTTTCCTTGCAGGTGGTACCCTCCCTCCTCCACAGCTGCCCCTCCCTCCACCTCTACTTCAGGGGCTCCCAAACATATACACCTGTTCAGTCTAGGGCCACCTGTGTGGCACTTTGCCGCTTGTCAGCTATCGGCCCTGCCTCTAGCCTTCCCTTCCGAACAAAGGCCCTGTTCTTAGTCCCAGCAGAGGTTGGGGCTTGGGGGGTGGGGAGGTAGGGTGTGTCTCTGGGTTGAAGGTGAGAGGACTGTAGTTCCTTAGCCTTTCCCAAGAGATCCCCCGAGGACCTAGTCTGAATCCCCAAGGAAGGAGTGACTGTGATGTTTTATCTAATGACAAACTGAAGTGGGGTAGGGGTAGGGGTAGGTGTGCCGGCCCTGGCACACTTCTGCCTCTGGATTCAAACCCACAGGGTCAATCTGCTCTCTGGCAGGGCTGCACTAGGTAGTTGGTTCTCCCTTGGATGAGTGTGCTGATCTCTGGGCCTGGGGTAGCTGCTCCCTTTCCCTAGACAAGAGTCAGCATTTTGCACGAATATTGCTCTATGTTTGTATTGTGTGTAAGACCTAAGGGATGGATAAGATTCAATGTGTGTCAGATTGTATGTGTTAGTGGGATGTTTGCAAGGGAAGGTATATGGTTATTGAAGGTATGTGTGTCTGGGTTACAGGAGGATCATAGGGTGTCCAGATAGATGAGATGAGCTATCATATAGTGTACCCCTCCCCCTCTTTTATAGGAGTGTTAGGGTGTGTCCAACTGGAAGAGTATGTGAGTGTTGGAGTATAGGGATGTACATCTCTTGTTGGAGGTGTGTGTGTGTGTCTGTGTGGGTGTTGGAGTACAAGGGTATATCTAGATTTGGGGTCATATCTGAGTGTGCAGGTGTTGAGGGGTTAGGCTATGTGCCTAGATTTGTGGCTCTGTCCTGTGGAAGGGCATCTCTGTGTATTAGAAGACTTTTCACAGAGCTCAATGATTTGGCCATCATTCATCTTTGAAAAGTTTCATCCTCCCCTTTCTGGCTGTGGAGCCTGGGATGGGGAGCGGGACTTTGCATGGCAAGGGAAAAGGACTTCTTTATTGCCAGAACTTCCACCAGGGCTGGGCTTTCTCTGCGTTAGAGATGTTCTGGGCTTTGGGGAGTCTGTTGAAAAGTTGGCCATACAGAGGGGTAGCAGTGGAAGGTTGTGAGGAAGGCATGGATAATGCCTTGACTTCAGGAAGGACCTTGCTTTTGTGTCGGTCTTGTGGTTCCTGATACTTGAACATCTGGGCTTCCCTGGGCGGTGGTCAGCCCAATAGTGCCACCCAAACTTAGGTTCTGGCCTGGCCTGCACTATGAAGCCTGCCTGATGCCTGAGAGAATCAAGTTGTGGCCAGAGGGGCTGAGGGTGGGACCAGAGTCCGGGAAGCTCCACCCTTTACACTTCTTTTTTACCCTATTCTTCCTGGCCCCTTTTCTCTTGGGAAAAGATATTTGGATCCCTGGGTGTCCAGGGGTCCCCTGTAGAATCAAAGTGTTAATTCTGGGAGGTTTGTAAAATTCTGGTCTTTGACTTTACAGATCATACAATCCAACTTCCTTTTCTTAATGAGGAAACTGAGATCTAGTGATAGGTCTCCTGTTTCGCATAGATTCAGAGAATGGAAAAGAGAGGAGGGGCCCTAGAGATCATTTAGTCCAACCCCTTCATTTTACAGGTGAGAAAGCTGAGGTGCAGAGTTCTTTTTGCTGCTTCCCTAGAGTTCTCATATTATCATGGGGTGTCACCCTTCCATCTTATATTTTCTCAGGTCAGTCCCCTTCTGGCTCAGGGAGCAGAACTGAGACTCATTATCGAACCTCCTGGGGAAACACTGAATTAAACTTTTATATAGTGCAGGGTCTCAGTTTCCCCAACTAGAGAATTGAATTTACTACTCACTTTCTATCCTCCATGGATCTTACTTAGGAGGACTCCTAGATTTGGGATGTGCATTGGGTGGGGGCTCAGGATGAATTTGAGATGGTTGGGTGGAAGCTGATGGAGATAAAGATCCTCTGCCCCTTGCTGGGGAAGGGAGGGTAGGGCATTAGATCAAGTATTAAGTGCAGGAACCCAGCCTGGCGTGATGCAAGAGGACCCTGGAACCTCAAATCTCATGCCAGTCTGAGCTGGAAGCTGTGCATCGGGGATGGGGTGGGAGTGGAAATCAAGGAGGGGTGAGGGGCTCTTCTAGGCCAGAATCTAAGAGCAGGGGTTGGGGACAAGGCCCAGAGGTCCAGGAATCTGCCATGGGTGGGGCAGGAGTAGGGGATGATGGTCAGAAGAGGTGGGAGGATGAGGGAGTACCAGCTGCTCCAGATGTGGCTGCTGTTGTCATGGCAACAGTGCAACTGGAGCTATTTAAAAATGTGGCTGAGAATATTGCTGGAGGCAGAGGGAGCAGGGAACCTGTTTTCTGAGAGAGGAGGAGGGGATACCCCAGACATACCCCCAGGGGATCAGTGTTGTGATCAAGGACCCTCCCACCCCAGCAGAACTTCACCAGTCATCTCTCTGGCCCCTTCCGAATGTTCCCATCATTACATTGTGAATTATGGAGTGGGGTGTGTGTGTGTGTGTGTGTGTGTGTGTGTGTGTGTGACATTAGGAGCTCTGATCTGGGCCCCTGGTTTTTTAGAGGAAGAAATGAGTTCCTGTTATTCAAGGGATGAAGAGGTGAAAGGAATGGGAAGGAGGTTGGTCTAGAATTAGAAAAGAGAAAGCAGGAGTTGGGGCTTGGAGGGGCCATGCTCCCCCTGAGCCCAAGCTGTCCCACCCCCAGGAACCCTGGCTGCAGCTAGTGGGCAGTGGGCAATGCCTCGGGAAGTGGAAGGACCCACCTGGAAAAAGCATGCGGATGACATTCGGGACATTTATGAATTCCGGGATGTCCTGGGCACGTAAGTGATGCCTCCCGTTTGCCCCCCACCCCTTCTCTTTCAGATGAAGCAGGGCTGGTGCTAAGAGCAGGCAGGGAGACAGAGAGGGGCTGGGATGAAATCTCAAACTCATCCCTAGGTAGGCCTGCAAGGGATGCATCAGAAACCTAGGGGAAGAGCTAAGGGGGCTTACCTCCCCCAGCCTGAGCCTTGGGCATCAGAATTAGGCTGTCCGGAAGTGAAAACAGAGTTTTTCTCTGGACCAGCCCCTCAGCTGTTTCCTGCTAGCTTCCGCCCATGGAACTGCCCATGGACACATCTGTAGGCCAGTGGGAGACCTCACTCCTTGTCCTGCCCGACTGGTGTGGGGGTGGGGATTGAGAGAGGGGAGAGAGGAAAATGAAGAATCCAAATGAAGGTTCTTTACAAGGTATTAGAAGGGACCATAGAGAATGCCAGGTCAGGGCTGCTTTCCATTCCCATCCCTACCAAGCAGCCAGTGTAGCCCCTTCCCCCTTTAAATCCAGGCTCTCCTCTCCACTCCAGGCCCTTTCTGTGCTAGGGTCTGGGAAGAGCTTTAAGGCTAGAGTTGGTTAGAAGGGAGAAATGAGTGGAAGAGAGAAGCCTTCAGAAGTTCTTGCAACAGCTCTTGGTATCAGTCCGAGAATGGAAGGAAAGAGGAAGTGGGGGAGGAGTGGGAAGATTGAGGGTAGGGGTGACTGCCTTCTGGCTTCCCCTGTAGGGACAGTGGGAAGAGCCAGTGCTCAAAGTACATTGAGCCTGGCTTGTGACAGCTTCAGTCTTGTACTGAGAGATGGGAAATGTGGAATAGGCACTTGTCCTGTCTGGCTAGGCTAGCAAATGGCCTTTGGCTGGTGGCAGATGAGTGGATCTGCCTGTTCCTGAGGCATGAGGACCACAAGTGATGCTGTCTAATTTGGGCTGGTAAGAGAAAAGAAACCTTAGGTCTTGTCATCTCTGTTTAACTCAGCTGTGGCCCCCAAGTCTCAGATGGTCTCCAGCCTCCCCTTCCTTAGTCCAGCTTCGTTCCCAGAAATGATTCTCTTGTGTGTAAGGATTGATTTCTACTGCCTCCAAGTCTTTTCAGAACTTTCTGAGGCTCTTAGCTGCCCCCACCCCCTGGGTGCCCCTACCTTCTTCCATCACCTTGCTCTTCAGTTGTTACTCTGTGCAAGCCAGGCAAGAATAGTAGCGGGGGTTTGGGGCAGTGTGTGGCGGGGGGAGACAAGATGAGGAAGCTGTAAGATCTTCCCCTTTCTGCTTCATCCACAAAGGCAGCCTGAGATATGATTTCAGGGCAGCCAAGATCCTCCCCATAACCCCTAAATTCCTCATTCTACATTCTTGTTGCATTGATAGACATTAATTCTTTGGTCCTCTTGTCTCCTGTTATAATGCCTTTTTCCCCTCAGAAGGGTCACACATTAAAGATGTTGTAAGTCCTTTACTTCTTAGTATGAATGATGTTCTCAGAGTCTGTGCTGATAGCAGGGTTGGGTTTTTTTTCCCCAGCAGGGGGGTACAGAGAGCATGCTGAAGGGAAGAAAGGGTTGGGGCCTTTGAATTTTGGGAAGGAGAGGATAATGATTATAGTCGCTCACATTCCCAAAATGCATTTCAAAGTTTCTGCCCATTCTTTCTCTCCTGGCAGATAGGGCCCGTATAAATCATTACCCCGATTTTATGTAACATAAAAATGAGAGTCTGAGAAGCTCAGCAAGCTGGCCAAGCTCCAGAATTAGAACCCAAGCCTCCTGATTCCAGGTCCTGTGTGCTAAGACTTACTATTCACAAGGACCTTGGGAAACTGTCCAGCCCCAGCCAGGGAAGGTTAAAAGTATGGCCTTAGGACAAGACTGTCCCTCTCTCTGTCTCCCCTTGCTGAGGCTTCCCTTGGCCTCTTGGATACTGGGGCAGGGTGGGGAGGCTCATGGCCCTGAGGTCCCATGACTTAGAGGGTTGTCTAGAAGGAGGTACCTACATGAGCTTGGGAGCCAGGCTATGCCAATGGCCCAGATTTTTTGGAAGTATTCCTCACTTCCTCTCTCCCTACCCTACCTCACCATTCACCCCTCTTTTCCCTGACAGGGGAGCATTCTCTGAGGTGATACTGGCTGAAGAAAAGACCACCCAGAAACTCGTGGCCATCAAATGTATTGCCAAGAAAGCCTTGGAGGGCAAGGAGAGCAGCATTGAGAATGAGATTGCCGTGCTGCACAAGTAGGTGGGAGATGGGCTGCCTCATATGGGGACTCGCCCCCACCCCTACCCCTGTGCCTTTCTCCATCCCTGGGCTGGCTCTGCCTGAGTCTGGCCACTCCATATTTGTCCTCTCGTGGACAAACTTTGCCCAAACCCAGCAATGCCTTATTTATCATCATTGCCCTGACCATTCTGGGCCTGAAGGATGTCAGTAATGCTGGGGTCTGAACCGAGGACCCAGTTGTCGATCAAGTAGTTGACGGCTTCCGTGAATAGCAAATACAACAATAATAACTGGCATTTATAGAGGGCTTCAAAGTATGCCAAGTACTTACTGTGTATTATCACCTTGAAGCTTCTCTGTGAAGTGGCTGCTATTGTCCCCATTTTACAGAGAAGGAAACTGAGACTCAGTGAGTTTGGGACTTGGCTCCGAGTTACAAAGCTAGTAAATGGAAGAAGGATTTTGTTTGGGTTTCTTTAGATTGATTGATTATCCTGACTTTGTCTGCTGCCTGAGAATCCCAGGAGGGCCGACTCCTGGCTTAGCTTTCCCATCATTGGGTTTCTGGCCTGTGGTTTCAGGCCCTGTGCCAGGGCCCTGCATTTCCTGGTAGTCCCCAGGTTTTCTCTCTGGGTGTCCTGCTCATCAGACATCAGACCATGAGGCAGGCCCCGTACCTCGGCTTCTGCCCTGAGCCCATCTGGGCTTCATCCTCTCTGATGGTGCTGATGATGAAGCCAGCACTGGGATCATTTCCTCCACTGTTGCCCAGATTAATCTGGTCTCCTTAACTTGATGTTACAACACAGTCAGGTAAATAGGCTAGCAGTCCTGGTGTTCCTTGAGTCAAACCCCTGTCTAAGGCTGGCTGAATCCCTAATTCTGGACTCAATAGTCACACAGTGCTGGGGAAGGAGAATAAGCTCCAGCAGCCTCAGATGTTTGCCTAGTGTATTATTGCCGGACTATAAAATAAAGTATTTGAGAGGCAATCCAGAGGATCCCAGGCATTGTGGTATGGTTGATACAGAGCTAGCCTTGGTCTCATCTCTGACACATCCCAGCTATATCATCTTGGCAAAGGTACAACCCCTCATTGCCACAGGCAGCTCTCCAAACTTGTGAACTGCAGGACAACTGCCATCTGCATTGGTAGAGGCAGCTAGGGGGCACAGTGGACAGAAGGGCTGGGTCTGGAATCAAGAACACCTGGGGTCATATCCTGCTTCAGACACTTCCTAGTTGTGTGACTCTGGGTAAGCCACTTAACCTCTGTTGGCCTCAGTTTCCTCAGCCATAAAGTTAGAAGAAGAACGGCACCTGCCTCTCGGGGTTGCTGTGAGAATCAGATGAGATCATGTTTGCAAAGTGCTTAGCACAAAGCCTGGCACATAGTAGGTGCTTCATACAGGCTTGTTTCCTTCTTGCCTAGAAGGGGATGCCTAACTTGAAACAATTTCAATTAAATCACATTTTTAAGTGCCAAAGTGATCTTAAATACTGGTTTTAAGCATTATTCTCCACTAGTGACCTCCATGCCTCTTCATGGTGGCATGAAGAGGTCCTGGGTCATCCAAGGCTGAGCCTGCTGAGTATAAACTGGCAGATCCCACCAAATTGGAGAAGCTTTGAATGCAAGCCCAGCAACATACTGTTTGCATGTAGGTTTTTATGTATGTCTGTTGTCTGGCCAGCCAGGCAATGTCTTCATTTTTTGGCCCCAGCAACTCTTCAAAGCTCGTCTCCCAAGTCAACTAGGGTTGTGACCTGAGTTGGCAGAAGCAACACTCACATCACCAAAATTTGTAGGTCCTCAAACATGTTGATGTAATTGGTAGTGGGTAGTATCACCCTGTTCCTGTTTCCTGGAGTGGCATGGTCCTTAGCTCCAAGTTTGGGTAGGGGGTGGAGAGAGGCCTCTGGGCCTTCGCTCCGTTCTGAACCTTCCCTTCCCTTTCATTTCTTCTTCTAGGATCAAACATCCCAATATTGTGGCCCTGGATGACATCTATGAATGTGGTGGGCACCTCTACCTCATCATGCAGCTGTGAGGACCCAGCCCTCCCCTGACCCTCCCCCTACTTCCTTTTCAGCCTCATTCCTGCTCTAGTGACTCCCCCCTTTCCTGACCCCATTCTCGTCTCAGACATTTCCACCTTCCTTCCTGGCATCACTCCTGACCAGGACATCTGTCCCTTCCTTCTCAGCTTCTGGACACCCACATTGTCACTGCTGCCACAGATCCCACATCTTTCCATGACCCCATTCCTGCCCTATCTTCTCTTTGGCCCCAATCTTGCCTCAGTTCAGACCTGAGCATCTTTGGCATTGTCCTTATCCTGCCTCTTCCCTTTTCCCTCTAACCTTCTGATGGTGCCCTCCTCTCATTAGCGTTCTAAGAGATTCCAAGGGCACTTAGAGAGAGAGGAGGGCCCAATGAACCCTGGGGAGGGGAGTGTCATGGAGAGCTGGGGAAGGCATTGCCTCTACCCTGCTCCTTTTGCTTCAGGGTGTCTGGGGGTGAGCTCTTTGACCGAATTGTGGAGAAGGGTTTCTACACAGAACGGGATGCCAGCCGACTCATCTGCCAGGTGCTTAATGCTGTCAAGTACCTCCATGACATGGGCATTGTACACAGAGATCTCAAGGTGAGAGAGGGTTTTTTGTGTGTTTTGGGGGGCACAGTGAGGAAGGGTTAGAGAAGTGAGGAAGCTTGAATGATGTATAATTATGACCAATCATGGCCTTGGAGAAGAGTTGGGGAAATTCTTGCCCCACCTCCTTTCACTAGAGAGGTGATGGTGATGGTGGTGGTGGGAGATGTGGATGTTTCCTTTGATATCAGGTATCATTGCTGTGTTAGTTGGTTTTGCTTAATTTATTTTTCTTTGTTAAGGAGAAAGGCTTATTTAGTAGGTACGTGGGTGGAGGGTAGTGGGGGTATATCTGGAAATAACTTTGATGTAAAAACAGAAGTCATCACTAAAACATTAATTTAAAAAGAAAAAAACTACTTGATTTAAAATTAATAAATTAAAATGTAATTAATTTAAAAAGAAAGACCATGGGGGAGTTTGAAGGAAAGGGGTGACAGGGAAATGGACCGGGGGAAGGGATAAGAGGATCAGAGCGGGGAAAGTTGGGGGAAAGAATAAGGTAGTGAGAAGGGTATTGAACAGGGAATCAGGGGGCCTGGGCTCTAGTCCTGGCTTGGCCATGATGTGACCTTTGAGGGCTTGTTTCTTTATTTGTAGAGTGGGGATAATATGTGCCTGCCCTACCTCACAGGGTTATTGTGAAGATGGAATGAGATCATTTTGTCAGTGTCTTATATAAAGATATAAATGGCATGCTTATCAGATTTGCAAATGACATCATCTAGGAAGGAGAGTTAATATGGAGGATTCAGGATGCAAAAAGATCTCAACAGGCTACAGTCATGGGCAGACTAAAATGGGGGGCTGCTTTAGATGCTAGTAAGCACCCCATCACTAGGGGTATGAATATATTTTAGCAATGCTATAGGTGGGGGCTCTTGTTATCTGAAGTCCTTTCCAAATCAGATTCTGTGAGATAACATAGGCAAAAGCATGGATGAGAAAGCCATATGCAAATGTCCTATTGTTATTCTCCTCCCAAAGCCAGAGAACTTGCTTTACTACAGCCTGGAGGAAGATTCCAAGATCATGATCTCGGACTTTGGGCTGTCCAAGATGGAAGGCTCAGGCAGTGTGCTTTCCACCGCCTGTGGCACACCAGGATACGTAGGTAGGAATGAAGCAGTCTAAGGGCGGAGATCAGGGTAGAAAGGGAGCGTGATTTGAGGGGAGCTATAAATCCTGTATCCAAAGGTTGGAGGAATGGGTGCAGCTCTCGTGGCGGGGCTCCCCTCCGCCCTCACCCTATCATGACTGCCATCTCTTCCACCTTTGCAGCCCCTGAAGTCTTGGCCCAGAAACCTTATAGCAAGGCTGTGGATTGCTGGTCCATTGGTGTTATCGCCTACATCCTGTGAGTGAAGGGCCCAGGTACGGGTTGAGGGGTGGGGAAGGGAGCATGGCGGCAGTGCCAATGTGGTTCCTCCTTTTTTTCCAACACTAGACTTGGGAGTTAAGAAAACTTGCTCTAATTCTAGCTTTGCTTATAACTTACTGGACAAGACTTAGTGGTCTCTCTAGTCCTATTTCACAACCTGTTTAATGGGTACGATGATATTTTGTGCCTACCTTGCTTCACAGTTGAGAGGGTCGAATGGGATAAAGAAAAAGGGAGAAGTGTAAAGGAATGTCAGGGATTCATATCGTTCTTCCTTCTTCCTCCTCCTCCCCCATCAGACTCTGCGGTTACCCTCCTTTCTATGATGAGAATGATGCCAAACTCTTTGAGCAGATACTGAAGGCCGAGTATGAGTTTGATTCTCCTTACTGGGATGATATCTCCGACTCTGGTACTGATGCTGGGAACAGGTCCTTCTCCCCTGACCTTCCATTTTTGCTTCACACCTCCCTCCTGTCCTGTTTTCTCTTCTCCATTTCGCTGCCATCCCAACCTGCCTCTTGGGTCTACTCTCAGGCCCAGACATGTTGCCCCTGTGCACCTTGCTAAAGCTCTGGTGGGACTGCCTCTCCCTGCCATGCATTGTAGACACTGTCCACAAGAAATCTCAGACCCCCTGCAGCTGTTGGTGGGAGAGGCTTCCTAACCCCTGTCCCCCAATCGTATCATTGACCATCAGTAACCATCTAGTCTAAACTGCACAGGAAGGAAATCCCTTCCAGAACATACCTGACATACAGTCAGTCATCTAGCCTCTACTTGGACTATCTCCAAGGAAGTGGCACCTACCACTTCTCAAGGCATCCCATTTCACGTTGAGATAAGGTTAATTATTAGAAAGCTTTTCCTGACATTCAGCCTAAATTTTCCTCTTGCATTTTCCACCTGGTTCTCTGGGTGATGAAGAGCAAATCTAATTAACAGTCCTTCCAATACTCAAAGACCCCTACCATTCCCCTCCTCCCTCAGTCTTCTTTAGTATAAATATCCCCAGTTGCTTCACTCCACCTCTGAATTTAAAATCCAGAAAAAAAAAAAAACCCACCCTTTCCTGCTGGTCTGATATGTGAAACGTTCAGTTCCAATCTTTGCCCTCTTAAAATTCAAATGTCACCGAAAGGGGACAATACATTAAACTATTCTTGGGCATCTTTCTCCCTCGTCTGGAGAAGCGTCTCTAAACCTTTCAGAAGAGCAGGAGGAGATGGTCATTTGGATGGGCAAGAGTAAGGGCCACTGACAATTTCCCCTTTGTGGTTTTGCCCCGTATCTGGTCCTGTTTATTGACTGATCAACTGGTGGGTGGACAGGGGAGAGTGCAGAGAGGAGCCCAGACTGGGCCTGGGGTCATGATCAGAACTCACTGACCCTTATGGTCTCTGTCTCATTGTGAGTGCTCTGTCTGTAGTGGGCAATTTAAATTGAATTGCGTTCTCTGTCTCTGTCCTGCTTCGGGGTCCAAGCCAAGGACTTTATCCGACATTTGATGGAAAAAGATCCTGAGAAGAGGTTCACCTGTGAGCAAGCCCTGCAGCACCCATGGTGAGGAAGGTCCCAACCCTGTCTCCAGGCTCTGCCCCCAAACCTCTGGAGCCTCCTTCACCAGCTCCCCTCCCCCATCTTCTCTCAGGATTGCAGGGGACACGGCACTGGACAAGAACATCCACCAGTCTGTCAGTGAGCAGATCAAGAAGAACTTTGCCAAGAGCAAATGGAAGGTGAGGCTGCAACCCCTCCTCTCAAATCCTTGGCCTCTCTACACCTCCAGTTGTGGCCCTTCCCTCTGCCCCAGCTTCCTTCTTTGTTACATCAGCCTCATCCTCTGCCTATCTTATGTGTTCTTCTGCCAGTCCAAGGTCATCTTATGCTGCAGCATAAGTCCCTCCTCATTCCCATTCCCTCTAGCCTCCCAACCCACACTGGGGAAACAGCATGGCACAGTGGAAACAGGGTCAGCCCTAGAGCCAAGGGATCTGGGGTCCCCCCACCTCTCTGGGCCTCCTCAGACTAGAGTGCCACCTCTCAGTCTATAGTCTTATCTAATGCTCCCCATATTCTTCCCTCACTCCTCCTTGGGCACCCAGCCCAGGCTGGTGGACCTTTGGGGTCAGTCCCCTAACCTCCTCCATGGCTTATTCCCTTTCAGCAAGCCTTCAATGCCACAGCAGTGGTGCGGCACATGAGGAGGCTTCAGCTGGGTACCAGCCAGGATGGACCTGGCCCTGGCCAAACCACCAGCCACGGGGAGCTGCTGGCACCTGAGACAGGCAGGGGTGAGGCAACAGTGTGGGGAAGGGAGGCTGACTGTCCCAGAGGCACCTTCCATTACTGACACCTCCCTACCCCCTGAGAGGTCCCCACATTGGCTACTGCAGGGACTGCTGTGCAGGGTCTTCCCTGAAGTTGTTGGCCACTCACCCACCTCAGCTCTGAGCAGCCTTCACCACAGCTGCTGGGGGCTGGGCAATTGGAGAGGGCAGTAGTGGTAGTGGATGATGAGCTCCTGGGCAAGGGGCTCTGGTGGAACCTGCCAAAGAGAAGCCATCATGCCTCAAAGGATGCTGCAGGGCAGTAGGGCTTCGAGCTGCTCACTGTTTGGGAAGGGGCAAGACACCCTCTGCTCTCCCCTCCTGTCCTTTCCCCAGGGAAGCTGCCTCCTCTTCTCCCTTCCCAGGGCTCTTCATGAGCCCACTTCAGCTGATGCCTCCCCTGAAGGGCAAGACTGGCCTCTTCTGTAACCCTGTCTGTCCTAGCTTTGGATCCTTTTCCTGATCCTCCTTCTAGCATCTCACCCTGGTCCCCCTGACCTCTGGGAAGGGCAGGGAGCAAAGCAGGGAAGTTGTAGCAGGAGCCAGGCCCTAAGAAGAGACATGGGGGTGCTGAAGGTGGAAATCACTTGGCCATCTTCCTCTTTCAGTGCTCCTCATTTCTCCCCATGCTCTGGTCAAGATATCCAACCATTTTCCAAACAAATATTTCTATTTTATTGTTCATTCTTTTATTAAAGGGAAGAGGTTAAAACCATTTGATTGTTTCATGCCTTCAGCTTGGTGGGCACCTCCCAATCCTTACCTTTCCCCAAAAGTGCACAACTGACCATCTGCTGTGGGGAACTAAAGTGCCCTGAGGTAGATGCTGGAAGTCAGGGAACCCCCAAACCCAAGGGTGGGTAGGGCAGGGGAGAGGGGAGGAAGGGATCTTTCCCTGGTGAGGGGCTAGGATCTCTGATGCTACTGAAGAGGGAGACAGTTTCCTGTCACCTTGGGTCTCCAGAGTCCTCTTGCCTTGACACTGGGCCCCTGTTCTCCTCAGAGGCCCCCCTTTTGCGCTTTTGAGGCTTTGCCTTTGCCTGGAGGATCTGTGGTTTGGGGACCTGTCGCAAATCTGCACAGAACAGCACCTGAGGAAAGGAGGTGGGGTAGAGGGTCTTCTCTCTGAAGGGCAAGCCCATCGGGCTCAGAGTTGTAGGGGGTGGAGGAAAAATGCAATGAGGGTGTGAGGGTGTGTGTGGTTTGATGGAATAAAGGCTGGGGGAACTCAGGGGGAATAAGACACTAACCGCTTGAGTCCAGCCAGCATATGGACCCCACAGGCTCCGGAAGAAGTCTCCTGAAGTAGAAGGAATGCTGCTGAATCTGCCCCTTTCCTGTTGATGATGCCCTCCCTGGTCCCTCTGCCTTCCTCCTCACCCAGCCCTGAGACTCTGCTCACCCAGTTCTTTGCTGGCCTTCTGGCTCAGGCTCTTCTGACCCTTGGAAGTGGGCTGCCAGCCATAGTCCCGGTGGGCGATGTGCCAGACATGGACATCCACAGGCACAGCTTGGGGCTTGTCCAGGGCCATGAGACACACACAGTCTGCCACCTTTAACACAGCAGTTCAGGATCCAGTCTGCTCCTCATGACTCCTCACCTTACCCCAAATCTCTCGCCTATGAGCTCTATTTTTCTCTAGGCCATGCCCTAGTCCGGCAGAGCGTATGTGTGGCGCCAGGGAGGTGATGGACACTGGTGATCTTTCCAGGCCTTACCTTTACCCCAACCCCAGGCAGTGAGCAGAGGTTCTGTTGGGCTTCCTCGTAGGATGCTGAACGTAGCTGCTGTAGCCAGCTGGGTCCTCCCCATTTGTTCAGGATGGCACGGGCACTCTCACTCACAAAGCGGGCACGGTACCCAAAACCCAGCTCCCGAAGTTGAGGCTCCACCTCAGTTTCTGCAGGTAGAGTTGGGCAACATGATGAGCTTAATACCCCACATCCTGGGCTTGACGGATGCCCAAATGGGAAACAAATGCCTCACATCACATCACCCCCATTTCTCCTTCCCTCCATCTGTGACTAGGGAATTTACAGCCTCAAAGGGGAACAAGGGTATGAAAAGACACAAGGCCTTCAAGAGACAAGTTAAAAGCGAGAAGTAGTGGGTTAAGGGTGATGGAGTGGGAGGGCCTAGTCTGGGAAGGCTTGGGGAAAATCAAAGCCTCAGATTTAGAGATCATTTAGCTCAGCTCCTTCCTCTCATAAATGACAAACAAGGTATAGAAAGGCAAAATGACTAAAGTCAGGCAGATAGTAAGGAGCAGAGCCAGGATTTAAACCCAAGCTTTGCAGCTTGGAGGCTGCATGTGACCCTCTAAGGTGCTCAGGTGCGGCCCTTTGACTGAATCCAAACTTCTCAGAACAAATCCCCTTAATAAAAGGATTTGTTCTGTAAAACTTGGACTCGGTCAAAAAACCTGAGGACCTAGAAGGCCACGAGTGGGCTCAAGGCCGCAGGTTCCCCACCACAGGGGCTCTTCCACAGCGCCAGGCTCTGGAGGTGGACAGGGTGCCTGGATTGTGGATGTGTGCCTAATGGGTGCCAGGATGGGTACAGGGCACTGAAGTGGGCAGCTCAGCCTAGGGGGCTGCAGCAGCAGCAGTAGTGGTGAGAGGTGCTCTAGCCGGGAAGCCTGGATCCACGGAGTGGGGAGCGAAGGGGGCTTCAAGCGGGCTCACTGGCCAAAGCCTGAAGGCTGGGGAAGCCGTGGTAGGAGACGCCGTCCAGCCGTCCCAGCAGCGGCCCCAGGTGCTGGCACAGCCGCTGCACCATGCCGGTGATCCTCGAGATGTGGTTGTTGGAGGAGCAAATGAAGGAGAACAGACATTCCACGGGGTCTTGTCTGAGCAGTCGCACTCCTGCGGGGGAGGGAAGGAGGGAGGGTCTTCACCAGGGCTGAGCCGTCCTCGGTTGCCGCTCTCCCGGCGCCCCGGCCCCCGCTTACCGGGGAACCTCGGAGCCACTTCCCGGAAGTGAGGGTCCACGGAGGCCCAGTGCCGGTACAGGTTGGCCAGGCGGATGTGGAGCTGGAAGAACCGGCGCAGGGTCTCTGGGGCCCCGGGCCCGGCCGGCTCCCCATACACGGTGTAGTGCAGCCGGCCGTCCGCCTGGGTCAGACTCCACAGCCGCTCGTCCAGGACCCCCGTCCAGTACCCCGGGCTCTGCTCTCTCCACCTGGGCCAAGGAGAGGATGAAGGCCGCCCGCTGAGTCCGAGGCTCACCTCCAGCACCTGGTGTGTGTGGGGGGGTCCCTCCCCGACGGCTCCCCACTCCCGAGACTCCAGGTGACCCCCGGCGCACGTGGGACTGCGAAGGCGCCCTACCAGGCCCTTGCTCACCTGAAGGACTGGCCCGAGGACAGTACCAGGTCCAGGTCCAGCTCGGAGCGGGGACAGGGGATGGAGGCCCACAGGCCAGGGGCCGAGGCGAGGGTGCGATGCTGCATGCCCAGAGAGGTGAGACCGAGGGACACCCACTGTACCGCCCGATAAGGCGAGGTTGGAGCACCGGCCCTTTAAAGACCGCCTCTACCTGCCCCCCCCCGGCCCCGCCTCTCCCTAACGTTCCACCCACTCTGAATTTCACTGGGCAAAGGCCTGTCCATTAAAGACAGCGTACACGCAAAGCCCCGCCTACTCTGGATTCGTCCTGCCCACTGCTCTGGGAAGAGCGCTTACTTTCCCCGGCTCATGATTGGCCAACGTCCTTTCCTATCAAAGCCTCGCACTGTTCCCCCGTAGCACGCAGGCCCCGCCCCACCCGCCCCACTTCACTGCCCAGTCTCTTTTTCACATCGGGGTAGCGGTTTGCTGCACAAAGCCGGAAGTCGCTGCAAAAGCGCGCGAGGCGTTCCGCTCACGTGATACTTCTGTAATCCGAGACTCTCCACTACCGGAAAGAGTCCTCGCCCACTCGAAAAGGACGTGAGCCTATCCTGAGCAGAGAGGGAGGGAGGGCTCCAATGAAGGGCTCGGGGCTGGGGAAGCTAGGCCGTGGTCTCGCGGGCGCGGGCGGCGGGCTCTAGCCGGAGCTCCTCCCCCTTCTTCCCGCCCAGCAACTGGGCCCGCCAGAGGTACCCCCCCCTTTGGCAGGAAGCGGGATTTCAAATAGACCGTTTATTTTCTAAGAATCAATATATTTTCTTCCTCCGAAATAAATACAAACCAATTTGAAGGGCAGGGACCTGTGGGGGAGGCGGGAGCGGGTTTGGGGACAAGCCCCAGGCTTTTTAGTGCCAAAGGATTCTGGCGCGACCCGGAAACGCAGTTACAAACGAGAATAATTTAAATTCTCCGCTAATTTACAGTATGTACAGTAGCAGAAGGGTCATCAGGCACCCCCTCGGAGCCCCCCCTTTCAGGGCGGGACAGACAGACGTAGGCTCATTTCCCAATGCAGGACCCGGCTGGCCCCGAATCCATAGCCCCCAATGGCCTCGAGGCCTCCAGCGGCCAAAGGGACCCCGCGCTGCACAGAGGCAGGGTGGGAGACGCGGGAGCGCCAGACCTATCGGGGTCCGGCCAAGGTCTGCTCCCTCCCATTCGGTGAATGCTCCCGGGGCTCCTTTTTGGCTTGAGGACATTCCCTCGGCCCCCTGGAGCGTCCTGTACAGTCCAGCTGCACTTGGAGCGGGACCACCCCCGCCCAGCTTCCCCTGAGACTGGCCCCAAGACCAGGAATAAGTCAGTGCAGAGGCTGATGAGTGCCCCCCGGAGCCAGGGAGGGAGGGTGGCTAGGCCAGGCAGCTTCAATCGCTGTCGCTTGTCTCGCTGCTCTGCTCGCCCTGCACCTTGCTGCGGTGCTGCAGGGCCCGGTGATAGGCGATCTGCACGGACTTTCGGATGTTAGACTTGCGGCCCTCCAGCATCTTTTCCTTGTCTAGGTCCTGGTTCACTCCCAGAGGAACTAGCTTGGTCCTGGGGAGCCACTGCCTGTGGAAAGTGACAAAGTGAGAGGCGGGAACACTGAGCACCAGGAACCTTTTCCACGTCCACCCACCCATAAATCTAGTTTTCAAGATGACTATCCCAATCACCCTCCACAGATCGCCTAGAAAGTAAACGTGGAGGTGGTAGAATTGGGATCTGGGACCCCACCGTCCTCTCCCTAGGTCCTCCCCGCCCTTGTCTCCAATGGTGGTAGGCAGCATCAAGGTGATATAGTGGGGGGAAAAAAAAACCTTGTAAGTTAAAGAGATCTGGGTCTCAATGCCAGTTCCATCACTGAACTGCGTGTGACCTCTAGACAAGCCACTGTTGGCTTCCCAGTCTGTAAAATGAGGGGGTTGAACTAGGTGACTTCTGAAGTCCCTTCCTGGGGTAAAAATCTGTAAAATCCACAACCAGGCCTTAGAAAGCACTAGCTTTGTCAGACGTGACAAGTCGGCATCTTGGAAGAAAAAGCCTGGTCCAGTGGGGAGAGCCCTAGCTCTGGAACCATTGGGCCTGGATCCAACTCCCAGCTCTGTTATTTATTACTTGTATGTGTGAGTAAGCCCAGTTTGCTCATCTGTAAAATGAATTCAGGAAGGCCAGATGGACTAAAGTCCCTTCCATCTTTCTAATCCTATCTGGCATGTACCAGGATATCAGTCTGCAAGCACATATTATATTATCAGATCCCCTGTATTTAATCACAGTGACCAAGTCTTCTCCCTGATACAAATGAAAGCTCTCCTGATTTCTGGCTGGAGCCGCTGTGCTCTGATCAATCTCAGGCTGGTCTCTACCAGACAGTTTGCCAGGCTGTCTGCTACCAGACCCCACTTCTGTGCAACAATGAGAGCTATCCTTAAAGATTGGGTTAATTCCCCTCCCTAGCCCATCACTTCCTCCCCTTTCCCCTTACCAGGTTCTCTTGTTGTCAAAGAAGAGGACGAGGTAGAGATGCTCACGAGCTTCCTGGGTCATCTGCTCCCCAAGTTTCAACACCTCCAGCGGGGGCACGGGAATGGGTACCCCGTGGTGGAACATGCCCTCCCGAGGCATCTTTGGGTCGATGATCTGACGGATTGGGGGCACAGCTTGGTTCAGTCCTCTCCCTCCCCCCAGAACCTCCTGCCTAATACTCTGGCCAGTCTAGCCATTGTTTGTGGCCAAAGAGAAACTGATCATTGTTGATAATCGAGGGGCTACGAGGCCCCAGAGACCTTATGACCCCTGGGCCATAGCTGCATTGGGTAGCCACAATGCCTGGGAGACTGAATGAGACCGTTCAGAGTACCTATGTGATACACAAGGGTGGAAATGTATACCACATCAAAGCTGGGGAGACAGGTCCCTGAGCTGCACCTGTCCATCTGTCTGCCTGCCAAGAACCCCTCACGCTCACTGGGCTCTCTGTAGCTCCAGTGGGGCTTCGGAAACTCTTTGTTAATCTCGAGTTTGTATTCTGGATCACTTTCCTGGCCTTGTAGCTGGGGCTGGTGTGGGGTGAGGGCAGAAGGCATGGGGCAAGGTAGGAGAAGCAGGATCCTACCAGAGCTGGGTACGAGGGGTACCCTCGGCACTTTGCCCACACCAGGTCCAGGGCATCCAGCGGGGAATCCTCATCCTCAGATAGCCAGCCAGGTCCCCGGCCCAGACTCTTCCTCACCACTACACAGAAATGGAAGAGAAGATTGAATCAAGGGTTGCAGAAGGGAGACAGCTTCAAGACCAAGTCCCCTGACTCTATACATGGGTACTTACTGCTGTGCCCCACACCACGCCCCGTGCCCACAGAGTAGGACTCATTCTCAGTGCCAGATGTATCCTCACTGCTGTCCTCTGGGAAGGTCCCCCGGGAGAAGGAAGGCTTGCCTCGGCCTTGTTTCGAGGGGGTTGTGCTGTGAGGAATAGTCAGAAGCTCGGGTCAGCTTTCAAGGAAGCAGAAACCATATAGGTTGATAGTGAAGGAAAGGTGGGACTGACACCTTCAGGGAAGAACAGAATCCAGTCCTTTGCCTTCACTGCTGAGGCTGGCAGGGAGTCCACCCTGGCTCCTTCACCAGTCACACTGAGAAGGCTGCTTATGCTGCAGCTAAGGACACTTTGGCTGCCCTCGAGGACATCTCCCTGGGACACCTTGGAATGTGAGTTCGGACAGAGGAGTCAAGTACCTGGTTCGGTCTGAAGCAGCACTGCTGCTGCTGCTGCTGCTGGACTCCGAGTCAGAGCTGCTCCGGGGGAGGCTGCAGTCATTCCGATATACGAGAAAGCTCTTTTTCACAGGCTGGCTCCCGCTGCTGAAGCCATTTGCTGGTAAATCTGGTTTAGAGATAAGGAGCAGGTTGGTCTGTCTTAGCAGGAGGAACATCAGGTTTTATTCCTATCTCTATCCTGGACTGGAATCTTCTTCCAGTCCTCAGCAAAAAGCTTCTGGGAATGATTCCAGGGGTCTGGCATGACCTGTATCTATAATGCCTATAACTGGTGCTGCTCATAGTAAACAGAAGGAGAACTAGGGATTAGTTCTGGAACTGCCAATTGTTTAGTTGTGTGATTCTAAGCAAATCATTGAACTTCTCTGGGACCTGGTACAGTGAACAGGGTATCAGACTTGGAGTCAGGAAGACCTGGGTTCAAATCCCATCTCAGACACCTACAAGAGGCTATAAGCTGTGTGACCCTGAGCAAATCACTTAACCTCTCTGTGCCTCAGAAGTGTGGTGGACTCAGTGACCTCTCAGGTCCCTTCCAGTTCTAAGTCTATAATGCTCAGCAGCTACCATGAGGTTCATAGGGAAGAACTGTGACTTTGATAATGGAAAGGTTGACTCACCTATGGGAGCATCTTCGGTGGACTTATCACTGTCACTGTCAGAGCTCGAGCTAGGCCGGGGACTCCTCCCTCGTTTTCGCTGTCTCTGAGAGCCCATGATTGGGAGCTGGGGAGGCCCCACAGGGCTGCTTCCATGACCTGGGGTCAGCTGGCTCTCCCGATTCTTTGGCGGCCGTCCTGGCCGCTTGGGGGGGCCAGCTGTCTTCGGGTTTTTCTTTGAGAATAAGACAGACGTCCTTCTGCCCACCTCATGGGCAGGGGTTGAGGACAAGTTGGGGCCCAGACCTAGAGCAGAGACAGAAGGGATATAATATTGGTAAGGGTTATAGAGGGCCAGGTTCATGCTCTAATGTCTTGGCCCAGGATTCTAAGTAGGGCAAAGGGAATAACTTTGAAATATAGGGGAATCAAGTTTCCCTTCTACTCAGCAACTTGTTTCAGTGCCATGGGAAGAAAGAACCTAGGCTTGCTATCACTGCCCAGTAAGTAGTGACTTAGGGACCCCTTTTCCTCTGGCAGCTACAGCTAGTTGGGTAGCTGAGAAACCCTGGAATAAGGGATGGGTCCAGGAGGTCTCCATGGAAGTGTGAGGCCACAGCTGCCAGGAGGGACCAAGCCTGAATGTCCTCCCTGGAAGTGAGGGCCAGCCTGTAGGGGTCCCTTGCTCAGGGCCCTGAGGCCCAGGCCCCCATGGACGCGCAGACCTTTGCCCGTCTCTTGGCTGCTGCTCTCCTCGGCTGCACTGTCCGTCTGTCCATCCTTGTCGCAAGGGGTGTGGGCCTGTAGGGTACCCCGCCCTGCTGAGCTGTGCCGATCTGGTCCATCTCGGCCAGCCTCTCTCTGGTGTGCCAATTTCCTGCGTAATGCAGTCATTTCCTTCTTGATCATCTTAGCGCGGCGGGAGCGGTTGACACTTTGCTTGCTGGCATTAACCTCATCCAACTGCTCCAACAAGAGCTTCAGCTGCTCCTCTGGCGGCAGGTGTTTCTGATTCTCGGACAGCAGAAACCGCTCTTCCTCTGAGGGGGGTGAGGAGGGGGAAGGGAGGTTGGACAGGGATGTGAAGATCGAGGCCAGGGAGAGCCCCTGAAAGCCTCATGATCCCAGGGGCATGATAAAATCAAGTCCTCCCCAGTCCCACCCAGGTGTCCTTGTCACCAAGATAGGGAAGGCCACTCCCTGGTGACATGAGCAATGTCAACCTATGATCTTGTTGGGATAAGAGAGGGAAGGGTTTAGGGGAATCATGCACCCACCTTCGTCTGCATGGAGCAGGGACTCATCCCCAGCCAGGCTGTGGGGGAAGTGCATGCCCGTCTCAAAGTCAATGCCCATCTTGTCAGCCTGCCGCCGGGCCTGCCGGAGCACACTGCCCCCTTGCTCTCGAAGCCGCACTGCTGCCCGGTAAAAGATGGTGTCCTTGGCATTGTACTTGAGGCAGTTGCTGACTATGAGGTGGAAATCCTCCTCAAAGTCATCGAAGTTCAGATATCGATAGGCCTCCAGGTTCTGCTTCATTGTAGAAAAGTCCATGGGCTTCTTGATGTGCTCGAGGTAGTCAGGTACCTGCCGGGAAGGGACAGAGCAGGCCCACTGACCTCCCCACCCGCTAGGGCCCTGCTCCAAACCACAGGCTCGAGTCCCCTCCAAAGATACCATACAGGGAAATCTAGAGATTCAGGACACCAAGAACATGTGCGAGGCAGAGCAGAGCGAGCACTGGACTGGGCTTAGGAGACCTGGACTCTACTTCCAGCCAGGCAGCCAACCTACTGGGTGACCCTGAGCCAGGGAAGCTCTCCAGGCCTTGGGTTCTCCCACCTAGAAAATGGCAACAATCCAACCTGCGCAACTTTACAAAGATGTAAGGATTCAGTAAGTCAAGAGATGGGGAGAAGGCTTGGAAGATATCCTGCATTTGGATATCCCTTTATGCTTAGTATTATGGGCCTGCTATTCTATTAGAGAAAGTATTTCAAGAGTCATGAGGCGTTGGTGACACTGGGGCCTAGCACTTCAGAGCTCTCCAACAGTCAGCACTTCCAAAGTGCTATTTCCTGACATTAGAACCAATTCCATTTCCCCACCAAAAAAAAAATTCTTTTTTTGTTACTCAATACCATCCTCTAAGTATGTCACCTCTCCAGAATAACTATTATAGCCTTCAGGGCAAAAAAAACCCCAACAAAAAACCAACCTACAACTAAAGCCAATGAGCTTTAGCTGTGGGAAGGATCTCCCTATCCGACAAAGACCTGGTCCCCAAGGAGGGCAGACTGACTCGGGTGATGGACTTTTACTTTGCTACTCAACAACCAGGGTCCCACCCACTCCAAGCGAATGCCCTTGAATTGACATCAGGGATCCAACTCAGCATGTAAGAACTGGGATGGGGATAGGGGGAGGGCTGGGGGAGAGGGAGAAGGGGTTCTTACTTCGTAGATTTCTGTTACCTCAGACAGAGGGACCGGCTCGCTGAAGATGTTGCCCGTGTCCTTCTCTTGGAGCTGCTCTAAGGTCTTACGGAGGAGGATGAGGAAAGGGGTCAGTTGCATCTCTAAGGCCACCTGCTGGACCTTGATCTGAAACATAAGACAAGGGGTGCTCAAATAGATCCACATCACAGTCCCAGGTAATGCCCTTCCAGGAAAAAGTGTTTCAGGGATGGGCAAAGTTTGAGATACGGTCTGCAGATTTTCCTTCTCTTCCAATTGGCTGCTTGGAGCTGGCTATGAAGAGAGAGGAGAAACATACTAACCTTCTCATCCTGGTCCTAGTTCTTAACCCAACTGAGGAATATAAGCTTTTGAGGACAGGGGCTGTTTCATTTTGTATCCCTATGTGCCTGGCACATGGCAAATGATTGTGAATGACTGAATGTATTTACAGTTTTCCTCCAGGAAATTAAAGTTCACAATTTAGTGCTTAATTCTATCTTGCCATACACTGTCCCTAGATTACTATGGCTAAGTCTTAACCTCACTGAAGACATGCATCAAAAAGCAGGCCCAGAGGGGCAGAGCTTCAGAGCTCAGGCTTCTGGCCACTGGCTTTCTCCCTGCAGACTGACCCCTCAGGGCGTTGGCCAAAGCAGGCAGGCATCCTGCCCAGGGACAGAGTGGGAATTACCGTCTCTCTCTTGAGCTTCTCTCGTTTCCGAATCAGCTCTACCAGCAGCCGGGCGCGCTCCAGGTCATGGCGCAGCCGCTGCCATGACTTCAGCTGCTCTTTCAGGGCCCAATTCTTGTCCTCTGAGTCTCTCTGAGGAGGAAACAAGGAAAACAAAGCTAGAAATGGAGGAGGGAGCAGCCATCGAGGGCAAAAGCGGGCGCAAGATCTCCTCTCGTCCCTGGCCACTGTCCAAATGGTTGCCATCCTCCATATCCCAGACGAGAGGCAGGCATGAGAACACAAGTGGTCCGAATCCCAATTCCTTTCCCCACCTTCCACCACGCCAAGCTCCACTCCCAACAAAAAGAACAGCTTACCCCAGCACCCAGTCCTCCTGGGGGAGTGGGCCGTGGTGGCCCAACTTGATCACAATTCCTCTGGGACTGCAAGTGGGTCTGCAGACGGCGAAGCAGGGGGACCCCATTCCTGGACTGGCGCTTCAGCGTCCAATAGCTGTGCAGCCTTTGCATAAATTGGCTCTTCCTCTGAATGGTTAAGCGATTAGTAATCTTGCTGAGCCTGAGAAGATGGGAAGGACAGAGGGAGGAGGGGGGAGCACTTGCAGTAATTTGTACAGGCCAACTGGTACCTACTCTCACCAGAGTCTTGGCTCTCAGCTAGTCTCTTCTCAACTTGGCTAGTGAGCCTCAGGCAAGCATTCTTACAGGCTCCTGGGCCAGGAAGAGCCTCTGAGGAGGGCATGTGGGTTCAGGGATAAGACTCTTCCATATCCCATCCCTTCAACATCTGGAGGGTGCAGAGGTGGGATTGTGTCCTCCACAGGATACACAGACTGTACCCCTGCCCCATCCTCACTGGAGCAGAACAAAGGGTCTTTAGAAACCTCTCCTCCAGCTGTAAACACCATGGAGACTCTGCTTAACCTGTGAAGCAGCGTCAGCATCCCCAGACAGATGAAACCTTGAGCAGGCAGGGCTCCAAGCCCCTAACAGCCAGATCTACAGCAGGGGAGGGAACCTCTGGGCCCACGGGTGGCCCTTAGCCCATGATAATGGTGCTGCGTGTGGTCCCTATGCCCACAGCAACTTCCCCCAGAGGACTAAAACCGTTCAGAGTAACCTTGAAGGGTATAAGGATAAAGAACTGTAAGCAACAGACTAATTAGCATGTCAAAGGATAAAAAGATGTTATAGGCCCAGTAAACAACATGGGGTGAACAGTTTACACTCCAGAAACTCACTAAAAGGTGTCTTCACAGCTTTCCCTGTTTCACCCCCTTTTCTCCCTTTGTTAAAGTTTCTTCCATTTCTTCTTTTCTTCCTACTCACCCCCCATTTTAAGCAGCCAAAAAATGAAAATGATGGCTACTTTAAAATTATTTATGGAGGAAAGCTTTATTGTCCTAAATCAAGTTACTTTTAAATTAGGGTATGGACTCATGATTTTTTTCTTGTGGGATAGAAAAAGTTCACCAATCTCTGCTCTCCATTGTGGCTCTGCCAAGTCTTGATGTAAAAGAATGAACACTGGAGACCTGCATCCTATTCCTGGCTCGGTTAGTGATTAACTAGGTAACCCGGGGCAACTTCCTTCATCTCTTTGGCCCTCAGTTTCCCTAGCTGTAAAACAGAAGGATTTACTAGGTGATAGGTAAGTTCCCTTCCAGCTCTTAATGACCTACGACCTTCTTTGCCAAAGGGGAAATCAGAGGGTCCCCATTCTCAATCATCTGGGGCCCTGCCTACCTGTGCGGTGGGATGCAGGGGACTGATACCACAGGTGCCGCCGCCCGCTTTTCTGCCAAGATCTTCCGAGCCTTTTTCATCTTTATCCTTGACTTGGCCTTTGCTTTCTTTACCTTCTCTGAACTCCAACCTTTTCCCTCTTCTTCCTCTTCCTCTTCCTCTTCTTCTCCCTCGCTGTGTGACAGGGCGGGCAGGCGGCGCACTGAGCCCGGAGGTGTGTGAATATCACAGTAGGCGGTTTTGCGCACGCTGAAGGAGGTGCCATTGGCGCCTGTTTCCCGGACTGGCTCCATCTTCATATAGAGGCCGGCCTGCTGGGCGCAGGTCACATGGAAGGCTGTGTAGCAGTTGGCCTTGTGGCACTGAATGCAGGCCCCTGAACCCCTCTGCTTGCAGATATAACATGTGAGCTTCCATCGGGCAGGTGGGATGTGCTCAATGCTGTCAATGGGCTCCAGAAACACTGTGTTGGCGAAGCAGACCTCAGGGATCCACAGGGCACACACTACGTGAGCCCACCGGCCATCGTCCGTCTGCTTGAAGGCCCCGCCCTTATTCGGGCAAAGGGCACAGTCCACTGCCCTGGATGGGGATTGGAGGCAGCGGCGACAAAGCCACTGGCCTTCGGGGATGTAGGGGACGCCATAACATTCTTGGTGAACAGCCAGGTTGCACATATCGCAGAAGAGAATCACATTGCTGTTCTGACACTCACCGTCATTACAGATGCAGCACACGGCGTCCTCGTCCACCAGGGCGTTGGGGTCCCCCTTGTGGTGGCTCTCGAAATAGGACTCCTTCTCTAACCGGTCCATCAGGTACTCAAAGATCTCCTGGGGGATGGGGCTCACTCCCTCTGTCTTCCGGCGCTCATTCATGATGTCCAGCCAGATATAGTCCTCCTCATCCATGTCATACTCCACCTCCTCATCTAGCTCCTCCGCTGATTTCTCAATGTACCTGTAGGGAGCACAGTGTCTCAGGTTTGGCCTTGCCCTTCCCCCCATCCCTCAGAGCCTCTGCTGAGCACATGAAGGGAGGGACAAGCTGCTATATGAGGACATTTAGGGCTATCTCTATAAGGGATCTGGAGACTCAGGAAGAATCATTCAGTGTGGGTTCTACTTTCTCTAAGGTTTTTATTTAGGTGGGATCTTGTTAAAAAGAACAGCAGAGGCAAATATGATAAATAGAACTGAGAATATAAACAGTAGGGACACCTAGTTATGTTTCAAGGGAAAACATTCAACAAACTTCAAACACCTACTATGTGTAATTCACTGTGTGAGGGACTGGGGGAGTTACAAATATAAAGATACGATCCCCCCTCCAGGAGGTTACGTCTGAGCAGAAGAAAGCCGTTCCAAGGGGAAGAAACTTCACAAAGGAGCCACGTAGGGAATGGGAAGAGTCAGAAGGCAGGAGGAAAGGAAAAATGTGCCGCTGCCTGGTCCGTCACTAGGAGCAGGAGGCTCACAGCTGACTGGAGAGAACCCTGGGCTATTGTTTGGTAGTAGGTGGCAGGCGACTTGGCAACCTGTTTCTGCCTTGAGTCATCACGGAACTCCAGGGAAATGTAAAAAGCCCTTGGAGCCTGCCCTGACTCAGCAGACCCTCAGCAGGCTTTGGGGAGGCTACAGGTCTCCAAGGGTCTCCCAGACTTCTCACATGAACCCCAGAGTCAAGCTTTCTGTATTTTGTGATCAAATGAACCCTAGCACAGCCCAATGGGAAGCAACCACAAAGGGAAGTAGCATGGTACAGCAGACAAAACTGCAAGTTACATAACCTGGGTGTGAAATGCACCTCTGATGCTTACTAGTTGTGTGACCTTGGGCAAGTTGCTTAATTCTCTGCATCTCAGTTTCCCTACTTATAAAATAAGGTGGCTTGCCTAGATGACTTCTAGCTCAAGAGTGAGGACTCTATGAACTAACATTGTTGTAGAAGGGTAAGACGGTATTTAGAGGGTGGGAGAGAAGCAACCCACAGGGTCTAATTTTCTCCTATCCTTTCTTTTCTCTCAGTGCTTGCAACCTCCCTCCCCAAAGGCTCTGAAAATGACCTTAGAGTAGGGTCTGAGTGAATGAGCTCCCCTCCCTGGCCTTGGGCCCCAACTTTCTACAGTGTGGCTCAAGTATCCCAGAGGCAAGCCCAACAAGATCAGGACCTGTTGCTTTTGGGCTGGGCCCCAGTCACAGTGGGGAGATACAGAAATCAACCAGGCAGAAGGAGGCCCACAAGGGGCAAAGGAGGTCAGTAGGAAAGAGAGAGATGGCAGGAATACAAAAGGAAGAAGCCAGGATGTGCAAAAAGAACAAAGAACTGGCTTAAAAACTCAACAGGGAGTAAGGTTGAAAACACCATGAACTGGGGCAGAATTACCTAGACCCAGGATGGGCTAGGGCCCAGGGTAATCTACTCTCCCTTATCTGCCCATGCTCCTTAAACCAACCTTCCTTCCTTCCTTCCATCTATCCATCCATCCATCCACCCAATATTCCAGTTCTCCCATACCCTGTGTGGTCACAAACAAGCAAATCATCTCTGTGTCAGTTTTCTTATTTAGAGAAGGGAGACCTTTGACTACAGGTCTCCCCTGATGCTTCCTCTAAGTACAAAGGCAATTCTGGGCTCTTGAAAACTGTACCAGAAAGACACAAGCCTTGGCAGGTCCCACCAAACCCAAGGCCTCATGGACTGACCAGGTGACAGGCCATCCAGAGAACCCAGCTCAGTCCAGAAAGGCTCCTGATCAGGTTGGCTGCTCTGTGGCAAGTGTGCCAGTCCCTCCATCCATAAATTCACAGAAGGGTCAAGTGTCACATCGGTGGAGGGATCCCTGCCCCCTCCCCCCACCATGAAATCTGAGAAGCCTCAAGTCCTGAGGACAAATAAGAATGATGATCTATGTGTACCACCTACCTGACAGGGTGGTTGTGAGGAGAGCACCTTTTAAGCTTTGGGGTGCTATAGAAATGTGAGGGGCTCGGATGACTTGCAGCATCCCCCACTGTACTGGGGGAAGGATGAGGATGAGGACAAAGCAGACATGATCCCTGCCTGGGCTCTCAGCCCTTTTAGCCCCTGCTCCTGTGTAGCTGGTCTTCAGGTCAGGGGCAGTGGCATGCTGGAGGAAGGAGGAAGGGCAGGACTGGCCTTACCGGTAGTACGAGGTGGGGCGAGGTGGGGCGTCGGGGGTGTCCTGCTCCAGCTCCCGGTACACCACCTCCGGCAGCTTGGGGGTGGTGTTGGCTGAGGCATTGTGGTGGTGGTGGTGGTGGTGGTGGTTAGAATCCTTCCGCTTGTCCTTGTTCTTATGCTTGCCTGCCTTGGGTGTAGTGGCCGGGGTCTCAGTGTTCTCCTTGTTGCTGCCGTTCTCTGGGTTCTCCTCTGGGGCCTCCTCATCCTCAGATACAACATCCAGGTTGTCAAAAATGCTTATTCGGTGGACTCGGCCATGTAGATCCACCTCGACCATGCGCTGGGCTTGGGCATAGGTCATCACCTCTCGGCTGGGGGACTGTGACACTTCAGAAGGGTTGGGTGACTGCTTGTTGGCTGAGCGGGACTGGCGCCCCTTTTTCTTGTGCTTTCGAAGGGGAGTCTGCTGTGGTGGAGGTGGGCTATCGTGGTCATAGTGGTACAGGTGGTACTCAATGCCACTGTAACTTTTATAGATCTTGCGGCACGTCTCTATGGGACACTCGTAGGGGGGCTTTGTAGCCCGTAGGTTGTGGCAGAAAGTCTTCACATCAAAATCCACCCCCATTCTGTCACATCTGGAATGCAGACAGACAGCTGTGAGAAGCTGAGTGGGAGGCCTGACAACCACACCCACACTACAGGAAGAAAGAACCCAAGAAAGAAGGCTCCCAAAATCTCCCAACACAGGTAGATGGAAGGAAGGAAGGAGACAAGAGCACTTGTCTCATTCAGCTATCCTTAGGGCACCAGCAGGAGTATCTTGCTATCTGCCCTGCTGCTGCCTCCCTTCTCCCTACCAAGGACAGGGAACCTCCCACCCAGACCCTCAGAAAACATTGCCCTCCCCTCCACTCCCTCTGCTTCAGGCCTCTACCACAGATTGGGGTGATCAGTAAAAACTCACTGAACTCCATAAACCTAGGTGCTTCAGACTATGCTGTTCATCCCACTGAGTCATCACCAGGCTACCAGCGGGTACTCACTAGGAGATGGATTACCATCTGCCTTTTCTCTTCCCCCTTCTACCTCTTGTCCTATGAACAACAGTTAAATCAATTCCACCATGGATACTAGACGGGTATGGCTCCATTCATGGTCTCTCATGACTACACTTAGACCCTCCTGGGCCACTACTGTATTCCCTCATTAGAACGTAAGCCTCTGGAGGGCTCACTTCGGTATCTGTATCCTTAGTACCCAGCACATGTTTTGGTATAAATGTTTGGCTGACCGACTGAGTCCTGACCCCTGGGCTCCCCACATAGGTGGTGTCTTTAACTCCTTCTTTCAGGACACCAGGTATCAGGGCTCATGAGAGATTATTGGATGAAGGAGCTCAATGCTAAACATATAATTATGGCATAACATGTAAGTGACTTCTATCTATGTTAGTCTAGGTATCCTCCCCCCAAAGCCCACCCTGAGCATTTCCTCACAAGGCAGGCCATTCTTTACTAGAGCCCCACTGGATGTTACAGTAACACTCGACCAAAATTCCGGTCCTCTTGGCACTTAAAGGGGACTTAGGAGAAACAGCCTCCAACTAGCCTCAGAGCTTGGGTTCTCCAACTGTGAACCCTTAGGCATCCCAATCCCTACCAAGAACAGCAGACCATCAGATACTCTATTAAGTAATTCACATATTCCCTATGAGGCACAAGTCAGTATCAGCGTGTCTGTTTTTCAGGTGCAGAAACTGAGACCCAGGAAAGGAATGGCTCGGAGCTGCTGAATAAGCAGCAGGGCTAAAATGACCACCTACAGGTTGAGTCTGCAGTGGATATTCAGGCCCTATTAAATCTCAGTGTGGTACTTAGCACAGCTCCTGGCATATAGTAGGCATTTAATAAATGTTTACTGAATTGAATTTGCACCCACTGACCTCATTTCCTGCTCTGACATGGGTCTGATCAGCCACTGGTCCCCAGTCACTAGGAATTTTAGAGTAAAGACTTCAGTGATGGCCTATGGACTGAGAACAGAGAACTTTACAGCCAAATCCAGATCCTGGGTTTTGACTTATGGGGAACAAAGTAGTTTGTGTTTTATATTTGAGCTCTTTAAACTCTCAGTCTCTATAGAGATTGTCGCTACTGAAAACAACTGAGTCCTCAAGCCCTCAGAGACACCTCTGTGTTAGGTCCTCAGGGACAGGAAGCAGCGGCAAGCACCAATGGCAACCTGGGCCTGAGGAAGATGGTCCAGACTCCTCCCCACTGTCGGCTGTTCCAAGACCCTTTTCCCAGGCTATGTTGACGGGGTATCAGAAAAGTCATACAAGTCAAGCCCTTTAGGCAAAAGTTACCTCAAATTCTTGTATCTGTCAATAACTTCAGAAACGAGGCTTATTGCTCTCAGTCAAACCTGAGCCAGAAGACCTTTGGAGGCTCTGTGAGAGAACGCCTTCTGACCTTTTTTTGTGTCATGGGCCTCTTTGGGCAGTCTGGTGAAGCATATGGACCCCTTCTCAGACTGATGTTTTTAAATATATAAAACAAAATCGCACAGGGTGACAAAGGAAACCAAGTATGCCAAAATACAGTAAAACATTAAAAAATAAGTTCACAGTCTCCTGCTAAGGCGACAACATTCTGACCTCTACTGAGAAAGGCCATATACCGAATGAACTCTAAGAAGTTAGATTAACTTCCCACATCTTTCTCTTTTGAAGAAAAAAAAAAAAAGAAAAACCAAGTACCTACCAACAACCCCAAACTACCCACCAAACCCAACCCTTACCCTTTCTACAAAAGGCTGCACTCCTCCCCGTAGCTTTCCTGCCTCTGCTCCTGTGGCTGTCACACTGGACCCCCAATTATGGCTTGGTTGGGGGACAGTGGTGGTGACGGTGGATGGAGTGTGTCAGTGGGGAAAAAAAAACCAAAAAACAAATCAATAGATGTTAAAGCCTGAAGAATGAATGGGGGCCTGAGAGTGTGACAGCTGCCCCTTGAGAAGCCCTCCCAGGGGCCAGAAACAAGCGGGGAGGAGCACCAGGAGCTGAGGATGGCCACCCAATAGTGGATGGGGGGCATCCGCTTAATCCCCCGCAAAGCCCCGGGCTGGGGGGCGGCTGAGCCGGGCCCTCCCCGCTCCCGGGCCCCCATCCAGGAAACCGCCCGCAGTTTCCTCTTTATCCAAATGTAACAAGTTAAACAACAATTCCCAGTTGCCATTGGCTCACGCCCCCGAAGGATACTTTGTAGCAAGGGGACATCCGGGCCGGCTGAGAAGGGACTGCGCTCCTGGGCGCTCTCTCCTCGCAGCAGCCCAGGGCTGGGAAGGTCTGCACAACCGGACCAGGCCGATGGGGGAGTCCCGGACAACCGGACCGGGTGGAGGGGAGGGGTTCCCGGACAAGCGGACCGAGCGGGGGTGGGGCTCGGGACAACCAGACCGGGCGGGAGGGGGGGGCTCTCTTAAAGGGCCAGACCGTTGGCGTGGAAACCGCCCGCGATCAGTGCCCGGGACCCCGCCGCCCCCCCGCATAGTCCCCCTTCGGGCGGGCGCGTACTCACCGGCTGCCGCCAGTACGGGCTCATAGCCGGTGTCCAGGCGGGGCCCCCGGGCCGGGGCGGGCCGCCGGGGGCGCGCAGGAGCCTCCGTCGAGCCCGGCCGGGCGCCCGGCCGCCCTGGTCCCGCTCGTCCTGAGGCTGCTCGCTGCCTCCCGGGCGGGCTGGGCTGGACTCGGGCCGCGCCGCCGGCGGCGGAACAATAGAGGCTCCTGGGAGGGGGAGGGAGAGAGCGGAGGAGGGGGATGGGGGAGAGGGGAAGGAGGGACGGCAGTGGAGGGGGGGAGCGGAGGAGGAGGAGGCGGTGGGGGGCACGGCGGTGGCGGAGGCGGCAGCGGCTCGGGGAGGCAGCGGCTGCGGCGGCGGTGGTGGTGGTGGCGGCGGCGGCGGCGGCGGCAGCAGCAGCAGTGCAGAGTAAACGCGAGGCCGCGGCCGCGCCGAGTAGCACTTTCGACACGGCTCCCCCGACAACTCCCGTCCGCCCCACGTGGGGCCAGGCCAGAGCCCGCCGGAGCCGCCGCCGCCGCCCGCTCCCAGCGCCGCCGCGGGGGTGGGGCGGGGGGCGGAGATGGGGGCGCTCCGCGGGGACTGGGAGGGGGTGGGGTGGATGCCTCGGGCCGTTTGCAGCGAATCTGCCGACGCGAATGGGGAGCGCGAGGCCGGAGAACCTCCCTCCCTCCGTGCCTGCCCGCCCGCCTGCCCGCCCTCCCTGCTGGGCTGTGCTAGGGCTGAGCTCTGGCTCCCTCCCCCCCGGGCCGGGAGGGGCCGGGAGCCGGGAGGGAGCGCCGAGATGGGGGGCGGGGCGGGGCTTGGGACAGGGGGCGGGCCCGACCCTGGACCCGCGCGGGGGCCGCGGGCCCGCCGGCGTGGAGTAGGGACAGCGCGCTGACCTCGGAGCTCGAAGCTGCGGCGGCGACATTGGTTCGAATCCCTCCTCGGCCATCTCTGTCCGTCCTAAGTCGCTTCTCCTAGGGAGTGCCCACTTGTGCCAGGCGCTCGATTGGGGGCATTCCGTAGGTGCGGATGAGGGTCATGGGACCACGGACCTAGAGCTGCAAGGGGCCTTCAAAGTCATTGAGTTTACAGAGGAGGAAACAAAAAACACTCGAAGGTACTGTGACTTGTCCAGGATCATAACAGGTCATAGATCTAGAGCTGAAAGGGACCTTAGAGTCCAACCCCTTCGTTTTGCGGAGGAGGAAACTGAGGTCGACTTGTCAGTCTGCCAGGAGAACTTGAATCCAGGTCTTGGGATTGAACTACAAGTCCCTGCTCACTGTGCAGTTAGGGATAAAAAGGGAAAATCCGGACGGGTCTGGGGACATGAAGGCATGTGGAAAGGCTTATGATGCCACAGTATCTTAACTCGGGGAAAGCTTTGAGTAAGAAGGGAGAGTGGAGGCGCAAGATGGGGTGCTTTGTAATAGAATCATCTCACAGGGTTGTTTCTAGGTCGGGTCTGCATCTTAAAGTGCTTTGCAAACCTGAAAGAGGAAGACAGATTCACTCCAGTTTGTCTCATCTATGTCTTGTTTTTGTACATAGTTTGCATGTTGTCTCTCTCCTGTTAGACTGAGCTCCTCTAGAGCAGACACTTTGTCTTTCTGTGGCGTTAACACAGTTCCTGGCACATAGTAGGTGCTTAACAAATGCTTGTTGACTGGCTAAGAGAGGGAGGAGGGAACAAAGAGAGGCAGGAGACCTGGGGGTAGGACTTTGAATACGATGGGAATTAGTGTAGAAAAATGGTTAAAAACCAGGGTTTAGAAAGGTTTGGGGAGAGAGAGCCTTAGGAACAGGGCAAGAGGAACTAGGCTGGGGCAGTGTATTATGAAGGCAGAATTTATGATTTCAAAGAGAATCATATATATGTCTGAACGGTTCAGAACCGCAGGATATAAGGAATTCTCTAAGTAGAAGGCAGAAGAATTAAAGCATTTATTCAAGCTCCAAAGTAACAGACCCACGAACCAGTGTCCCCATTTTGATATTTCGATCAAAAGCTTCCAGGCCCAATAAGTCTGCCTCACAAGAGTAACCAGGAGGCCACAGAAAAACATGATGGCATTAAACCAAACCATATTCATGCTTCCCCTCTCTGGTAAGAAGATTACCCACTGGCCTCAAGTCCTTGCTCAGCACTCCTTGGTCTGCACGCAGGTCGGCTCTGCTACCAGGAGCTCCTGCTTCGGCTTTATCATCAGCTTCAGCTGTATCTGTCTCTGGCTCCAACAAAAATCAATCTTCAAGCTGTCTTCTCTCCTCTTATAGAGTTTTTGACGTCATCAAGCATCATCTGAATTAGGACCCTGGGAGGCTCACATCCAGATAGATTAGGTTAACACCTAATAGGGCATGGCTCTGGAGTTAACACCTCCCCTTAGCCAGCCCTACCTTGGGCCCCACCCCAGTCACCAATCCACACCCACATAGGTTCCACACCTAATAGGGCTTCGGCCTGGGGCTTAGCACCTAGTAAGGCTTAATGAAATACACTGAGTTACTCAAAGAAAACAAAGGCCATTTTGCTTACCAACACAGGTAGATTTGCCAAACAGATTGCATTTGATCAACAAAGGGCAGATAGGATGGGAGAAGTTGGATTTGGGATGCTGGAGAAGGGTGGTTCCTGGGGGACAGGGACCTCATTGCTTCTGGGTAACAACACAGGTCATGAGATGGACCAGTGGAAAAGACTCCTCCAATAGCAGCCTCTGTTTTGGCTGGAGGGAGGGAGATATTTGAGTCATGGAGAAAGATTACAGTAGCTGAAGTAGATGATACAGTCTCAAGGACAATGCTTACTTCATTGCTTCAGAGAGAGATTCAAGATTTGAGGCAGTGGGAAGATAGCAGTCCCACCTCTCAGGGCTTATCGCTACAGCTCAAGAAGTCCACTACCAGGAGGTCAGACTCCTGGTCATGGATCTCTCTGAATTTGGTCCCTTGAATTTGCTGTTTGAATTTACATTAGGTGTGAGTTGTTTTTTTTTTTTTTTTTTTACTGGAGTCAGAAAGCTGAGCACTGGATCTTGCCACATGAATGGGGTTTCTTCAGCTTCCTGCTGGACAGCTCCATCTGGATATGTGGTAGGCATCTACTACCCAGTCCTTACTGAACTAGATTACTCAGTGAGTAAAGCAGTGGACCTGATGTCAGGAAGATCTGAGTTCAGATATGGCCTGAGACATTCACTGCCTGTGTGACCTTGGGCAAGTCACTCTGCCTCAGTTTCCTTATCTGTAAAATGGGGGATAATGAGAGCATCAACCACCTACCCCCCCAGGATGGGTGTGAGGTAAAATGAGATGTTTGTAAAGTGCTTTGCACACCTTAGAGCACTATATAAATTCAAGCTATTATTATTACTATTAATAGATACTTATTAAGGCACTACTTACAGTGTACCAAATACTATTCTAAGCCCTTGGGGTACAAAAAAGAGCAAAAACAAGGCAAAAACAGTTCCTTCTCTCAGGGAACTTACAGTCTAAGGTGGGGGGTGGGGCAAGGCGGGGCAATCCATAAATAACCATGTACTTAACAAGATGTATGCAGCATAGATGGAAGACAAACTGCAGGAGGAAGGTGCCAGCTGCTGGGGACCTGGGAAGCCTCCTGTAGAATGTGGAATTTGAGCTGTCTCAGGAGAAACCATGGAAAGTCAGAGGCAGAGGGGAGGAGGGAGGATGTTCCAGGAACAGGCCACCAGGCAGCCCCAAGGCCCAGAGGCTGGAGGCCCTGGCACCTGGAGGCCCCGGTACCTGGATCATCAGTGGAAGGGAGTCAAATGGAAGAAGACTAGAGAGGTAGGAAGGTGCCGGCTTATGAAGAGCTTTAAAGGCCCAACAGAAGACTTGATATTTGATCCCGAGGGGAAGGAGGGTAATAGGAAGTTGCTGGATTTTGCTGAATAGGGGAGTGACTTGGGCAGACCTGCTAATTGAGATTCTAAAAGAAAGGAGTTCAGATTCTGCTGTAGCCACTTACTAGTCATATGACTGGTCAAGTCACTTACTTTCAGTCTGCCTCAGTTTCCTCATCTGTAAAATGGGGGTAAAAATAGCACATGCTTCACAGGGTTGTTGTATTAAATTTTTTTGATATAAAATGCTATGTGAATGCTAGTTATTATTCTTGTCATTATGCTTCTGGAAGACCCCTCAGTATGTTCGAAACTGAATTTAACCTTTCTTCTTGGCCCTTTCCCTCTTCCACACTTCCTTAGTTATTGGGGGCCTCTACATTTCATTCTTCCCTATGCCATGTCCATTCAGCTGTCTACTCTTTTAGTTTTGTCTCCACAATATCCATCACCTTTTACCCCTTCTTTTGATCATTTAATTATCATTCAAGTTCAAGCCTTTCTCACCTCCTGCGTGAACTACTCTAATCACCTCCACATTGGTCTTCCCATTTCCAACTCTTCCTTCCTCCAATCTACTCTCCATATCAGAGTAATTTTCCTAAAGCATGGGTCTGACCATATCCCTTTCCTGCTCAAAAATCTTCTTTGGCTCCCTATGACCAATAGGATAAACTCTAAACTCTTTTGTGCAGCATTTAGGCCTTTACGATATGTCTCCATCCTAACCTTCCAGACTGTTCACAATACTTCTCTTTATGCATTCTGCATTCAGAATTCTCTTATTCCTATGACTTGGCATAGGCTCTCCCTCTTGCCCTGGAATGCACTCTCTTCTTCTTAGGATCCTGGGCTTCCTTCATGGTTCTTTTTCTCCTCATATTATCTTATGTTTATTTATCTGTATGTATGGAGAAGAATGGAGCTTCTTGAGGGCAGGAACAGTTTATTGTGATTTTGTACTCCCCATCACCTTATGGTACAGGTTTAATGAGGAGGGAAGGAATGGGGGGGGGGGACACGGTCCCCTAGGATTAGTGATTGGTGCTATTATCTTCTACCCTGCTGTGCTTGGGAACATGGGATGGAGAAGTGCTATCCCCCAGACCCTCCAGAATTTATGCAGATGCTGCTTTAAGGATGGGAGGAAAGCTTTTTTTTTTTTTTTTTTGGCAGAAAATGAACCATCTGGAGTGTTAGGGCCCTGGGTCTTCACGGATACAATCAGCTCATAGGCTACATGTGTATTCTTCTCCCTTAGAATCCCCTTATTTTTCCACCTAGGCTGCCAAGAAAGTTCATTTGAACTTTATTTTACCTGGATGAAATGTATGTATGTGTGTAATGGGGGAGGAGATAGGCATGGGTTCAGTGTAAGAAGTGACCTGTGCTATTGAGATGGCCCTGTTTACTCAACTTGCTCTATTCTGATTTCTGGTTCCGTTTGGGTTGTGGTTAGGGCCAGTACCAGCCCTCCCTTTCTACCCCCATTTCTAACCTTACTTCTTCCTGTCCTGCCCCCACCCCCCCACTACACATACATAGGGGCCAGACCAACTCATTTCTTAGGATCTGCTAGAGGTAGGTTCTTCCCTTTGGGTGGCTAAGCCTTATAAAACAAGAGGAATGGAATGGAGAAGATGGAGGGGCAGAAGTGATCTCTTTGCCTAGGTTTAACAGAGCTAATGGGGGCTAGACTTGGGCACCCATTTGCAGTTTACTAGAAGAGGAAATATCCTGTTTCACATGCCAAGTATAGAGAAGTAACTAACGATTCTCCCCCCAGGGCAGTCTGGGATCTTTTTGATTTTCAAAATGAGATCTATTTGATTCTAACCCTTATCGTTCCTTAGCTCCCAATTCCCAAGGAAACTTGGTTTCTCCTTCCCAGATTCCCATCTGATAATTTAGTCAATATCTGCTGCTGCAGCACCCAATTCCCGGGCCTCCAGATTCAGCTTCCTAGTTGGACCCTTCCCCCTGCCCACCAAGCTTAGGAGACAGGTGTGAGGGTAAAGCTCAGCTTTATTATTGGCATAAGGACTTGGTGGTAGCTGGACTCAGCTGAGGGCACAGGACCCTTCTTGCTTGGCATGGGTTGGGATTGGGGGAAGGGTGTGGCATGCCTTTCTCAGTCATCCCCACCCACCATCTGGAGGCAGGTTTCTCTGAGGGCAGCTTGATATGAGGCTGACCCTTTCAGCTCTGGGATCTGGAGCTGGGCCCAGCCCAGCTCACTCCAGCCTTCTAAGTGACTATGCAGGAAGCGATAGGGCAGGCAGGCCAGCCCCTCAAGGCTGCAAGGAGGTGGGGCTTGGGTTGGCATTGGGGGCAGGCCGAGGCTGGATATCATGGGTGCGCATGTAAGACAGCAGTTGTTCCGGGATCTCAGCCAGCACATCTTTTGCCAATCTCGCCATGCTCAGCACCTGGTTCCCAGAGCGGTCAATGTAGTCTCGGAATGGGACAAACTAGAATAGAAGGTAGGAGTGGTGATGGGGAAAGAAGGTGGGCATGTTAGACAGAGAGGAGGAAAGATGATAGGGTGAAATCATTAGGAGGATGAGAATTTGGGACCATTATAGGCAAGGGGAAGGGCAGGCTTGGCCATGGAGACAGTGAAGAGTCAAATAAAGGAGGTGAGGGGATGAGCAGGGTGGGGGAGGGAGGAAAGGAGGTGGGTTTAGCTCTCTCCATGCCTCGCTCCTCTGCACAAATACACATGCATCATGATGCACTGCCTGGACCTACCTGTACAATGTCCCTCTCTGCATAGCGCCCACGAGAGGACACACGGACATCATCGCCATCGAGTTCTTCCATCGCTAGACAAAAGACATCCCTCTTCTCACTGGGGCTGGGGTGGCTCCTCCCCATCATCCCCAGCCTTGGCTAGGGTCTCACAAAGTTGAGGCCCAGACCAGCCCCAGCCTCTACCCCTTTTCATTTTGGGAGAGCCACTGGCTGGTCCCAAAGAATGGCTCTGTATCTTCATGGCCTCCCTTCATGACTGTGGAACACGTTGCCTGGACACTCCCACTCCCTCCCCCTCCCCACCTACTCCAGCCTGCCTCTCCCCCCATACTCACCTTCAAACATGGCTGGCCCCACCCCGACAATGATGATGGACATGGGCAAGGAGGAGGCCTACAGGGAATTGAGGCGGGGTAGGCCATTAGGAGAGGGAGCAAACTGAAGAGAAACCCCACCCCTTTCCGAATCATTCTTTCTTTTCCCCAACTCACACTGACAATGGCCTCCTTGGTCTGTGTCATGTCTGAGATCACCCCATCTGTGATGATGAGCAGCACATAATACTGGGAGCCGTCAGAGACCTTGGCCGCAGCCCTGAGTTAGAGTAGAGTGCAGAGTCACTGTCACAGAATGCTGGCCTTAGACAAGACCTTGGGGATCCCCACTCATCTCCACAATCCTCCTCCTACCCCCTAACTCCTAAGAATTCTCTTCCCACTGCCCACCATGTTGCCTCCAGGAGTCAGCATTCCCCAGCTGCTCCTTTGCCCACCCACTGCTCCTTCCCCAGTCCCCATCCCCGGCCTCCCCTTGCATACCGGGCCACCTGGTTAATAACTGGTGCAAAGTAGGTGGGACCATAGAGCTGGACAGTCCGAAGGCTCTGGAAGTAACTCTCCAGGACACCCTCAATGCCCGCGCAGTTTGGGTCCTCAGAGTTGTTGTTCTGCCAGTGAAAATGCCAGGGGAGGCTTAGCTCAAGAAGGTCACTCTTGTGGATCGCTGGGAGAGGTAATACTGTGGGGCGATGGGACCTTGCCTCTCTGGGGTCCAGAAAGGCTGTGGCAGCTAGACCTCCAAGGCTTAGGCCCCTGGCTGGGCCTTGGGGGAAGGGGAAGGAAGGGCAGTCTTGGACAGATCACTTAGCCTTTGTTGTTCCCAAGTTTTCCTCATCAGCAAAATGAGGGGGTCAGACTCAGTGGCCTCCAGTGTCCCTTCCAGCTCTGGTCCTATGGCAAAGGGGGGCAGCATGCAATCCTAGTCGTCACCTGGGGGAAGAGGCCAGGGGGCCAGAGGGCCCTTGCTCAGGTCCTCCTAGCCCATACCAGAGGGAACTGGTGGGAGATGCGTCCCTCGGGGGGCACCTTGGCTCCAAAACCATAGGCAGGGAAGAGCTTGTCGCTGTCGTAGTCCTGGATGATTTCTCCCACAGCCTTGAGTGCCATGGCATAAGCACTGAGTTGGTAGGGGCTCATGTAGTGTAGAGATGTGGGCTGCAGTGGGTTCCCTGTCAGGACATAGCATCCCCAGGTCCACAGTCACACATTCTGGCCCCCTGCTAAGTCCCTCCCATTGGGCCTCTCAGGGGGTGGGGGGTGGGAGGGAGGGAGATGGAAGGGATGGAAAGGATCTTGCTAAGCCTTTCTTTTGGGCCTCTTGGGGGGCAGTGGTGGTGGTGAAGATGGAAGAGATGGAAAGAATCATCCTTTAAGATCCTCTTTTAAGACTGCACAGTGGGCAGTGGGTCAGGCTCTTCCAGCCAAATGGGTGGAGGATGAGCCCTGCTGGTCCCTCCAAAATTCCCCCTTTCATCCCAATACTCACCATTGGAGGCCGTGAAGTCTATGGCCACCGTGAAGTTGAGCTGTGTCCTGTTGGAAGGACAGGGGGAAGAGGAAGCTATGAGTCGACTGGCTTCCCTTTCCAGGTTTTGCCATGCCCCCTTCCCCACACACATTATGCAGATGTTACATAGCCAAGCTATGGGTACCATTTTAGGAGACTGTTGGTTTGGCCTAGGTCCTAAGGGAGCCCTGGCACTGGAAGAGGGTGGTTGGATCTATCCTTATGGGAGAAAAGCCCCAAGACTTTTTCTCCTGGGGGCAGTACCATGCAGCTACCCCAGGAGCAGTGACTCACCCGCCCTTGATATAATCCACAAAAGTGAATTCCGAATCCACAGTGAAGGAGAGCAGTGTAACCTGGGAAGAAGAAAGAAAGGTCTAGGGATGGTATGAAGGAGGAGAAGGGGGTGTTACAGGAAGAGGAAGAGGAAAGGGATGACCAGTGGTAGAGCTCCAGATAGCACTCACCGTCCCTGAATTGACATATTTCTTTTTCTTACATTTCTTCCTAGGGTTGAGAACCTGTGATGGGGGTAGGCAAATAGAAATTGGATTGGAATGTGCACATGCCACCAATCAGACTGGCTCAGGGGAATCAGTGATGGGCCAAGGATGTCAGTGGTAGAAGGGGGAGAGGAGCAATGGAAGAGATGGGGAGAGGGAGACATGAGATGAAGACAGAGGACAAGATCAAGTTGTATGTGTGGGGGTGGGGGAATCACAGAACTATTGCCAGATTCTGGGCTGTCCCCAGTCTGCAGTGGGAGCATCTCACCTCATACACTGTGAACTGGCTTTGGGCCTTTGTTAGCTCCCTGTAACTCGTGGTAAATTCCCCAATGAAGTCATGGCTGCAACAAGAGATGAACCAGGATTGGGTGGGGAGGCTCACTCTGTCAGGGTCCAAGCCCTTCCATGACTCCCCAGCCTCTGGGTTTCAAGAACAAGTCTCCCAGGAGAAAAGAATTTCAGTTAATGGGAAGGCAAATGAAAAGGCAGCATAGTATGTTGGAAAAATATTGGCCTAGGAGTTAGAAAATGTGGTCAGGTAACCTTCTTGGGTCTCAGTCTTCTAATCTGTCAGATGAGAGTGATGATAACCTCACTGGGCCATGGTGAGCATCGAATGAGATAACAGATGGGAAACTTTTTGCTTTTATATTTGAATATTTATATTTGGGAAGAAGGAACATGGGCTAACTTCACCTTCCATCCCGGTCCCAGTCATATACATCTATCTTCACAGTCCTAAAACACAGAAGAATTTGTGTGATTCAGGAGGTTTCTCTTGGGCAAAATCCCCTTCCTTCCAACCTTGAGGTCTAGAACCCACTTCCCTTTGAGAGAGATTGGTGCCTCCATATTGGACTGAAGCAGCCCACCACCCAGCCCCTCCCTACCCCTCAACCCTTTCCCTCCATCTCTCCTGCATAGGCCATGGGCAGTGGCCCCACCTGTCGTAGTCTCCATTGCATAGTGCCCGCACAGGGATGGTGAAGGGTTGCCACACAGGATTCAGTGTGTTCTTCACTACCTCAGTCTTATGGCAAATAGTGAATCTGTGTGGGAAATGACACACTAGAGGTGGAGCTGGACCCAAGGGAGGCCCAGGGCTCCTGGGATGTAGGGAATGACACAAGCTGGGGCCCTGATGATGAGTGGACAATGGGCCTTGATTCTCTTTGCACTCAGGTAAAAGGGGGATTTGGAGCTTCCATCCCTGACTCTGTTCCTTGGCCATGGTGGGCAACTCACGTGCCATCCTCATTGCTCCGGTAGAAGACGAGGAAAGGATCAGACTTCCCAAAGAAATCCTTCTTGTCCAGCTTGTTGGCACAGAGCTGCATTGTGGCAATGTCCTGGGAATGGGAGACAGAGCTGGGGGAAGGGGAGCACGATTTGCCCCCAGACACCTGCTGTTTTGCATCCTTTAAAGGGACGGGAGGGAAGCTGGGATAACAGGGCTAGGAAGGGCCACAGGAGGGAAGGCAAACAAAAGATAGGAAGCAGAAGGATGAACTACTGACCCGGCAGTTACTGAGCTCCTCTGCAGTCAGCAGAATGGTTCCACACTTTTTCCCAGGGACACCTCTAGACACGGAAACGAAGCTTTGATCAGAGTCGGAAGTGGAGGGTTATGTGTGAGGAAGGGAGAGGGGACCATTCTGAGAGATGAGCAAATGGGCCAACTCCTTTGAATCGATTCATGTCACTCCTCAGGAGCTCCTTCCTATTGTGGGGTCAGTTTCTCTGAGCTGGAAGGGGCCCCATCTTTAGCCCAATTCTCTTTAACACATACCAAACAAGTCCTAGCCCATATTGCTTAATTATTGCCAATAATGAGCAATCCGCCACCTTCCAAGTCTTCCCATTCTATTGGGAAGCGCCAGTTGTTAAGAAATTCTTTCATAGCTTGAGCCAAAACCAGTCTTCCTATAATTTCTCCTCATTGGTAGTTCTGTTCTCTGTGGTCAGGCCAGAATAAGAATAATCTCTTCTCCATATGACAGCCCTTAAAATGGTTGGGTCATGTCATGGTTCCTTTAAGTCTCCCTGGGTCATAGGATCCAAATTTATTGCTGGAGAAAACATTATGAGTCGCCATCTAGTCCAAATCTCATATTTTACAGCAGAAGATATGGGCTAAACTAAAGTGATTTGCCTCAGGTTGATCAAGTAACAAGTGGCTAAGGTCTAAGAGCTTTTGGGTTTCTTAATGGCCCATTGGAGATGGGATGGGGTCACCTTGGGTTGTAGGAGGGCTAGGACAGTTCAAGGAAGGGAGAGATCATTGAGGGCTTCAGCAATGTGGACAGGCTTCATGGAATAGGTAGGGCTTGAGTTGGTCTTCAAGGAATGGGTAGAATTTATGAAGAAGGCTAGAGCTTATTCCAGGCTGGGGGTGATGGCATGGACAAAGGTGTAAAGATGGAAAAGCTTGTCATGAGTTCAGGGGACAAGTGGAACATAGGCTGGAGCAGAGTTTCTGTAAGGGAGTAATCTGGAAAGGTTGGTTGACAGCAGACTATAAAAGACCAGAATGAAGAGCAGGGAGGAGGAGGTGTTTAGATTTTCTTTGGTGGAACTGAACTGTCTCCCTTGTCACAAACCTTTCCCTGCTCGCTGGCCCACTCTTAGATAATAACAACAGAGGACCCAGGCCCAGGGTTCCTAGAGCATGCAGATTTTACCCTCCCCATTCCACAGGGCTGGGCTTACGTGAGTGGTCGTTCCACACGACTGCCCTGCCCTCCAATCACTTCTCCCAATGCTAGGAATGCCTGTCCCAAGAAATCCTGTAGAAAGGACATAGATTCAAGGTCAATGTGAAGTATGCCTTTGATTCTCAGGACTAGAAAAGCCAGGAGGAGAAAGGGAAATGGATCGAGGACTTCTGGAGGAAGAAGTGAGTGTTGAGGGCTGGAGTTGGGTCCCCTTTCTGGTGGTGCCCAACTACTAGTTCCTGCAGGTTGGGTCAGTCCCAACAGCTGGGACCTTTTAGAGAATCCTGGAATCACCAAGTCAGAGCTGGATGGGACCTTGGAAATAATTGAGTTCAGTATTTCCCAGACTGTTTTGAGGAACCCTGGTGTTCTGTGAGGAAAATGCAGTTTTGGAAATGTTTTCCCTCTAACAGCACATTCTTTGTAACTTTATAGGCTTAGATAGTTTCCTGGAGTGGGGACAAAGATAAGTGACTTGCCCCCCTTACCAAAGCTAGGATGTGTCATTACTTAAACCTGGGAGACACCAAGCTGCCTCGAAAATAAAATATTGTCCCTAATAGGTACTACATACAGCAGCTGACCTGTATGGAAATAGGCTTAATTGCCTGGCTTTTGTCCCCATGTCTCTGGAACGCCTCCAGGGAGCAGCATTTGGGGATTCCAGGAATACAGTTGGGGGTCACATGTGTACCCCTAGCCAAATTAGTTTGGGCAGCTCTCATGGAGTTGCCACAACCCCACGTTTGACAGATGTGGAAAGGAAAGCCAAAAGGGTGCTTTGAGCAAGGAGTGACAAGCTCCAGGAATACCAAGGCCAGGTTTTGCTCTGGAGACCTTGGCCAAGGGTGAGAGATAGGAGCAGCTGGTTGGAAAGGGTGATCCCAGGGAAAAATCTGTCCCCCGTTCCCTTTGGGACCCCAGGCTCTGTTAATCCTCACCTTCTGCAGGGTCCCAGCAGCAGCAGAGGAAAAAGGAAACACCGGTAGTGAACGGGGGTAGTGAACAGGGGTACATGGGGCCAACAGAGTCACCCAGTGTCTGGGTTGGCAGGGCCCTGTCCAGCCCAGAGGAGAGGAGAGAGAACCAGCGATGGGCCAGGATAGAGGTGGGAACCTTGAGGAGTCTCATGGTATAGAACCTCAGGTCCTACAGCCTGAAGGGGTGCAAGGACGGAGTGGGGTCTAAGAAGGACCAGAAAGAGAAAGGAGGGGAACTGACATGGGGAGGAAAGCTGGGAGTGGGGACGAGAGTTCAAAGGGCGGGGTCTCGGGCATCACTCACCGGTTTGGAAATGTTGGTTTTGGAGTCCACATTGTACCTGGGGAGAAAGTCAAGGGGAACTAGGCTCATTTGGCTGGACTGATGAGGGAGATGGTCCGGGGTAGTGGTGAGGGGCAGAGGGCCGGCTCTAGGTCGGGATACTCACACGTCGAAGCGTAGGTTCTGTTTCTCTTCAAAGAAGTAATCCAGCACAAATTTGCGTAGGAAGTCCGGGTTCAGCGTGTTGTCGATTACCTCGGTGCGTCCGAACTGGGGGGGGGGGGGCGTGTGTGTGGGAACCAAGGGTTAAGCCTCGATCTGTCAGTTGTATCGGGGCCAGTCCCTCAGAGGTGAGGGGTGGGGAGGAGTTCCTTCACACCCTCTTGCCTTCACGCCCACACACTCACCTCCCGCCACTCCTGGCTGGCTCTAGTTTGAGTGAACAGCACCACCACTGCGGAGACAGGCTGTTAGTTCTACCCATCTCTCCAGCAACCTGGGATCCTCTTACCGCCCCACCCCGGTGGGCAGAGCGCCATTAGGATAAGGGCCCCTCCACATATGGTCCTCATCCCCTTTTGACCTCCCCCCACTACCCCATTTCCCTCCACCCTGATCCTGACCCGCCCCAATTCGGCTCCTCCCCCCACGCCCCCCATTTTGGATCCGCTTCCTCCTGCCCCTTTGCCCCCAATCTCGGCCAGCTGCCTACTGGGGTCGGACTTGGAAAAGGTGTCGAGATCCAGCAGATTCCTGGAGAAAGAGGTATATGGACATGCAGACAGACAAAAGAACAGACCAACGGGAAAAAGACCGAGATAGACTAGTTGCGGGTCAGCTGCTCTCTCCCTCCCCCGGGGCTCCCCAGAGGCGTGATGGTAGTGGTGGTGATGGGATGGAGAGGCTTGACCACACAAAGGGTCTTAGGGTGGAGCGGTACTTTGGGAGCGGGACCCCAGACTCTGGGGTTTCTGGCCCCTTTCATCGCCCTTTCCTCAGTACCCTGGACAGCGCTCCTGTTCCTTGGAGCCCCTCTTACCCACACCCCAGCTGTCTTGGAGCCTGCCTTGGGGATGTGGGAAAGACGGTTCTGGATAGCAGGGATCGGAGGCGGGGTCTACAACTTTCTCTTCCCCAGTCCTTTCTTGGCTCCTTCCACCACCCCCAATCCGTGCCCTCGCCCTAAACACACCTCGGGCCTCCCACTTTATTTCCCACCCAGAGGCTCTGTATTCACCTCGGGACCCCATTCCTGAGATACCCCAGGGGCTGGGGCGGGGGGGGGGGTTAGAGCCTGAACCCGAGATCCGGGGGAGGCAGAGAGGCAGCGCCAGAGGCACTGGGAACTCGGCCAGCTGCTTCATGATCCTCGCTCCCTTTTTTCTCCTTCTCCCCGCCACTTTCTCTGCCCCCCTTTCTGTAGCTGGGCTTTCTCTCCCGCCCCTCCCCATTCTCCTTTGCTTCCCGCTCAGCCCCTACATTTCTGCTCCTTCCCCTGCCTCTATCCACTCTTCCTCTTCCTTAACCCTACCTGTTTGTCTCCCCCAGCCTTTGCCGACCTCAGTTCCTTCCCCCCATCTTTACCCCTTTGCTCCTCTCCCTTCCTCCTCTACTCTTTCCTTCCCCTCGAGTCTCCTCCACCCCCATCTTTCCTCTCAGCCACTTCTCCCTCTGCTCCTCTTCCTGCCCACAACCCTAATCCCCTTACTTTTCTCCATCTAGCCCCTTCCCTTGGATTTCTCTTCTCCGTCTCAGCCCATACCCTTGTCTTGGGCTTCTCTATTCTCTCCGCCCCAACCAGCTCCTTTCTCTCTCCCAGTTGCAGCTCGGAAAGAGACTCAGCTTATCACCCCCCACCATGGAACCTCACAGTTGCCCCTGCCCGCTTGCCAGCCCACCCATACAGGCATTAGGGCCCCCAGCTCACCGGCAAGACACGGTGATCTCGATCTTGGTGGCCGGGACGCTGCGGTCTGAGGCTCCAGTGAACGACATGGCTTGGAGCGGGGGGAAGGAGGTGGACAGACAGCTCCCGTGGGCTCTGGGTGACCCCCGCTGCGGGCCTAGAGGGTCCCGTGGGCCAGAGCCATGTGCAGGGGCAGCGCGGAGGCGGCCACCCCAGCGCTCACTCCAGTCAGTCCCGGCATGCGCTCACGCCCGCGTTGCTGCTGCGCCCGCTCCCGCGCCCAGACTGTGCCTGTGGAAGCCACTGCGGTCTCCAGATGGCAGTACAGGCCCCGCCCGGCCCCGCGGCAGGCAGCCCCGAGCCCCGTTGGAGTACCAGCCCCCCAGCTGGGGATGCACGCAGGGGCGCCCAGAGGAGGGCCGGGAACACCCTCTCCCTCAATGAACAGGAGCAGGTTGCTCTCCCCGGGGGCCAGACTTTAATCAATTTGCTAGCACAGCCCTCGCCCCATCCAGCAGTCCAAGTCCTTGCGAAGGTCGGTGACCTCGCTGACTCCCTCTAGCTCCTTCTCGGGGGTTTTGCTAGGGTCCAAGAGGCAACTTGATATCCTGCCCCACCTCTTCCCTCCTCCCGCAATTGCAGAGCAAAGCTGTCCCAGACGCTGTCTCTGGTACTGAATGGTACAGATGCCCATTGGGCAGCATCAAGTCTAGGTTTTCCTTAGTGATCTTTGCATCTCTGGGGGATTCCTGGATTGTTGAGCTAGAAGGGACCTGAGAAAGTTTCTCCCAATTCCTTACAGATGAGGAAATTGGCACAGGTGAAGTGCACTTGCCAAAAGCCACACTTTTAATTAGTGGCAGAGACTTCACAAGTCCTCAGTCTTAGGACAGGCCCTTGCTTCCTTTCTAGGCAGTGCTGGAGTTGTAACCTAGTTGCTCCTCCAAGTTCCCAAAGGCAGGCACTAGCACACCTAGGCAGTCCTAGGTCTCCGCCCACACCCCCACCCCTCCTTTAGGAAGGCCAGTTTTGAGGAGTCAGCATCGTGATCCTGGAAATCAGAAGGGATCCAGGTCCTGGCCTGCCCACCCAGCACACACTCCCCAGTTGAGTCAGGAAAACGACAGGACATGAAAGGTGGAAGGAGTCTCAGCAATCTAGCTCAGCATTTTTGTTTCACCTGGGAGGATATGGGGCCCAGAGATGGAAAGTCACTTGCCCAGAGCTCTCCAGCTGCACCTCAACAGGAAGAGCTCTCTTTTCTCTTCCCAAGTCCAAATGTTTTATTCAAATTAAACTCGATGCTAAGGCTGAGGCAGCTGGGGATCTCCAAGCCAGCTAGTGGTTAATCTAGGATGGAAGCGGAAGGATGAGGGGGGACTTACCGCAAAACAGGAGCATGAACAAGGTGAGGGGAAAACCCTTGAAGTCAAGTATTTGATTCCAACATTTTTATTATTTGTGTCACAATCATTTTCTTCTCAGTGCAGATGACCTCTCCCCCCTCCCCGGTCCCCTCCCCCCAGCAATAAAAACCAAGAGACTCCTCCCAGAAACGCTGCCTCTACAGGGCTTCTCAGAGCACTGCAGTTTTCGGTGGTGAAGGGATCAGCCAGGCTGAGACTGGACACAACCAGAGGTGTGTTGGGGGGGCGGGGGCAGGTAGGCTTTGCAGACAGGGCTAAGGAAGACCAAAAAAAGGGAATAGAGGATAATGGTCACAGTCAGAAGTTTACAGTTTTGCAGAGACAGCCCACAGCTTGGGCACATTCCTGTGGGCTGCCAAATGGTGGCAAGAGACTCCCTAAAAGAGGATCTGGAGGGAAATCCCACTACTTCAGGGCTCTCATGGCTTTGATTCCTCCAGTGGCTCAGCTGGGGAGGGGCTTCACAGAGTGCTGCTGGATACTCTGAGTCCTACTCCCCGTGCAAACTGCTCAAGGAGGCCCCCGATGGCCCCCGAGGAGCTGGGTGTCACTGACTTGAGGCCCACTGTGCTGCTGTAGGTAGCCAGGAAGGTTGAACGGACTTCTTCCAGCTTGGATTCCCGTTCAGTTGGTGCAGTAAACCTGGAGGAGGCAGGGAGAGGAAGAGTTGGAAAGAGGAATATAGATTATACTGGGCCAGTCACACTTGAGGATCCATGTGATCAGGAAAAATGTTTCTTCCTGTCTACCAGTGCCCCCTGCCCAAGCATACATATCCACCTACTTCAGTGCCACCCCCAACTACCCAACCTTTCAGCAGAAGTGGGACATGAGCTACTTTAGGTGGCTTCTTTTCCATATCTTGAGGGGGAAGGAATTGCTATAAAGTCTCTCACAGTCATCCCAGATCTGCACTAACAAAAACTAGGGACAAATGGCCTAGGTCACAATCCTTTTCCAGCCTTCTTGAGCTGGTATGACCCTGGACCTCAATCGTTTCTTCTTTAGGAGATGCTATTTATTCAGGAAAAGACTTCTTACCTCATGGTAAATAAATACAAATATTAGGCACCAGAAGACTAAGGCACAGGACCCCAACCAATGGGAGGTATCAGGATTTGCCCCAAACCTAGGTCCAAAGGCCCCTGGGATAACCCTCATGTTGTGAATTATTTGGGATTGTTACCAATTCCCTTTCCCACAGCAGAGACTGAGTTAGCTATGGGTACTTACTGAGCATTTACCTGCAGACCCCTGAGGGCTGCTCCTGACAGCTTTCCAAGCCCTCTCCTCTAGAAACAGGGCATTCACACTGTACTTTTAGCACACTGACCTTTCTCTACAAAACTGGTTTTCCAATTCAGTGCTCAAGTCATTTCTGGCTCAGATGGTGGGGCTTATATCCTCAAACTGTAGTTATTTCAAGGCTAGAAGAAGCCATTACTTTGGGTGATAGGGTGATGGGGGAAGAAGGGGAAGAGGCAAGGCAGGAACAGAGTTTATATCCCTGCTTGCCTAGGACTGTCCATATTCCACCTCGATGATTTAAGGCTCACACATTGCACCATCAACAACTCCTCTCCCTTATTCGAGATTTGTGTTTCCTCACAACCACCCTGTAAGGAAGGCAGAGACCAAATTGCTTAAGATCAGACCTGCCTCTTAAATACTCTCCTGCCCTGTGTTCTGGCCTTTTATTTGTCAGAAGGATGAGGAAAAACAGATCATCCTCAGCTACCAAGGACTGAGATCAAGAGATAAGGCAGCAGAAATCTGGAGGCTGCCTTTTCATAAGGCCACTGCTGCTATGTGGCTGATGGATTAAGTACGGGTCACAAGTCTGCTGGTACAAAGGTTGAAGAGAATGACAGGCAAGCTTCTGCCACCTCTGTCTGTCTCCAGGCTTTCCTGTGACAGCCTCAAGGCAGGCCCCTTCGGAGGAAGGAGTATAGCTTTCTTGTTGTTAATGGAAGAGCAGGCAGTTCTTCTTTCATCACCACATTCCCAATTCAAGAGGGTAAAACACGTATCCAGAATTCAGACTTCTACAAAGAGCAAGCTTTGCATGGAAATTTCATTTTACGTCAGCTTGTGATATGCAAACTCCATCCTCAGGCACCGTCTCACTGGGGATATGAAAATTTCATCACAATAATACCAAGCTTTTCAAGTCCCTTCTACGAAGAAATAAGGGAATTAGGAACAACACACTATGCCCTGGCAAACAGAATACCCAAGAGAAAAGACTATAAGCAATCACATGCTATGTCCTAGCTTCCATATAAATGGAACTCTCCAGCTAGAAGAGTGCCCACCCTACAAGATGGCAGGCAGATCATGTTTCAAGATGTTTGAGATGGGCATTACAGTGAGGGAGGAAAAAAGAGGCCCAGGTTATGAGAAGAGAAAAATCTCTACTGCTTGGCACTTCTAGCTGTACTGAAAGAAGAGAACAAGGACAAATTAAGACACACTCTGAAAGGCACTTTTCCCCTCCAGTGGATGGCTACTTAGGAATCGAAACTCTCTCCCATAGAACTGCCTCACTTAGGGCAAATTGGCTTATCTGCAAGATACTTAGCACATTACTGAAGAGGTAGAAAAAGGTTACTCCCAATTCCATGACAATTTCAAAAGGTGCGCACACATGTATTATTTTTGTCCTCCTCCTATATGACAAGAAGGGGATGACTTTTCTTGTTCCCACCAAATTTTAAGTGTTTGCTCAAGTATACACAGCAGGTCAATGATGAAACTGCCACGCGAGCCTCTTAAAAGGCAGGCTAAGACAAACCAGGTAGTCATTGTTCAGTCTCCATTTGATTCATCACAGAAGTCTCATGCGCACCGAGCACTCATGAGGTGTCTCATCCCATTTAAACCTCAAGGCCTATTAGCTCTCCAATCAGAAAACAAAGCCCGAAGATAGAGGAAGCAGGCTGTCTATTGACAATTTACTGAGGGCAAACATGGGAGGAAAGTACAGTACTACTGAGCATTCTCTTCCATTTAGAAACTGGGATAGGGAAAAGAAAATTTTATATAACTTCCTCAGGAAATCTCAGAAACTGCTCTATTCTAGTCAAGAAACAAGGCACTCCCTTTAAAAGGCTTAAGCAGATTAATAATGGCTTATTTGTTTTTAAAGACCAGAGCCCCAGATCTCATCTGAGGTACATAGATGCCTTCTGTTAGTTCCAAAGATTTCCCCCCTTTTAAGGCTGCTGAATTGGAGGTGACCCTTTTCTGTTCAACAGCTGCAAGATTCTGCTACAGAAGAGGAAAAGCTCTGAAGGACTTAGGAAAGGACTCCCCTATTAAAGGTATGGAGGAAATGTGCTGACTCTCCTTCCGGGACAATTCCATGTCCAGTAGCTGGAGGGCAGCCCCAAATGTCCACTTCTTTTTGCCTCTCAAAAACAACCTGACTCAAGCCCTTCTAAAAGTATGAGCTCCTAAATTAGGGCAAGGTGCAAACTCCTAGTGACCAGAATCTTACTAGGCCTATCTTCTGGTAGTGAGGAATCCTTTCTCTGCTGACATTTCCATCAGCAAGCATCTGGGCAGCCCCTGCTCCACACACCAGGGGAGCTGCTCCTCTCCCCTGAAAGAGGTAGGGGTAGGAAAAAGAGGAAAATGTTGGCTAAAAGGCAGCCATCTAGAGGGTCTCTGATTCCTTTGTTAGACTGATACACTGGCAGAAAAAGTCTTTCCAAAGACTTTCCAAGCCTTCCCCAGGACAGATTTAAATCTTACAAAGACACGGCAGTTAAGCAGATACCCCTTTCTTTGAAGGGCAAAGGGATGTGACTGGATGAGTGAGTGCCAAATTGGCGACAGGAAGGGCCTATAAGGCTGGCTAAGAGATCACGCTTCCTTTTCCAGCTTCCCCAAATAGGAAGACAATCTCTTCTAGAAGACGCTCAGCCCTCAGTGGCATGAGGACAGGTTATAATAGCTATACAACCTTAAGAAAAGCTCCAGATCAACTGCCACAGCCTTAGTATCAGAGAGGTTTTTGCTGTGAGCGAAGTGCCAAAGATAAGAGTCACTAGCTACACTCCCAATTAATAAGGAGGTCTACTAGGAAGAGGAGGTTATTTTTGCTGCTCTTGGTCAGCCTTACCTAGGCTCCCGAAATCCAGGAACTATAAGGAGTCTGGAAACATTAGGCCCTTTAAACTAAGTGACCTATGTTCTAGATAACAGAACCAGTATGTTTCTTGGACTGTCTTCTCCAAATATGAATTTGGAGGCAAAATTAATCTAATTGCAAGTCAGGAAAAAACATCTAGCCCAAGCTCCAAATTAGCTTCCTCTCATGTCTGGCCTAAGCCACATGCTTGCCTTCACTCTCCCACATTCCTTTCCTTCAAAAGATTCTATCATGCAAAGGCTTGAACAGAAATAGAACTCTCTATAGTTGTAGCCTACAGAAATTTCCCTTGGGGAACACCCCCACTGAGAAGGCTGCTGATAGGCTTCAGAAGCTGGGAGGGGGAATTTAACATTACACAAAAACACTTTGCAGGCAGGTACCAAAGAGGAGTGAGGAAGAGAACACACTTTGCTGAGAAGCAGGTGAGATTCAGGTAATTTCTGAATCCCCAGATAAATAAGCTCTTTCTACATACGCTAGCTCCAGCACAGGTATAGCAGCATCCTGCCTTCTCAACGCACTTACAGACAACTGTTAGGGAGCTCATCCGAGAAGCTGAAAGGGAGACAGCAGTCTGTGGTCAGGACTGCCCGCTCCTGAATACTGCCACAGCCCGTTACCATCTGCCAGCTGCCATAGTCTGTAGAGATGGAGGATCCGGGCAAGGAGTGGTCCTCTGATCTGGGGCAGAGAAACGAGAGAGAAAGAGAGAGAGGGGAGATGGTGCAATCAGTGCCAATCAGTCACATGCCTGCTTCTTCCAAGCCCCATCAGGGTGGCCAAGGTTAGACAGAGCAAGGGGGAGAATGTTAAATCAGTTCTGGGCATCAAGGCTCTGGAAAGGTCAGAGCAAGTCCAATAATATCTCCATCAAAGTGAAAAGAAGCCAGATGGGTAAGAGCTGAGAAAGCTGATCGTATAGGAAGGGCTTAAATAAAGGCCTCATGCAAGGGATTCTGACATAGAGAAGCCTGGTGGAACATAACAGGACAGATCACCCATGAAAGCAGAAACACCAAGGCCCAGATCAATGGCTACATGGATACAAGAGGTGGCTGGCATCCTGACTGGATGACTGAAAAAGATTGCACTAGCAAGTCAGAGAAACTCCTGGCTGATTTGGCAGCAGAATGGCACATCACAGACTCAGGCAGAATCAAGGAGGGAGATCTGGCATTCTGTGATTCGGAGATCTTTCAACAGCATCAGAAGGAAGCAAGCTGAACTCTTTTTCACCTGAGGAATGGTTTTCACCATCCTTGGACACAAGGTGTGAAGCCATATGGCAAAGAGCATGGGAGTGATCCAGAGACTTAGGGCCCACAGAAAATCCTACTGAGAGAGGGATGCTTCCCTCTGTGTGTCCAAGAAAACAAAGAAGAAAGGCAGAAAACATGACTTGATGTTCTTCCTAAGACTTGACTATTGTTCGTTTGCACGGGCAACCTACCAGCCCTTCCAAAAGCTAGTTCATATTTAGAAGCAGTAACCCCAGCATCTGGGTTGGCCCATTTGCAAGGATATTCCTAATCAGGGAGGCTGAGAGACAACTTTATTTTGGGGAGCTAGGGGAAGAGGAAGAAGATTGTTACGATAAACAAGTAGCCCCTCCCCAGATCAGTTTACCCCTCACTGAAACCACTAGGGCAGCCCTCTTTACTATCTACCTCCTAGGTGAAACCCAATGCAGGCAGGTGTGGCTGGTATGTATGGGCAGAATTCAAACAAGGTCTGTGCCATCTGGGCCCAGCCTTACCAATGTAGTTCCAGGTCTCCAGAGAGGGGATTCTTTGATGTATACTGTTCTCTTGTATACTAAGAGAACAAGAACTGTGGAAAGGTTTTCTGGGCCTCAGAAATAAGGATGGAGAACAAGCTTGGCAGAGTTGCATTTGCCCTTGGCCCACAATTGCTGAATAAATGTCACATGGATAGTCTGTGTTTTCCTTGTGACCATTCTAATCCTAAGAGGCTGGCAACACAGAACCCACTTACAACATAAAACAATTCAGAAGCCCGAATGAGAAAGGATATATTCCCTTACACCTGGTATACACACACACACACCTGCCTCAGTTCTGGAATACTCTACTTTCGCACAGGTCTAGAAGTGATCTGTGCAGGGTTGGGGAGACAGCTGTTAAGAATAAGCTAGGAGATACTATGTTCTGTAGCCTGATATGGCAGGCAACCTATGCTACACCAGTTCACCATCTTTGAGGAGGCAGAAGTGCCTAATTTTAGACACTGGTAATAAAGGTAAGGTAATTACAAAAAAAAATTAAGAAAAAGAAAAGAAAAATCCACTTAAACAGAAAAGTACCTAAATTTGGGCCATTTGGCACAGACAAACATCCATGCCAAGTGAGGAACTAGTGAACACTGTCTGATCAAGACCTAAAGGTAAGAGTTCAAATATAACTTTCATTAAGCTGGTGCAGAATTAACAGATCTTCTCCACCCCTGTGGCAAGACTGCTCTGTTACTACCAATTCCCTATGATTCTCCAACTGAAGGTATGCTCATCATGGTGATTCTCTATGGAGTCACAAAAAACACTCAAGTCTTTGGTTTTGAGAAACTTGGCAGATGCCAGAGATTTGACAAGGGACTTCGGCCATAATTTTGTAAGCCAATAAGTTTCTTGAGAACACTGATTTTTCTCCAAGTAAAGAAGTCCAGCACCAATGTGGCTGGGTTGGTTTTCAGTGCTGCTAAAAGAAGGGTCAGTCTTTGGTTAAGTGCTTTCTGATACAAGCATTCCTCCTTCACCATCATAGAAGATCTGGAAACAAAGTTGGTTTGTTAGCCTCAGTCTTCTTGAGGGAAGTGCTAGTTGCTAAAAATAAGAACACAGGGGTGGAGCCAAGACGGCAGAGTAAATGCAGGGACATGCTGGGGCTCTCCCCCCAAACCTCTCCAAATACCTGTAAAAAAAAAGACTCTAAACAAATTCTGGAGCAGCAGAACCCATAAAAAAATAGAGTGAAACAAATCTCCAGCCAAGGCAACCTGGAAGGTGGAAAGGAAGGTCTGTTTGCACCAGGCTGAGAGAGGAGTGCAGTCCAGTGAAAACTAGGCCCCAGCAAACCAGGAGCAGGCCCTTCAGGGCACTGAATCACTGGCAGCTGTGGCAGCTGAAAACAGCTGCACAAAACCTCTGAAGCTTGGGACAGTATGCCCTTCACACTGGAAGCAGATTAAAACCAAGAATCACCTACTCAGCAAAACTGAGTATAATCCATGAAGGGAAAAAATTGACATTACATTCCTACAGAAAAACATGATATTTGTGACTCATGAGATCTTTCTCATTATTAGGGCAGTTGGAGGGAATATATATAGACAGAGGGCACAGGGTAAATTGAACATGAAGGGACGCTATCTAAAAAATAAAATTAAGGAGTGAGAGGAATGTACTGGGTGAAGGAGAAAGGGAGAGGTAGAATGGGGTAAAATATCTCACATAAAAGAAGCAAGAGAAAGCTTTTACAATGGAGGGGAAGAGAGGGGAGGTGAGAGGGAATTAGTTTAAGGAAGGAATAACATACACACTCAATTGGGTATGGAGATCTATATTTCCCTACAGGAAAGCAGGGGTGAAGGGGATATGGTAGGAGTGTGATAGAAGGGACAGCAGATTGGGGAGGAGGTATTCAGAAGCAAACACCTTTGAGGAGGGACAGGATGAAAGGAAACAACATGACTATTATGGAAGTGTTTTGCATGACTACACATGTACAACTGTATCGAATTGCTTGCTTTCTCAATGAGGGAGGGAGGATGAGACTTTGGAACTCAAAGTTTTAAAAACAAATGTTAAAAACTGTTTTTACATGTAACTGGGAAATAAGATACACAGGTAATGGGGTACAGAAATCTACCTTACCCTACAGGAAAATGGAAGGGAAAGGGAATGGGGGGGGTGATAGAAGGGAGGGCATATTGGGGGAAGGGGTAATCAGAAGCAAAACACTTTTGAGGAGGGACAGGGTGAAAGAAGAGAGAGAATAGAATAAACAGGGGTAGGGGGAATGATGGAGGGAAATACAGTTAGCACAGTTAGTAACTGTGGAAAAAAAAATTTTGAAGCAAGCTTCTCTGATAAAGGCCTCATTTCTCTAACATATAGAGAACTGTGTCAAATTTATAAAAATAAAAGCCATTCTCCAATTGAAAAATGATCAAAAGATAATAATCAGTTTTCAGATGAAGTAATTAAAACTACCTATAACCACACGAAAAACTATTCTAACTCATTACTGATTGGAGAAATGCAAGTTAAAACAATTCTGAGGTACTGCCTTATACCGATTAGAACAGCTAATAGGACAGAAAAGGTAAATGACAAATGTTGGAGGGGATATGGGAAAAACGAGACATTAACGTACTGTTGTTGAAGTTGTGAAATGATATAACCATTCTATAGAGCAATTCAGAACTCTGCCCAAAGGGCTATAACACCATGCAAACCCTTTGACATGGCAATACCACTACTAGGTCTGTATCCCAAAAGGGAGAAAAAACAGAAAGGAAAAGGGCCTATATGTACAAAAAAAATTTATAGCAGCTTTTTTCTGGGGGGTAAAGAACTGGAAATTGAGGGGATGCACATCAATTGGGGAATGGCTGCACAAATTCTGGGATGTGATTGTGATGGAATACTACTGTGCTATAAGAAATGATGAGCAAGATGCTCTCAGAAAAACCTAAAAAGACGGATATGAGATAATGCAAAGTGAAATGTACTGTGTGCAAAGTAACAGCAATACTGCGAGATGATCAGCTACAAACGACTAGACTGTTCTCAGCAATACAATGATCCACGACAACTCTGAAGGACTTAGGATGAAAAATGCTCTCCAACCCAAGAGAAAGAACTGATGGGGTCTGAACACAGATTGAAGCAACTGTTGTTTTCTTTTCTACTTTGTTTTTCTTGAGTTTTTTAATCTCTGTTTTCTTTCACAACATGACCATTATGGATATGTTTTGCATGACTACATATATATGTGTATACATATATGTGTGTGTATATGTATGTATGTATGTATGTCTGTGTGTGTGTGTGTATAAAAAAATATATAAAAAACCTATATGGAATTGCTCACCTTCTCAATGGCGGGGGAGCGAGGGAGAGAATTTGGAACTCGAAGTTTTAAAAACAGTTGTTAAAAATTGTTGTTTACATGGAAGTGGGAAAAAATTAAATATTAAATAAATACAAAAAAATAAGAAACAAAATGACAGAAGCAAAGTCAGATTAGGTAAATTTGGAGGCTGGAATACTTAGGAATTTTAGCTATTTTTAACTGCCAGTGAAAAAATCTGAAACTTCAAACACATCAAAATTAGCACATACAGAATCAGCTTCTTGAACAGGTAAACACGTTACCTGTGTATTATGCCCAGCGTAACTACTGTGCACCATACTTCAATGTTTGAGTCAAATTATATTCCAAGACAATGCAAATTCTACATGAATCAGAGGGACGCTGAGGAAAAAGATGGTGAACTCAATCTAGCTTACACCTACTCTCCATAGTGACCAGTGTCACTTGCCCCATCAACAGCTTGTCTTCTGTTCCCCTGGCATCAAAGCAGTCATTAGTAATACAACAGGTAAAACAGAAAGGAAAGAAGAGCAAAAATTTGACATCTGTGGAGATGAGCCTGCATTGGGAGGTGAGCAAGAGGGTGATGTGACCTCAGAAGGCCAAATTTCACCTGCTCCCTTTTTTTAAAAAGTTGCTTAACAGATAAACTTCTGATTTCCAAGTCATACTGCTAATGAGAATTCCAAATGAGTTCTTCTAGCCATTTCTTTATGGAGGATCACAAATTGGTTTCAATTTGTTCTGCCGGAGTTCCAAGATACAGTGCTTCCCTAGCACAGAGCTAAAGTGTCACATTGGATTACAGCAGCCAGTCTGAAGATAAAAAGGAGATCTCACCCACAAGAGGATGAAAAGAACTGTTCTAGCTACTGGCAAGATGGATCATGGAACTCCAGATCATCCAAACTCCAAGTGGTGCTGTTTAAACAAGGTCACAATGTTCTAGTCCAGAAATTGTGAACATCTTTGGGACAGGTCCTGACCTTTGGGTTCTGGAAACCCTCTATTGTTTGCACCGAAAAGCTTTATGTTATTAGAACAGAAAAACAAACTTCTCAGGAGAAAAAAGCTCTTCTTTGCCTCCACCTTCTTGGCAGCAGAGCTCAGGGAGGCACTTCTTACCTGTAAGTGCAGCCAGCCGTTGATTAGCCAGAGTAACGGAAAGCCTACAGAGTGAATGAAGTCCAAATAACCTCATTTTAACAAAAGCCTAAACTTTCCCTCCTAGCAACTTTTATCAGAGCTGCAAATAAAGATTGTTGATGGTTCACAGCTTTCAAATGTGAAGCATTACACCTTTGAAGGCATACAGCAAAATTGCTTTCTAATATACAGACAAAGGTTTATTTACAAAATATATACTTCCCAATTGCTTGGTTAGGACAATGCTGCATCTATAGGCAGGCAAGTATTTGTGACAAGGACCTCAATGCTAGTACATTGATCCTGATAAGACTATGCTTGTAAAAACACCAAATCATAAAGTATCAGAGTTGGAAAAGAAAAAAGCAATCAGATCTGGTCCAATCTTCACTCCTCCTCTCTCCCCCATTTTACAGAGGAGGAAATAGGAGTCTCAGACAGATCCCTGACTTAGTAGCAGAGTTCCTTCTACAACTTGGGTCTCATGTAGAGCCAGGTGGAGGCACCTTGGGAGGAGGCACCTCAGAAGTATCCAATCAAACCTCCCACCCAAAGTAAGAGTCTCCAGAACTGGCCCTGACGATCAGTGATCACTGAGGCTCTGCTTGACGGCTTCCAGTGACAGCTGGAGAAGAACCTTCTAAATTCAGATCAAAGGTGTTGAACAGAATGGCATTTGAACTCTCCCTCACTGTCATGCATTCATAAGGCAGGCTAGGAGAAGATTAAAAAAAAAATCATCCTACTGTAGAAGTAGGATCACAGGTTTAGAAAGAACCCTATAGTCTCTAATTCAAATCCTAAGATCAGTAAAACTAAAGGCCAAGAAGGCTGTGACTCACCCAAGGTCACATGAGTATCTCCCTCTTTCCAGCAGCCCCTCTCCAGGGGCAGGATGGAGCACTGGGCCTGGAGTCAGAAGACCTGAGTTCAAATCTGGCCTCAGCCACTAATTAGCTGCCCCTTGGCAACTCACTTAAGTTTTATTTGCCTCAGTATCCTCATCTGTAAAACGGGGATGATAATAAAAGCACCTACCTCCCAGGGTTGTTGTGGAGATCAAATGACATAATTGCAAAACTCTTAGCAGAGTGCTTGGCACATAGTAAGAACTATCTAAGTGTTAACTATTATAACAATTGTTATCCAAGTTATACCGTGAGCCTAAGAATTTAGTCTGTGTCAAATGAGGACAGGCTAAGGTGACTCAGGATGATGATTTAGCCTGGACAAGATGGGGGTGGGGGAGGGGGGAGGGACGCTAGATCTCTTCAAGTACTTCCACATTTAGACTTGTTCTGTTTGAGCAGAAGCAGGAGCAAAGGGTGCCAGCTGAAAGGAGGCAAACTTAGGCCAGAGAGAAGGAAGGACTGTCTGGCAGTTCCAGCAACCCCCCAGTGGGAGGTGGTGGCCACTGCAGCCCTAATGGCCTTCAACCACAGCCTGGAGAGCCCTTGTTGGGTGCATTGTCACAGGAACTCTTGATCTGGTTGGGCAATATGACTGCTGGGATCCCTTCCAACTCTGTGCAAACATGTGAGAGGCACAAAATCAATTTCCCAGGACCAGAATAACATAGGCATCAAACTAAGGACAGGGCCTGAAAGATTCTTTGGCATTCTCTAAGAGGTTTTTATAGCCAGCAAAGTCTCCAGGTCTTTCCTAATCAAAGGACATTTCTGACCATCTAATCCAGCCTAGTAATCAGGGCAGCGAGGCTGTCTGCTTGGAGAGGGTAAAAGATGCTCCCAGAAAGGCCAGGAGAAACTAACCTCTGTCTATAAAAACAAATTAGTCAAAGGGCACTGGCAAAAACACACAAGATCCAGATCACCATGACTACCTACAATGCCAGGCCAACAACCCTCGGACCCCAGCTGGAGATGGCAGCCCAGATTTCTGGCAGGGGTCTGTTACAAAGCTGTCTCCCCCTCGTCACAGTAGACACCATGGTGGTCACTGAGAAGAGCCTGACAGAAGAGACCAACAAGCACAACACAAAACATAGGGCAAAAGTTCCTGTATCAGAATGAGTGCACAGGGACTCCTCTCCTCAGGATACAGCCTAAGAGTCAGCAGCTATATTTCATTCCAATCGTTGGGGCCTTGATTATAGATTCAGTCACACTCCTGAACGTGGGCTCCAATGATGCTGCTACAGTGACTGTTACTAACAGGATGATCGGAGGAGAACAGCATGCGCTTCTCTTCCAGTAGATAAATGAATAAAAAGCTTTATTTTGATTATACAAAGTGGGCTCCATTTTAAGAAAACTAGGGATAGAGGAATCTGATGGATTTACTATCTCCCCCCATATATGTATACACACACATAAGTATATATGTATTATCATGTAACATAAAACTATATATAGCATTGTCATATTACAAAAGGGTTCTTTACTTTAATGAATGGATTCACTAAAGGTCTCTGATGGATTTTTTTTTTTAAATTAAGGCATTAGGGAAAAATAA